>NC_082699.1:61564147-61877709 GCF_949987515.2 Delphinus delphis
GTGATTTTAATCAATGAAT
The DNA here is from genome assembly GCF_949987515.2 of Delphinus delphis. Classification (NCBI taxonomy): domain Eukaryota; kingdom Metazoa; phylum Chordata; class Mammalia; order Artiodactyla; family Delphinidae; genus Delphinus; species Delphinus delphis. Next base: position 61,564,167 of record NC_082699.1, read on the forward strand.
GGAGACCTGTATTCTATAAAAATGTTTGCATACAAATTTACCTGTCAACAGATTTACCTAGTAATACCACTAGAGAACATAACTGAGTCATAAGCTTAACATATGTAATAGTGGCATAGCTAAGAAGAGCCAAGCCTCACCTAGACAGTACCTCTATTTAGAAACAGAAAATGGAAACCTTGCTCTCTAGACATCAAAAGCATCTGAGTTCCCTTGTTGAGACAGGAAGATACCTTTTGCTTAGACTCATGCAGCACTTTTCCAAAACACTTTCATGTTTATTAAGACAAATATTTCCTAAGTACCTATAGGTACATTGCACTGAAGTAAAGTGCTTGGGGGAAAACAAAGAAATTAAACTTCGGGGTCTTTGCTCTTAGGTAAAGTACTTTCAGCTTGGGATAATAAGATATGTGCATATAATAACTCAACAGTGCAAGACATAAGTTGAAAAACTTTACTGCTAATTAAAATGCCTGGCTTTGGTCTACACTAATTTGCTCAACTATCTGCATCTTTTACTTAACTCCTACTCAACTCCCAAGTTTTCTTCATCGAAACCTACAAACGGTACAAATTTGCTCATTCTTCCAAACCACCCCATACTCAGGCAAGCCATTTTGGTCACAGTTTTGTAACTTTTCCTTGAAGACTCCCCATGTCTGTTCTAAATGATCTCAATAATTTCTAGTTTACATACATATCTCTTCACAATCCTACATATTTCACTTTATGTACACCCTGACAATTACAATAGGATATTTGTGTATTTGTCACATGTGTCTCTCTAGATGTTCCATACTGATTCAAGCTCTTAGAGGACACACATTTTCTTGTTATCTTCTCTCCCTTGTAAATTCATTCAAGTACCAAGCCAGAGTACATCTAGTAGTTGTTCAATTATTGCTAAGTTAATTAAGACTGCATCTCAGCACTTTTTTAAAGGAGAAAGTCAGAGCAAGAGTGAGTGGGGGACTTCCCTGGTGGCACAGTGGTTAAAAATCCGCCTGCCAGCTCAGGGGACACGGGTTTGATCCCTGGTCCGGGAAGATCCCACATGCCGCGGAGCAACTAAGCCCGTGAGCCACAACTACTGAGCCTGCGCTCTAGAGCCCGTGAGCCACAACTACTGAAGTCCACATGCCCTACAGCCTGTGCCACAAATATTGAGCCCGTGTGCTGCAACTACTGATGACCCCGCCTAGAGCCCGTGCTCCGCAACAAGAGAAGCCACCGCAATGAGAAGCCCGCGCACCGCAACAAAGAGTAGCCCCTGCTCACCTCAACTAGAGAAAGCGCATGCGTAGCAACGAAGACCCAGCACAGCCAAAAGAAAAAACAAAAAAAGAGTGAGTAGGAAAGGGCTACCCCCAGGTCTGTGTGAAGGTGATTAAGCTTTGGATAATTAACTCTTTGGAACTGGTTAGAGCTTCCAGACATATCCTACATCAGATTCAAGAGCAAGGAATAGTCTCTTCCATATTGGAGAGTCTTTTGTAGTTCCAAACAAGGCAAACATCTGAAATATTTAAGGCAATGTAAAACACGCCTCTGTTCAGTAACAGAGTAACAGAGGTAACAGAGGTTTTAAGATTAACAACATTTTCTGAACTCTTCTATAAATGTCGCTATAAGCTAAGTTTCGTCAACGGAGGCCAAACCTGTCCAGTGTGGTAAGGCAATGTCCCAGGCATATGTTTGACTTACTCAAGTAATAAGAATAAAATGTAAATTTGAAAAACAAAACAGAGAGACAAACACACAAAGATGCACTGAGGGGCTACAAAGAGCCACCAAGATGCTGAGACCAGGAACACAGAGATGTATTGTCTCGGGGCTAATTGTTTATCCAGCACACAAACTCTTTGCAAACGATGAGATTTCCAACTGAGATTTCTTTTTATAATGGCTAAAGACCTTAAAGCACTCCAGCTGCCAAAGGGGCCGTTATGAAGATGAGAATCAGGGACAGCCTATCCCCAAGTTACCTTGCAACGTGCCATCTTCGGTCCACCAGTAAATGGATGTCCTCAATTCTTCTGTTGTTGGCATAGTGCAAACGTTTGGGAAGGTGCTGTTTCATGTAAGGCTTAAAGTGCTGATCTGGTTTTTTACACTGAAATAGAAATGGATATTGAACTTCAGATGGACTGTCTTCTAGAAAAGTCCAAGACATTCTCTCTAGAAAGAGGAAGGAGGTTTTAAGTCAAACGAAAGGCTAATTACTGAATAAATGGCATTTGTCACCCCTATCAAATGACAAAAGCTGAAAACAAATAGATTCAAAGGGGAATAGATAATGTTGAAGAAGACATAGAAGGTTATCAGAGGGGAGTTAGAAACTTTTAAGATACATTCCTGACTCGGGAGACCATCAGGAAGAGCAGCTCAAACTCCAAGGCTTTTCCCAAATGCTTCAAATCAAGGAATGGGGAGGTGGGGTGGGAAGGGAGGAGAAGGCATGTTCAGGACCATGTGATTACCGTCTCATGTGCCTTTAAGGTCTCTATCCCGGATGGGAAAACTGTGGAACAGGGTGGTGGGCAGATCTGGTTCAGACAGAGTAAGGATCTGTTTAATCATGAATGAATACTTTTCAGCCCTAATGGCAAGGTCAAATACTCTCATTTTGTTTTGTTACCAAGACCATTAGGGAGCCTGCAGCTGTCCATGGGCCAGAAAGCTCTTAGGGAAACAAATATACAGGATGGCAGGGCAGTGAGGAAAATGTTCCTCTCGGCCTACAGGGGAGTTGAATACAGGAGATGAGTGTGTGGAAGCTACTCCAAAGGCAGAGGCCTGGTGACATGCAATACTTACCGTGAGATTAGCAATAATGACTTTAGGGTCATCTGTTCAAAGAGAGAAGGAGAAAGATTTCAAAAGAGTTGACAGTAATCACTGAGAGAAATCATTTTTGCAGCGAGACACTCGATTCTTTTTTTCTCTCCTAGAAGACTTATCACTTTAGATTTTGTGTAAAATATATGTAAAACTGTGTGTGAGTATTTAAAATTTCAGTAAGTGAAATGTATCTAAATGAGAGGAACAATTCCTATGGTAAATGTCCCTGCTAGGTCCAAGTCAACCTTTCCGGAAGGGAATTCCTCCTTCCAGAGCACTGAGGTATTGCTGGGTAAATTGCTTTTTTAAAATTCTCCCAAATGGTCCCTCTGGAACCTGGATTGAGTTTATTTGAAATTTAACATCAGGAACTAAACTGGGCATTTGGGGCTTTTAATGTAACTTCCTATGTATCTGCAGATCTTTCAAACAAGCCATCATCCACTTTTAAGATGAATCTTCTAATCCATTATTTTTTCTAAAGGGAATTTTTTTCCTCGGTAATATCACAGGTCTAATTACATAGGTGGCTGCCCCTTTCCAGTTGCAGACACACACACGTATGCACCTTCTTTATTTTCACTACCAGCAAACAAAGGATATTTTAGTCAATACCCTGAACTAGCTAAAAGCAAAACTATGTAAATGATGGCTGTGTATAAACTGTGGACAGGATTATATTATCTGATGGTCCCGTTTTGGCGGGGGGGCGGGGGGAGAAAGAGGAGATTGTAGGTTGGTTGCATTTTGTTTTGTTTTCCAAAAATTTGCTTCAGCATGTCATTATAGAATCAGCAGAAAAGGAAAGCAGCGTTCAGAAGAGATACCGACAGCCATGAGGCAACCGTCCCTGGACTATAAACATCAGTGGAGCAGGTCATGTCTCTGTCATTTCCTGCTGCGTCCCCAGGGCCTGGTAAGCACTCAATAAACATTTGTTAATAAATATAAATAAATATTTGTTCATGTTTGGTGCAAATGCATGAATAAGCTTGCCTTGCAGCATAAATATACACTCTTCAAAGACAATGTTCAGCATCTTAGTTCTAAAGCTATGAAATTCGAAGATAAAAAAATGTGGATTCCCTTCTCCTTAAATTGGGGTCAAAATTGAGTTGCATCTTTCAATGACACGAAAATAAGTAATAATGGTAGCAATAATAATTAACCCAAATTGTGTCCATACCATGTTCGGTCTCTGTAAGGGCTTTGCAGGCACTGTCTCTCTGGTCATTCACAACTAGTCTGCTGGAAGGTAGGTGCGATCAGAATCCTCACTGAGCCAATTGGCATTTAGAAGGTGGAGGCGGGGGCGAGGGGAACGTGCACACTAGGACCCTGCTGGCAATCTGACTGAGCAAAGCCATGCTTTGAACCTCTACATTCAGTGACCTCATCAACCACAGTCCTCAAAGGGACCAAACAGAATGAGTTCATGTTCTTCGATAATGAAGAAAAATAAATAGCACAGGGCAGTCTTGTGCTCAGATAAATCCCAGAGAACTTCTAGGAAATAACAAATGCCTGAGTCCACGTGTGGGACACCAATCCTTCAATTCTGAAATACTCAGCCTTCTCATGCTAACAGCTCCCAGAGAGCAGGGGAGGCCCCCAGGACAGGGTAGTGGTTAAGAGTCAGTTAAGCATCTGGGTTTAAGTCCCCGCTCTGCCGCTCACTGACTGTCGTCCTCTTAGCCGGTTACTTCACCTCTCTGAGCCTTGATTGCCACTGTTTATAAGAGGAGATGATAATACCTAACACACAGGCCACTGGAAGGATTCAATAAAATGTGTACACATCTGGCTGAAAGAGTGACGTGACGAAAACATCATCGTCATAACTACCATTTACATAGCTTGACTATGTGCTAAACACTAATCTAAGTGAGCTGTAGGGAACCTCTCATTTAATCTTCCCCCAAATCCTTATGGTACAGATGAGAAGTCTAAGGCACAGAGTGTTTAAGCAGCTTAAGGTCACAGAGTGAAGCAGCTGGCAAACATTTGAACCCACACATCCTGCCACCGTTGTTTTTGCTCTTAAACACCTCGCTCTCCCATCTCTCATAAAATGTATGAACGTGTTTTTTTAAATACAAGACATTTAATTATTGGGAGTTATCATTTCATTAGCCTTAGGAAAGTTTTCCTTCCACCCCTAAAGCAACCTCCCCATTACTTTTACTGATGTTTTGAAATACTTTTCCAAATAGACAAAAACTTTCTTGCATAAGCCCTAGAATGCAAATACTAGATCAAGAGGTACCGTGGTGACTCTGGGCCACTCTGGCAAGGGCCTGCCTAGCTCAAGGGAACAGAGAAGACAGGACACGGAAGATAGAAAAGGCACGGAAAAGAGAAGGCAGAGACACCAACGTTTTGTTTATTTCACAGCGTTGCCTGGAGCTGACCTTGGAACAGTTCCCATTTCTGTTGACTCAGTAACATCGTTTGGGAAAAACTTAATTTTCCAAAGCTTTATGCTTGGTGCCAATGGTTTCTTATTCCCAAGGCTAAAAATGCTAAAGGATTTTTTTCTTCCCCAAAATGCAGCATGCCTCCAATAAAACGATACACGTCTCCAAAGCTAGATGGTTGGGCAGCATGTAAAACATCTTAGCCCATAAATCAAAGTTCTCGTCAGTGGCATATCATAACCCAAATGTGTAAAACAGGAGTGATAAGATTATTCCTGTTTATTTTATTTCTAATCTTTCAAAACAGCTGCCACTTTCCAAGGACTTAGTAGTTTCTCCTGCTGCTTTCTGTCAATCACTTTTCTAAAGGTAAAGAGTTCCCTTCAACCAGGCTCCTAGGAAGGTTTAGGGTCTGAGGGCACTTTTGCCAACCCTGTCATGGACTCCCTCACTTGAGCTAAAGAGTAAACCTGAACCTCTTGTTGGAAAGTTTGTCTCTTGTAAGCAGAAGTTTATGGTTATACACATGACTCAAATTAAGTGTACTTTTCACATGATAAAAACAAGAGCAAATATTTACATAATGCTACCAGGGGCCAGGAACTATTCTAAGTGATATACATAGATTCAGTTTCACAACAACCCTATGAGCTAGTTGTTATTTATCATCCCTTTTTTCAGATGAAAAAAACTGAGGTTTAGAATTTCAATGACTCGTTCAAGTTCACTCAGCTGAGCAGCAGAGCTAGGATTTCCACCCAAGTAGTCTAGCTTCAGAGAATAAGCCCTTTCTCACTCCACTAAATTACCCTTCTAACAATTTAGTATTTTAAGAGTCAACTTACATTTAGCATTATTGCTAAATTTGGGTCGAATTCTTCCTAGAGTTCCTGGCACTAAAGTAATGTCATCCACATTAGTTAGGTAATTGCTCAAGAATTCGGTTCTATCACATGTGACATCTTCCATTCCTAAGGGGAGGGAAAAGAAAGTATTTTCAGGCAACTGTAAAATTAAAATCTCCACACAGACACTAAAGGTAACATTCAGGCCTCTCCTTAATTCGTTTTTCACAACTTAACATGAGGATCCCTCTCTTTTGAGGTTTCTTAACTTGACTTTGAATTGTTGAATGTTTCATTATATAATCTTTTCATCAGACATTGCTTTAGTCATATCATCTTGCAGCACTAGAAGGCTGAAAATGCATCATCTCAATTATATTTTAAGTCATTCAGCAAGACCAACAAGATAAAGGAAGTAACTGTGATCTTTAAAAAAAAAATCTATTTACACTGTCATTATGTAAAAGATCTATTCTTTAAAAAAAAAAAATCCCAGATTGCTTTAAACTCTTCCCAGCTAAGGGTGGTGTAAATAGCTGTGTCTCTTTTACAAAATGTCATTTTCCAACTCTCTAATGTATCTCACGACTTGAGTACATAATCACCAGTCCTCACTCTGCCTTCACCGGTGGCCTTGGATGTTACTGACAAAACAATACTGGCAACAAGACAGAGAAAGAAAAATGTCAGCCCCAGTGACCACCCAAACTGAAAAACAAAATAACGCTGAAAACAAGCTGTAAACAATATAATCAGTTAAAACTGAAAGCTAGCAACTAGAATATAAAAAGGGTCTTGGTAGGGAATTTTTTCACCAACAAATATTGCCCCCTCCCACCCATGATTTGTTTCCTGCCTCCCATCAAGGAGAATTTCTTGATCAATATTAAAAAAATAAATAAAAACAAACTCAAATCTTAGAATCACAAGTTATGGAGGCTGGAAGAGAACTTTATTGTCATTTCAGAATTTACGAGATGAGATGAAGCCATAAAGGTTTAATATATTGCTTTGTATAATCCAGTATCCAAATATTTTTTAAGTGGGGAAACTTAAATGATTCTGTAAAGGATTTCCTAAGGTTTTAGAATAAAGAAATATAACTCAGAGTGGCCCAGATATGGTGAAATTCAAATTATCACCTTCTGGGATCCCAGATCCAGACCCCTCTTTTTAAAATATAAATTGGAAGGAAGAGAGAGAAAAACATATCCCAACATAGCACAAGGGTTATAGATCTTGCCTTTTAACATTTAAAATCTCAGGAGGAATAACTGAAGCAATAAACAGCTGTTACGTTCAAGCACAATGTGAATCCAGGAAGGGGAAGTCTCTAAATACATGTTAATGGAAGACTAGAAGAATCTTCCATTTGCTGCCTTCCTAAGTCACTTTAGCCACCCCAGTGGTGAACCATCTCTCTTGCTTTCAAAGTGCTTCTCAAGCAAGCATCATCACCCTTCACCCTCCAGACTAACTCTGCGTTGGTGGTATTAGTGTTCTCATTCTACAGACCAGGAGGCTGAGACTTGGAGAGGCTTTTAAGTGGCACAGTGCAATTTGAACTCCATGGCAACTCATTCTTACTCCCAAACCCAGGCTCTGGAACACTAGACAATACTACCTTTTAAGAAAGAGATGCTGTGCCATTTATTCGTCTCAGAAGCCTGCACACTGGCAAGACCAGACTGGAATCTAGCCAAGACTTTTACAGGGCTCCAGCCTGTGATTCACTGGAGCCCATCTACTTCTTAGACATATGGCTCCAACATGTAAGCAAGTGTTCTTGACACCTCTGGGCAACTTAAATCAAATCAGCTGTGTCACAGGCTCCCCATTCTCTGTCTTATCTGCAGCTCTCCACCGAGTCAAACTCATGGAACATGATTTTGCAGATGGTTACATTTAGTCCCTGCAAAAGAGCATATTAGTTCTAGGGTTTTCTTTGTTTTGTTTTTGTTTTAATTTCTTATAGATCTTCTAGAAAATTCTATAAAGAAAACTTCAGGCCCAGAGCAGAGTTTTGATTAGGGAGAGTTATCTGCCCTTCTTAACAGAACTACCAAGTCAACTAATTTTCTTCTTCCAAACCCTCTCCTAGAAGGGAGCAGCCCCATATTCCAGAGCCATGATTTCAATTTGCTAGTTCTGGAAGGCAGAAGGCACTCTCAGTCTGCACACCTGTGAAATAAGAATGCTCTCTGCTGCACCCTCCCACCCCAGCTCTATAGACATATATGTTTATAACGCTCTTGATCCATACATTTTTCTACTTTATACAGTGATTTAGAAAACAGCTCCCTAAACTGCTTCTTCCTCTCTTAACAGTCTTCTCTACTGATCCAGGGTCCTCTGACTTGGGTCTTGAATTCGCTCAATGAATGCATGGAAATCACTTTTCTCATATGTCACCTCTTTGACAAGAAGCCTATGTCTCCACCTTTTCTTAATCATATTTAGATTTATTTTTTAGCCACATGAACTCTGTGGGCTCCTTTTGGGGATGTGGCTAGGAGGGATATGTCACATTCACAGAGGAAGCTCTTAATATCACAATCTTTTTTTTTTTTTTTTTTTTGTCATGCTGCACAGCGTGAGGGATATCAGTTCCCCCACCAGGGACTGAGCTCAGGCCCCAGCAGTGAAAGCGCCGAATCCTAACCACTGGACCGCCAGGGAATTCCCTGCAACTTTTTAATATGGGACAGATTTTTGTAGGAAGGCTTTTCCTGCGAAGAATAGGAAGATACGGGAATTCCCTGGTTTTGATCAAAATGTATGCAGGGTCATCTCAGGTCATCTCATAATTTTGAGTCACGGTTCGATTTCTTTCTCCATCCTGAAGAAAGGGGGAAGGAGGAAGAAGAATATAACCTGGGATTCTGAGAGCAAGGATTTCCCCAGCACATCAGAAACGTTATCTATCTGGATAAAGAAACAAAGCTTTACCATGGTCTCCAACAAAGATGACATTTACACAGCGATGCAGCTTTAGTTGTTTCAGTCCATCCATTAATTGCCCCACTGTTTTGTCAATATCCCTCAGAGGATTTGTCATCTGGAAAAAGGAGCAAATTAGTCCCTGAAGGTTTTTGTTTCTTCCTTTCAGTATCTCATAGATCTTCTACCCCTAAAACATTCTGGAAAGAAAACTTCAGGCCCAGAGGCAGAGCTTTGCCTAGGGAGATTTTCCTGCCTTTCTAAATGGAAACATGGTCTAAGCATTTTTATTTATATTCTTTTAGGAATGTAAAACCTCTCCTCATTCAATCCCTTTCAAGATTCTTTGACATAAAAATAGAAAAATTAAGGGCACTTCTTTTTTTAGAGATAAAATGGCTTTTCTAAAATGTAACAATGTTCTTTAAGTCCAAGAATTTTGAGAGTGAGTCAGATGGACAGTTTAAGCCTCTTGTTCCCTACGTGAAATCACCTAGGCTTTGAACCATGGCAAGAAGATGGAGGCTAAGTGAATCAAAAGCAGTTCTGAGGTTAAATGGTAACCTTCCACTGGATGCCAAATTAGAGCATCGTTAATACAAAGAGACCCATCTAGTGTTCCAAAAAACTTACTGTCAATTTCTGACAACAATAGATTCTTAATAGAAGGACCACGTCTAAGAAGCAAGCTACTACGTCTCAATTTAGTCCCTTTCAAGCTGATTTTGAGTAAAATAAAAATCTACAAGAGTTCAAACTTAAATAGAAGTGAATCATTGAGCTTGTTCTAGAAGGTTTCTTATTTAGCCTAACGAAAACTGAAAACTCAGTTCTCTGAAGAACATTTCCAAAGCACAAGAATCATAATCCATCTCTCACGTTCTTGTTTCAAGTGGAAGTTTCTGATAGAACCTACTAGAGAGTTCCTTCTCCCTCTCATCTCTGTGCAATGGAAAGATTTTCAAGAAACATCCCATCAGACAAACACTTGACAGAACTTCAGCTGAATTGGACAGCTTAGCTACAGTCACACATATCCACTCAAAATGACAGAGATAAGAACGGAAGGGATCGGCATATCTTTTTTCCTCAGACACATAATCTTATCTTCCATTAGCATCTTCTCAGATGACTCTTGACCTTTCCTCATATCATGTCATCAGTAAAATCAGGTGTAAATTTTTTTTTCTTCATGACAGGAGTCAGTGTTTCAAATTCTGTCCCAAGGAGTAAGTCACAAGTGAAAGTTTCATAATGATGTGTGCGGCATAATCTGAAGAGACTAACAGAGGGTAGACTTAGCGGTATTTGCTTCTGAGTAAACTGTGCTCTCCTCTAAGACCTTCACCTAGACAAAGAAATACCAAATGCACAACCTTTGTCAACCCTTGACAACAAATTCATTTTCTTCAGTCAGAAAGATGACTCAGGTTAAAATCCAGAACCTATTTCTTAGTGATTAGTTCAAACAATCATAAATAAGATAGTGCCCCGGAGGTCTCCGGAGGTTTCAAGAAAAGTAACAACCTATAGGCTATTCTGAATGTAATGAAAAGAGTACACATTGCTCATATCTCTATAAGAAAACACACCCAACTCTATCTACCCATTGTTTTCTCTCTCCTTCTGTCTCAGCTCTTCCCTTGCCTATCATCTAAGACCTCTTGTGAACTTGGAAGGTACAGACCACTAATCTAGTCCAATATACTATTGAGTTCTAATCTATACCGTCTCTCAGGATTTCCCCGACTACCTTGCTGGGTTGTTCTCAAGAACCAAGGCTACAAGAAACTGTGACAAATTCTGTGAAAAAGTGCAAGCAAAACCAATAGCTTTCTTAACACTCATTCAAGCCTAAATATTCATACTAGTCTGGGGCAACTAACTTTAAAGAAAGTAGAAGTTGTTGGGTTTTTTTTTTTCTGGCTGAAAGATCAAGAAGTCTTCACATCAGTGTTAACCTCTGAAGGAGCAGATTCTTCTGGACTCAAAGCCAAGGATGACACACCAGACTTTTTCTTTAACATATTCAGCTGATTTTCAAACCAAGGCACTGAAGGAAACCTTCAACTCAGACCTGCCCGCCACAAAGCGTTGGAACAATAGATAAACTTACTTTGTCCTGACGAGTTTCCGCAGCATAATGGTCCATCCTATGTAATTTCCTTCTTCTTTTCTTTGGAGGAGTAACTGGTCTTTCCTGTCTCCTCTTAGGGGTAACCTTCCTCTTAGGTCTCTTAGCCGGAGTAAAAGGTGAACCATAACTACTGTCCTGTACTGGCGGATAGAGATGTCTGGACTCAGAAGTCGTCTGTCCCTCTGGGTCAGATCATAAAGCTCACACTTTGCCATCTGGGGTCAGTAGAGTCTTAGTTTAAAAAAACTGACTCCTTAAGTGAGAAAAAGTTGGTATGAGGGATGATTCGGGGAACTCTACAGAGAGAAGCCTCCTAGATTGATCTTGATGTTGCTGTTACAGCTTCTTCACTGAGAACAAGTATATAATTTAAGAGAATCTGGTCGTGTGGGTCTCTTTTGGCTGAGGGACCTACTGTGGATAGACCTGAAGGTGACACAGAATTCTGCATTCCATAACTCCTGCGTTACGGAGAGACTGGTCCTTGGCTATGAAAAGCTCTCCATGTATAAAGTACTAGCTGAAAACTAAATGGAATACTGGTCACTTGGTCGTTTCAAAGTGCTAAAGGATTCACGGAGGCGGTTCCAATTCAGATTCTAACAGGTATCTGTTCAGACCACCAACTATATCCAAGCAACTGTCACCTTCATTGGAAAGGATCAGGAAAAGAAATTTTAAACCAAGGATGGAATGAAACATAAATACTAAGCAGTCCTCCTTGGTCATGAATGTACTCCCACAAATCAGCAGAGAGAACTTCCCACTGATAATTTAGGTTTCTGGTAGAGAAGAACTCTGAGCTAAGAGGTAACCATAAATAGAACTAACTGTCTTTTTAAAAATCCTCTTGTAAAATTAGGTCAAATGTAAAAAGTCATCGAGACCTCTTCATCTTGGTATACATAAATATATCAAGAAAGATTCTACTTATACTCTTTCCGTTAGACATTCCCCTTTTAGCGGTGGTTGGGGGGTAGTGGCTGTACTATGCATTTGTTTTGAAAACCTAGCAAGCAGTAAAGGCTGACACGTAAACTGTAGATGAGGAAGGTAACCTTTTGGGACTTCCAAATGCTGGAGAAAAACAGGCCCCTGATTTGCTGATGGTGCAAAGGTGAATTAAAGCAGCAAGCCCTGCTGTCTACCTAGCTGATTTCTCTCGGTGGGACTGTTCCGAGACTCATTCAAATGCAAGAAGGGCCAGGAGGAGGAACGATGTTAGTGTATCCAAAAAGGAGGCCATGTGCCATGCGATTTCACTGTTTCCAGAGCAAGCCACTGCAAAGGCATCGCCACAGCTGTCTCATCCTCTCTCTCCGGCAGAGCGATGGAAAGACAGTCCCACGGACTCTGGTTTGGTTTTTGTTTTTTTTTTTTAATGCCTCTAGTTTTAGCCAATTCCCCATGAGATGAGAAGCAAAAGGAAGAAAGAGGGTTTACCATTTCATGGTCACCAAATTCATTCAGCTAGCGCTCAAGTCTGCCCATCAGACACTCGGCCATTTGCAAGAGACCTCAACATTCTGAAGGCTCCAAAGGTAGCCCTTCTGATGGCAGCAGGTTAGAGGGGCGGCAGGAGAAACAGGATTTTAGTCAAAATGAGTTTTCATCCAGGGATTATATTGCATGGATTTCCTTCTTTGAATGTTAGAGGTTGACAATAGCTAAGTTTTCACTGACCAGCCATACTTTAGTCTGACTTTAGAAGATTTAGCCTGAGGTTATTAAAAGGATGGGAAGGAGATGGGCAACTTTCCCTGCTTTTCAGGATACTTTGCCATCTGGAGGTAGTAACTAGCCAGCCAAAGCTCTGCCTCTAGGCCTGAAGAGCAGCTGAACGGAGAGTCACAGGGAAAGCACAGAAGCTCAGAGAGAAAAAGGTTGTGCCAGTAACCAAAAGCAAGCATATTTTCTGAACATTCACCATTACACTGTGAAACCAGGAGCAATACGCCATTTCTCGAAGCTATTAGCCCAATGTTTGCGAATCGTCCTGAAAAAAGTATACTCAGGTGTTAAGCGAATAAAGCACAAACTTCGAGTGTGTTGGAGCACACAACATTTTGCCAGATTGAATCATTTCGATTAAATTTCAAATGCAAGGTGTAAAAGATAACATGTTACTGATTTTAAAAATAATATTTCAGCTACATGCACAATAAGTGTAGATGAGAGATATATAGGTAGATAAACCAATTCGTCTACCACAAAAAAATAGGTTTTGCTGGCTTTGGTTTCATGTTTTAAACTGTTTTGTTTTTCTTTCAGCAAAAAATAAGATTCCTAGAACCAAATGAGAAATCATTGAAATCTGAAAACATCCCTTGCTTGTTCGAGAAAAAGTGACCAAGTTCTCAGGTTATCATAACTGAAGATACATCGTAAGTGTTTTACCCCGTAGATATATGAGAATATCCCAGTTATAAGAAGCATTAACACTAAAAAGAACATAGCATGAATACTTCCAACTCTTAATTCAAAAATACTCAGGAAAAAATGTTTGTATATTTATGAGAATCCTGAACATAGAACCATCATTACAGCAAATTAAAGTGTCCTATATTATGCTTCATTTATCACTGCTCAGGACTTTAAAAGAAGCTTTTAGTTTATTTCTTGATCAAAAACACACTTTCAAGTAAGTAATTATAACTGAACTACACATATTAGAAATCCAGAGATGTTAATGAATAAAGAAGATTCATTGCTAAGCCGTATAACTTTTAAGGAAATGAAAATTATAAGAATTATACCTCCTCTGTGTTGTAAAAAGCCAACGTTTGACATAAAGAAAACGTTCTGTGTGGTTTGAACATAGTTATTAATGGACCACTTTGCTTATCTCCTGGACTAAAGGAGAGTTAAATTATTTCCTAGTCTGGGAGTCAGAAGTTCTGTCTCCAAGTTCGCTTACCAGCTGAGCAACTGGAGTAGCTCCTAACCTCTTAAAGTACCAGCCTCTGGCTTTTAAAAGAGCGGCTATAACAAGCGCTGTTTGCCTGTGCCACAGGGTCTTTTAGGGGATACTATTATCCCAACAAAATTGAACCTTTAAATAGGGTACATGGAACTGCTTAGGGTTTGGGTTTTTTTTTTAACATCTTAATAAAATGAGGCTCCTATTGTTCACTTTAGATTAATCTCAAAGAAAAACACCCTAAAGATAAAACAGCCACGCTTGCTCTGGCAAGAATAAGATTTGTGTTTCATGTACGCAGATGTTTATCTCATTTTATCATTTGTGTTTCATAATCATGCACCAGTGGTTAAACATCAAAGGAATAGGAAAAAGAGCATGAGACTTATATGACTTCAATGATTTAAGGTAAACTAGGAATGGGTTCACACAGCCTCTAGTTTCCAGTGCTTAAGGAAATCACCGCTGAATTGATGTTAAAGCATTCAGAAGTATTTATGGCTCCTTAGTATTTACTGTCTTTGTTTAAACATGCTGCATTTTGGTCAGAAATACTTAAACCAAGACACACTTATCTGTATTTGCTTAGTCATCCTTATGCTGAACATAACAAACTTAATTATAGCCAACAGCGTTGCCATCGGCTATCAGAGAATAAGAGGTAGTTCCCACCCTCAAAGAGTTTATGAAACAATTTCTCATCCAAATCAAGTTTTATTATGTTGATGTAGACCTCACCACCCTAGTAAGAAAGAGAGGTGGAAAACATTTCACAGATTAAAAGATTTAGATTTGCAAATCCCAGCATCTTTTAAAATGATCTATGCTGATGCACTGGGAAAATTTCCATCTCTCGATAAAAGAGGAACATAATAAAATATCTCCTTCCCTTTCCCACCTCCTGAATTTGAAGTTATACTGGATGCTACCTTATAGACAGATTGTCTTCTACTAAGATCCCCGAGTGATACAAGGGTGTCACGTTGCTCTGCTAAACAGATTCATTCAACAGTGTATTTCTCCCAATTAAGAATTTGTTTCACTTCAGGGGGTGATGGATATGTTCATACTCTTGATCGTGGTGATGGTCTCACAGGTATATACCTATGTCAAGATTTATCAAATAAAAAATGTCCAATGCTATCAAATATTCCAGGTTGCTTGTACCTGCTAAGGTTAGTGAGCTGACCTACCCTCTCTGAACAGCATAACCGTTTTAAGGGAGCTGAAATTCAGTTGCAATGTTTTATATTGCAGGTTTCATCTCCAGATTCTTTTCTACTCCTATCCCAGTGATGGCAAATGCCAACCATTCCCGATCCTTCATCTTTTGACTGATGCCTGCAGGGCTGGAATACATTCCTTCCTATGAACACCAAGTTTAGGATATGTTTGAATAGCAAATCAATCTGAAATGAAGTTCCTGTAAGAAAACCACGTATGTTTAAGATTCTTTTAAATGTTTTTACTCTTGTAGTTCTTTGACTCTGTATCCACTTGGCACATACAAACACCCTAAGAGACTTTGTACAAATCCTGAAAAAGGTCAGTAGATTAGGCGGCCCAGGGACACAGGTTCTCCTCAGGCAGAAGATAAGCTACTAACCTCAGGGCCAAAAGGGCCATATTTGTGTCCAGAGAAATCAGGTTGTTCGGAATAGAAGGCATAGACTGAAGGCCTACGGGAAAATTGGAAGGTTCAGAATCTCCCCCAAACCACACATGACAAAGAATATCAAATATCCCTACACATTACCAAAAAATCCTCTCAAATCAAGTTAATTCATCGCCCAACCACTGTTAGTCTTAGCATGAAAAAAAGTCTCTTTCTTGTTTTTTTTCTACAAGAAAAAAAAACACCCACCACCCCCTACACCATCCCTGCTGGGGTAACTGCCTGGTTACTACTTTCAGGAATAAAAAGTCATGAGGAAAATCTGAAGGCAAACTCTGGTCTTGGATCCCCAAAATAATAGAACCCAGTGAAAATTCACAGGGGCCATGCAATCTGCAGCCTGAAAGAACAACTCCATTCAAGTGAAAAGTCAGTCTTCTGGACTCGGAGCTTGGGATTAGCAGATGCAAACTATTATATATTGAGTTTATAAACAATAAGGTCCTACTGTATAGCACAGGGAACTATATTCCACATCCTGTGATACACCATAATGGAAAAGAATATGAAAAAGAATGTATATATACGCATAACTGAATCACTTTGCTGTACAGTAGAAACTAACACAACATTGTAAATCAACTGTACTTCAATAAAATAAAATCTTTTTTAAAAGTCAGTCTTCATGCTTCCCCAATCCTTGGGATGCTGCTGGTTTATTTATCAAAGCCGGGAACTCCCTCGAGCTCTGCTGCGGTGACCAGGATTGATAGCTGGAGTAATTCATGTAATTAAATGGTCCTCAATAACCTACGTCCATTGTAACCTAAGTCCTTCTTAGGGAAGCCACGTTTAAGGCTCAGAACCACAAAACTTGTAATAATACCAAACAGTGGCTGTGCTTCTATTGCATAGTCCGTCTGGTTATTCACCCAATTCCGACCTAAAGTGGAAATGTACTAAAGAAAGAAGAGGGAGAGCCAGGTGGGATGGGGGGAAGCAAATACCTTTCGTTGTCTGGCAGAGTGAGCCACTGCAGGATGGTTAATATCCTCCGCTCATGAGGGATCATCCTGTAGGGTAGCAACCGGCAAAGCGTGAGGTTAGGTTGCATTTCTACCATCTCCAGCCTGATGAGCTCTTACTCCTGCACCCAGGCCAAGGGCTCTCTATTTACCACCATCTGTTTTCACTTTGTCGTAGTAAAAGATCCCTTTTCCAATTAGTGTTTAAACGTCCATTTCTCTTTGCCATATGTCATGCTGCTCGGCCTCTGCTACAGAAGACAACACTGGAAACTCTGATTCACAGTCAAATGAAGAATCTGCCATGCTTATCAGAGGCTCAGCTACAGGCGGAAAGGACCCCACACTCAGAATCATTGCTATTTAGTGGGTAAAGCCATTCGTTGTAGCCACCGAAGGGCCAGGACTTACATCCCCAATCTGCCTCTTGCTGGTGTGACCTCTCTTGACCTCTATGCCTCTTGACCTCTCTCAGCTTCAGTTTGCTCATCAGTAAAATAAAGATGATAGCAAAGCACACTGAACAGCTTGCTTGTAAGGAGGAAATGAGACAAGAAAGGCAGAAGGCATGTACAGTGCCTAGCACATAGTGCTAAAAATCATCCCTATTTTCATTAACGATCATGATTAGTTATCATTCGATCTCTAAGTAGCTATATGACTTAAGAAACATTATTTAATCTGAAACTTTAAGTTCCTCCTGTATAAAATCAGTGTTTAGAAAAGGTATTCTTGAAATTCTCTTCTAGCTCTATAAAAATCTATCAAGAATAGGCACATATAATTATGAGACTGACAAAAAGGGTATAATCTTCATCCACAATGACTTTTGTGTTTAAGTCTCATTCCTCTGTTGAAATATAATTACCCTCAATCTGGCACTCATTTCAAGAGCTCTCGGCTCACATGATAGCATTGTATCATGGGCTGAGTTACATTAAGATGCTCGCAAGCTGAGTGATGTCTTTATTTGTGGGGAAATTTGCTTATTTTTTCCTAACAAGGAACACAACATACTTTTCTGCTTCCCCATCCAAGACCAAGTATTAGAGCATGTTTATGATGAATTTAAACTGAAGCCTAAGTTTAATTGTAGATAGTAAAAATTACTGTGGCCAAGAGTGAACCCTCATATAAACTATAAAAATTACTGTGGCCAAGAGTGAACCCTAATATAAACTATGGTCTCTGGGTGATAATGATGTGTCAATGGAGGGTCATCATTTTGTAACAAAGGTACCACTCTGGTGGGGATGTTGATACCGGGAGAGGCTGTGCGTGTTTGGGGGCAGGAGGTAGATGGGAACTCTCTGTACCCACTGCTCAGTTTTGCTGTGAACCTAAAACTGCTCTAAAAAATAAACTACTAAAAATTTATTGTGGGATGTTGGGTGAGCCATTTCAGCTTTTACTTTTGGTAGACATGAGCAAGAGAGAGATAGGAGGAAAGACGAACCTTCAGAGCCATGGTAGATGGCTAGACTTGGCAGGGACTCTACTCAGGCAGCCTCCCCCTATTTCCAATAGGTAAGGGATTTGTCATTCTTCTCTCTGGCGCCTTCTCTGTCTAGAACTATCCTACCAGCCCCCAAAAAGTCATGTTTACCATAAAACAAGTTCTCATTTAAACAAATTCCAATGCTATTGAATAAATGCGATCCTGTCTATTATAACCTATAATTGAATTTGAAGTAGGCATAGCAAAGCCAGGTTAATCGCTGAAGGTATTTAATTCTTCAGCCTTAGAAATCCCCTGTATCTGAACAAAATAATTACATATTTGGAATTCTTTCCTAACTTAAAAAAAAGTGAATGTTGTAGCCTTTTCATTTTACCTTACTTCACTACCTACCTACAAGCTGCTTTATTTTATGTAATTGGTGTTAAGTCACAAAAATGGATTCTGATGGACTCACTTGATGCTAATGGAAAAATACAATTTAATAGAATTTGTTTCAAGCTCCAAATGTTCACCCTTTAATGCCTTCTTTGGATGGGCTACTTGACAAGTAGGGAGCAGGGAAAAAAAGCATCAGCTCTGAGGCCAGAATGCCTGGGTTTGTGTTGGATGAGACTTTGACAAGTGACTTAACCTTTTAGTGCCTCTATAAAATGAGGAGAATAATAGTCCCTATCTTATAAGGTTGTTGTATGGATTAAAAGAGATAATACTTAGAATAGTGCCTGACACATTGAAAAATGTTAGCTTTACGGGAGTTCCCTGGTGGCCTAGTGGTTAGGATTCCGGACTTTCACTGCTGTGGCCAGGGTTCAAACCCTGGTAAGGGAACTGAGATTCCACAAGCCACGTGGCATCCCCACCCCCCAAAAAAGTTAGCTTTTATCATTATGTACTGGATTCACAGGCCCACAGATATAGTACACTCATTCACGAAATATTTGTTAAAAGCGTATTACGTTCAAGGCATTTCTGTGAATACGAAAAAAGATACAAGATACTCCTACCAAAAAAAAAAAAAAGCTATTACGGGGAAGTCACCATTCTCTGCTTGGAACGAGAAGCAGGTAATTGCCATTTTCTGGGCAGGGGATGAATACGTGTGTGTGGTAAGAGCATGAGTACTTTGGAGGCCTGAGTATCCACCGTAACTGTGGCCTTGGGTACATTTTACCTCTCTAAGCCTTGGCACTCTGATCTCAAACGTGAGGAGTCAGACACAGTGGTCTTTAAGTTTCCTAGTCGCTTTAGATTATCTTTATGAAATAACCTCAGAGACCAAAAAAGACATGGCCCTTAGCCATTAATGTTTAAAATTTGAAGCAGACACGGCACAAACAGATCTGACAAAGGAAGAGTGTATTCCAAACAGAAAGGGAAATGGGATTCCTGCTGTTGCCTTTACCATTATTGATTGATATAGAATTTCTCATGACACCAAGTACATTAGACATGTTTTAGAAAAAGAAAAGGAAGTAGGAAAAATGGAAAATAAACTAGATGAGTTTCAATAAACCAGATGAGTGATTTAGTGCTAAAGGGGAACAAATTACCTTAGGTCATATATAGCCATTGTCTGGTCATTGTTGAAAGAGGTAATGTGAATAAGAAAACAGATACCATTTATTGGCTGTTCTCTATGTACTAAGTACCCTACTAAGCACTTTAAATAAGTTAGCTCATTCTACCTTCACGATACCCTATGATGAAGACACTATCATTCCTAGTTGAAGATGAGGACATTCATTTATCGAGACATTAAATCACCTGTCCAAGGTCAGCACTCTATTATGTGACAGAGCTGGGATTGGAATCAATCTAGACACCCATATATAAAGGGACTTACTGCCTTTGAACATGAATTGACATAAAAGAGTGTAATGGAGACTCAGCTGAGGATGATTTTGAAATGAAATGCTATCTTTTGAAAAGCTAGACTAATTCTAGGTTGCAACATGGAACCAGGTTAAAAAGATGACCTTCAAAGTCTAAGTCTATGGCTGAATCTGGTTTTAAATTTTAAAATTTTCAGAATCTATGACGTGTAGATTTCCTTGACATATTAAATATTAAATTATTCAATACCTGGAAGTATGACAAGTTTTTTTAAGTTCTAAAGAGATTTTTAAAAAAGAAAGAAAGAAAATGAATCCAAGTCACTTCCGGGATATAGAAATAAAAGAATAGTCTGAGAAGCAAAGCAAACTACAGACATCTTTGGAGCAAAAAATCTACCTTCTTATAAGGTTTGAAATGGGTGGAAAAAATTACCATTCAAAACCGGAACACTAAGGCTTTTCAATGAAGCTCTGCGGCAGTTTCGGGGGGTAAAGGGTGGGGACTAGGTATTAGGTATGCCGTTGGCACCTCTCCATTCTACCAGCCAAATATGTTGTGGAGCAGAAGAAATCACTTCTATAAGTATCAATGGCAATCAAAGGTTAAAAAATGTAATGCATAAGATTAAATTGGTAAATCTACATGTCATTTCTAACATATACTTATTTCTCAACAGAGAAAATCTCTTTTTAAAAAGGGGGGTGGGAGACTGTTAAGGGACACTCTGTGTTAGCTTCAAATCACCAAACCCAATTTCAATTTAGCCCTTCAAATCTGAAAAAGCTACCTTTATTCCTGAATTTGGAGAATATAGATGGTACCATTCTGTGTTAATCTGAACCTGTGATTGCTCTCAGCGCACAATTACAGAATAGTCATATTTTTGTTACGGCATAAGAGGCAAATATGGAAACAGCTTTAGGTGGTTAAAAAAAATAAAGATGGAAAGAACATCTCAGTGGGAACAAAATCCCCATGAAAGTTGAAACAGATTCCTTTTCTTACTAAGGAACCTCAAAAATAATCAACATGTTGACACTTTTATTAGGTAAGTTTCATCTTAAGGCTATTTTATGAACATTAACTACTAATCCCCCCATCACCTCTGCGGGGAAGAGAAGTAGTTCCTTTTTTCTTATTAGGGAAATCCTGGAGCTCAGTGGGAAAATGGGGTGGAAACAGAGACTTCCTCTTGTCTCCTGTCTGGAGTTTCCAGTCTCTAGACCACTACATCAGCTGTCTGAGACCATATTCAATTTTTAAAGTTGTGAACCAAAATAAATATAGAATGTTGTAATATATTTATAGAAAATGATAATTCAAATCACAGCAATAAATAGCCTGAGAAATATACATTCCCTAGTTGCCAAGTTACCAAAAACCTATAAACAGGGACAGAAAATTCTAAAGGGTGACTAGATGTAGGAGAGAAAATCTTCCTTACATTCTATTAAGAAAAGATGGGGGAAAAGAGAGAGAGAAGAGGAAAAGAGAATGGAGATGGAAAAAGACAGAGAGGATCTCTTAAAAAAAAAATGGAGGGTTATTTTGAATCAGAAAATATTCATACGTTGGAGTATGTTAACATTTAACTGAAGTGAAATCAAATTGAATGAATGTTTCTTAAATGGAATCATAATTGTAATTTTACATTGACAAAATAGAGGTAACTTACACAGACCAGAAGAAGGTCCCAGCTTTCACCCCTTGCTTGGTGGCTGTAATCCATAGCTAATGAGGAAAATATAAGAGGCTTAGAACATATTCTGGGTTTGGGTCAAAGAAGAAAAAGGTTTTAAAATATATTAGCTCAGATATGTTATACTTTACCATACCCCACCATAAATTTCCCAATATTTGCAACCTTTTTCTTTTCACATCTGGAAGTCAGAATTATTCTTTCCATAAATGTTATTCAATACATTCTCTGCAAAAGCTTTCAAGCTCTGCTATGATTATAGTGGCTCTTTTTAAAAAAACTTTTATTTCATCTCAAGAGTCTCTTCTGTACCTGTCTTTTCTGATCATTGTTTTGAACATTTCACTTACATGGCAGAATTCTGCTCATCAAAGGACCCCGAGTGACCATATGTTTCCTTGACTGTTGAAAGCCTACAGAGGAAAACCCCAATTTGGCACACAGATGCCAGGATCTCGGAACCTAGCTTTGTCTTGTTTTGTTTTAAATGAGGTGAATGAAATGGGGAAAAGGGGCTATTTTTTATTCTGGTTTTCCCCTTGTACCTTTTACTTAGCCTTTTAGTAAGTGGAATTTTAGGAGTAAATTCCTGGGATAAGTTAGGTGAACCAAGCATGTCATTAAGGCTTTTAAAATATTCTTTCCAGGGACTTCCCTGGCGGTCCAGTGGTTAAGACTCTGCGTTTCCACTGCAAGGGGCATGGGCTCGATCCCTGGTTGGGGAACTAAGATCCATCATGCCCCGTGGAGTGGCCAATATATGTATATTCTTTCCAGCTCATGCTGTTGGGAGGTAGAAGATACGGCAGTTAAGAACCTGAGCCCAGCGACCAGCTAGCTGCATTTTAAGCCTTGTCTCTGTCACTTACTAGCCTCGTGATCCTTCAGCTAGTTATTTAAGGTCTCTACATTCCTTTAAAATATAGATAATATTACCTAGCGCATAGGATTATTCTGAGCTTTAATGAGTTAATACATGTAAAGTCCTTAAAAACAGTGTTTTAGCATTTGGTAAACACTAGATCAATTTTCATCTTAATTATTATGCATTAATGGAAATAAATATAATCCAGTTATTTTCAGGACACTAAAAACAACTTAGAATGGCCAGTGTCCCATTGAATAGAAGTCCGTGGAAGAAATCCCTTAGCTTTAGGAGGCAAACAGGAAAAAGAAGTGTAGCTTGGTTTTTTACAAGACCAAAACAAAAATGGTCTACGAGTTGCAACCAACCTCCTGTCTGGTTTCTTTGTCTCCAGAATTTGATAGTATTTTACTTACTCCAGTTAAAATCTTTGTTTTTTGAGGAAAGGGGCACTTTGGAGGTGTGGGGCATTCAGGAGCTTGGCCACGGCCTCAGAAAGGTCTGGAACGCCTGGCCTGGGAGAATTCTGTAAGGATTCCCAGGCCTCTGGGGAGGACTGGAAACCCCCAGCTCCAAAATCACAGCTGCTGCAGCCGGCAAGTGAGGGATGGGGCAGGAGAGCATACAGCACCCTCCCAGATCCCCGGAGGTCTGAGCTGCCAGCGGATGTCATTAGCATGGGAAAGGTGGAGTCCTTGTCCCATTAGGATGGACCAGAGAGATCAGGACCTCAGATTGCTCTAAGCATCCTACCAGGGTTTGGTCCAAAGTATCCTTCTGCTTTACAGATAAACTCTGGCATTTCTGGGTATCCTCAAGCCAAGGAGGACTCAAATGGGTCCTGGAGTTTCATACAGTCTTGTGTCAGCGCCTCCTTTAGCAAGAAGGTGAACTCAAGCCGAGTCCTGGACACCCTGCAGGTGCCTCAAAGCCACCTCAGATCCCAGAGAGATCAATTTCTTATATTAAGTGATCTATTCGCATACTTATTTTAGTTTCAGAGACACATCCTTGGTGCACGCACAGCCAAACAACTTCCTAGAAACTGTGGTGCCTTGACATTTCCAAGGAAGTTGTATTAGGCAATATTTGGCAGATATGAAATGTAAAATCAATCTGGGGTTTTCTAACGGAAAATTTTTTAATACAATTTTGTCAAATGATGACCCTACATTTTCAAAAGTTATATTGTGGAATACATGCTGATGTTGGCATTATCAGAGCAACAGGAAGCCCTATAAGTAACTTTTAACTTATTAACCCTCAGGGGGAATGATCACCAAAGGAGTCTTTGCAATGGTATAAGGAAAGAGCACTAGGGGAGACGACAGATGTGAGGGTGCTAAAATTATCCCAGTGGCAAAATCAGAATCATTGGTTTTTTGTACTTGTCTGTACTTCCCCAAAATTTTGTAGTGACAATTAACATCTTGGTAATCAGAAAAAAAAAAAAAAATTAACCGGTTGTAAAAAGCAATGTGAACTATGAAGACAAGCTAAAGGTAAAATTTTTTTATTTATTTCTTCCAAAAAAGATGCAAAAAATTTCTCCCTGCTTCTTGGTACAAGTTGTGTTGGCCGCATTTTCTAAAAGAAAATTGGGAGCATGGTCAGAAAAGTGCAAAGAATGAACAAATAAGAGAGAATACTTGGAATTAAAAAAACATTTTAAAATCTCAAAGGAAAGGACCCTAGCAGTAATGAAGCTGGTCGGTCAAAGGTTTGGCAAATGGTATGAAACTGAAGCATGAAGAAAGTTTCTTAAGTTAAATCAGATCATGAGCAGTTATAAAAGTTCCTTTGCAAGTTATATATTATATTTCAGAACTCTAAAGTTAAATCTAGTAATTACAGAGAAAAAAGTGCAGTAAAATATTGGTCCAAAGGAAGATAAATGAAAAGGAGCCTCTTGGTCTATGAAGTGGAGGAGGCGCAGGGGAGGGAGAATCATAAAACAGAAATCATAAAACTAGTTTCTTGTTAATTCAGAGAAATAGGAATTATAATTTCCCATTTCCCATTCTGAATTTGAATGTAATCTGTATTTCCTCAGCGATGGGCCAAACAACACAGCTAAAAAATAATTAGCTAAGAAGACACTGAGTCTGGCCTTCCCACCTTTAATCCCAGTATTTCGTCCATTGCTTTCCTTTATCTAGAGGCAGAGTTTTCAACATTTGTGTCCTAGATGCTACATTTTGAAAAGGGGACAAATGGAAATAATATTGTACCTTCTTGATATGTTATCAGGACTAAAAAAAAAAGAAAAGAAAACTCCCACTGGGACCAGGAGCATTTAAATGTGAAATCCAACACTTTCTCAAATTCAGGAGAATATGCAGCTGTGGGAGAAGGGGAGATGTTTTAAGAAGGAAAACATGCAAAACAACATTTTTGAAAACCATGAACTACTATTGTAGTCTTCCTAGCAGTTCTTTGCAGGGAAATTATTCCTTTGCATTCTAAAGCACAGAGGTAGAAGAAATAGAATTCTGGGACACCAGAGGAATGGGCGGGGCCCTAGTATCAGCAGGAGTAAATCAATCGCTGAGATTCAAGAGTAGGAACAAACTAAAGAAGTGAGGCTTCGGGGATGCAGCAGAATAGACTGTGAACCAGTGTGGCTCTTTCCAGGTGATTAGGGCCAGAAGAAGGTGAGTGATGAAATCCAGGAAGAAGTACGGCAAACACGCCTCAGATGGGGCTGTAGAACAGTTCAATCCAAAACATAATAAATGGACACCTAAATGTGTTAGGCTGTGGGTTAGGTCCTGAGAATAAAGAGATAAATAAATCAAGTCTCTACCCTCATGGGGCCCATAGACGAAAGCAGATTATGTGAATAATTTCAAATGATATGGTCACAATTATGATAGAAATAACAAGAAAACCCAAAAGTGGGTCCCTGAGCTTAGCGAGGGCTGAGGGAGCTTCGTGAAATCTACTTAGAAAAGGTTGCTTACAGTGAAATTTGAAAGAGAAATGAGCCTGGCAGCAAAGGGACCAGGAGAGTAGAGTCTATCCTAAGTACATTATGATACAGTAAAATGAGAAAGAAATATAGATTTATCGCAGTATATGGAAAAGAAACACAATAAAGAAAAGGTAAAATTTTCCTGGAAAAAATAAAAAAGAAAGTCACCTGTTAGACAAAGTGGTAAGCAAAGACTAACATTTTCCATCAGGCCAATCCCTTTGGCCTGGAAGTTCACTCCTACTCTAATGTCATTCTTCTTCTCTTTGCTATCTCTTTCTTGAACCTGCCATCTTTCCTGTGTTCTTACACTACAGTAATTCACAAGGATGGTCTCAGGACCAACTCATTGCATCACCAATGCTGGCCGAAAACCACCATAGGCCCAGCAACTTGAGAAGTAATAAGAATGCAACAAACTAGTAAATAAAACAAAAAAGAAGCAGACTCACAGATATAAAGAACAAACTAGTGGTTACCAGTGAGGAGAGGGAAGGGGAAGGGGGCAATATAAAGGTAAGGGAAAGAAGGGGGGTTATTATGGGATTATCTGACATCATGTGTGTGAAACTTTTGAAAATTGTAAAGCACTATAGAGTTTAAAGAATCTTTCATTCAATTAAATTTTTTTTTTAATTTTTAAAAAGAATCCTCCTTCCTCCAGAAACTATGGCTCCAGAGGACTTGCACCATGGTAGGGTGCTGGACTCATCTCTCAAATCGTCACACGTAGTGGGCCCTGTGGGGTCTCACTCACTCTCCACCTCTCTGAGTCCAGCTTTGAACGGAACAGGCAATTTCCTCACTGAGTTATCTTAGTATTAGAAATTTCAGGATTAGAATGGAGAGATTTTTCAAAGAAACAAACACACTTATGGCACTCTGTTAAGAGTATGGAACATACTTTTGTAATGAGAAAAAAGTAAATAGTTTCAAAACAACATGAAAAGGAATCCCATTATAATATGTAGGAGAAATGTAGGATCGTACAGTGAATGACAACTTTTAATAGTGCATTCTGAAGATCAACAAATTAAAAGCAGACTCCACTTTGCTAAAGTGGCTATATCAGGGTTTTAAAAATAAAATTAAATTATAGAAATTATTTTTGGAAGTTGAATGGTGCAATTCAAATTGAATGGACACTACAAATGCCTCATGTCATATATAAGATTTCAAACTAGAATAAGAATGGTTCTTATTCACCATTTAATATGACTCATATATTATTTAGCCAAATGTCTTTCATGGTTTAATCACTCAGTAAAAAATAAGTTGTTTGACTTAATTGCCTATTTAAGATTTTTATAAATATTTTCTCTACTCCAATTATTTTTTCCCTGTGAAATATACAAGCCTCTTATGCTTAAGGAGTATTTATTAAGGCTCATCTTTTCTTATAGCACTTATAATTTCTTATACTCATACTGTAGTTTCTTATAGTTCCTGTCCATATATTTTTCCTATGTGCCAAGTTTCTATAAAACATGTTTTTAAATGATATCTACTGTGCTCCTTGGATTTCTTATGGTGGCATCTTGTTCAAGAAGATAGACAGAAACACAAATCAGTTTTAGTGCAAATCTCCGTCAGCACTAGGGAATTACTAAACTTAGTGAAATGTGTCGACTTAGAGAGTTAGTGAGGAAACAGGCAAACAGGGTTAAAACAGACTTCACTTCATTGAGCAGGTTCACAGCTTTCCGTCTGCTCTGTTTCTGCAGGAGTTAATGAATATGTGGACTCATCTTCTGAGTCATGCCAACCCAGAGGAAGCCTAATATCCACACTCAGTGGAAGTTGATCCAATTTGATAAAATTACTATTTATATCCTTTGTGGTTCTTCAAGCAAGTTTGCTTCCATGACAAAATTAATATAAAACACCAACTAGCAACAGCTCTTGACAGAACTCAAATTTCAATTATTTTATTTATACCTAAAATCTTCCTCTATCATAAACTTTGTTTGGTAAATCCACACTGTAAACAAATTTCACTTTGCTTACAACGTAAGACATCACAGACTTCTGGGAGTCTAGCCTGAATAAAGACAGCAGAATCAGAACCTCTGATAGAAAGAAACATTTCTACAGATATACAAGTCTTCCAACTTTTTTTTAAATGAAAAGCCCATATTTAACCATGCATACTGATTATGCAATATGAATTTTTTTGTCATAGATGACCTTTTCTCAAAGAGCAATACCATTTTTTTCATACTTTATATTCTCTATTTAGCCCATAGACTGAAGCAAACATTTCCAGGTAGGAGATCATTTGGGGATGGTAGGTACGTGGATATGTGCAGACTGCCCACTCTTCATGCCATGGCAGATTGCACAAAAGCCTCCCAGCCCCCCTTCCCACCAGTGTTCCAGGGAGCCGTGGCCCCCAGTCAGAGTAGACATGAGATGGAACCATTTGCCATCCTTCTTCTACGTGTTTCTGATTGACTGTGTGTACTGGGATGTGTTCCTACGGGGATTCGGATCCTTCTACCCAGGGTCACGTGCACTTAGTTCAATTCTGCACATTAAACAGCTGTGGATTTATGTTGCTGCTTTGCTCACCTCTGACCAAAGCAAGCTGCCTGACCGTACACATACACACAGTCACAGGAAAAATATTGTGCAGAAAGCCACCTATATCTCTTTTTACTTTCTGCCCAGCCATTTGATCTGAAGTAAATAGGATGATTTCTTTCAAAGTATCAATCTGCTGGTCCAGAACCAAGGTAGATTCCACTTATACGTAACTTCCAAGATTTTTTAAAAAATGGATTAAACAGAAGAATTCATAAATTTACTGTGGGTTTCACTGAGATTTTTTTTTCCCAGCAAGTTTCCCTGTTCCTGATCATATGGTGCTTGGGCTAAAATTTTGTGGCAGTCATGTCATTCACTTCTTTTTCATTGTGTCCACAAATCTAGTAAATCAATAAGATCTGAGTATTCCTTCTTCAAAATATTTCTGAAAGTTACCCCTATGTCACCATTTCTACCACTGTCACCCTAATGGAGATCCTTATCATCACACACTTTTATAATCATAACCTCACATACACATACACACATGTATAAACATAGACACATAAACATATGTATATACAGTATATATACATTGCATACACACATATGTTAACACATACGTATATATATACATAATACACATGCACATACATATTATATGCACATATAGATACACATATATTATGTACACACATACACACATATATATATACAATATCAAAAGACAGAAACATTGTCAAGTATGAGGAAATTAAATGCATCTTTTCAACAGGTAACAAATTTGGGGGTGGGTGAAATGTTTCAAGGCACAGACACATAAAAAAATGCAAAACTCACCGGTTGACCTCCCCACCACCTATGATTAAATTTCTCTCGCCCTCGAAGATGGAAAGTGGCATCAAATACAGGATCATACATTGAATTGCCAACAATTCCATGTGATTCTGGATATAGGCCCTTTGTGGAAAAGCAAATTTATTGTCAAAATAATCCACACATAATAGTTCTATCATAAATTTTCTTATCATAGAAGGTTTTATAACAATATTTAATTTCCAATTTTATATAAGACACATATAACCTCTATACGTGTCTTTCTTAGTAAACAGGAATATTATCTATGGACTGATTATAAGCCATCTGTGAAACTTGACATGATTATAAGAAATTTAATATTGGGATGTTTTTTAACTGTTGCATTTAATAAGATGACAATAATTTTTATTATAATAAATTACCCCTTAGAATGAAATTTACTTATGTGCCTCCAAAGTTTCTAAATACACGATTCCTTTTTCCTAGGTTTTATTTCTACTCCAAACCAAAAATAACTAAATAAATTATATTTTTTAAAGAAGAAAGCAAGGTAGAATTGGGAGTATCTGAAAATTTAAACATAGCAGCTCTGAAGTCAACATTTTTTATTTGAAAATTCGGAAAATAAAGAATAGCTCCTGTGGTATTTGAGAGGTTGAATGTATATATGCAGACAGAACTGCAGCTGAAAAAAAAAAAAGGTTTTAAAATTGCAATGAAGTTCAGTCATCCACAGGGTTGTAAAAGGCATTTACTATAAACGACTGATACAGGTAAGATGAAAAAGAGAAAGATTTTCTTTGAACACTAAGGAACATGTTTTTTAAATCTCTCTAAGTCATTTCAGCATGAAATCAGCGCTTTGAATCTACACCACTTGAAAAAATACTTACAGTGGCCAAAGTGTATAAGTTAGGGAAAGTTTTTGTCGGGTACACGGGCCTCATGTAGGGAGAGTGAGTGCCACAAGACCCTAGAAACAGAATTCAGGTATTAGAGCAAGAGAACAACCAGGAATCACCTCATGTATGCAAATCCATTCTATAAATGAGCAAAGACATGTGCTACCTTCACTTTTGAACTTCAAATGGTAAAGTCATGTGTCCATACATCTCAAAACCGACAGCTAAGTGGCTACTGGGCAGATCATGGATTACAGATAAGAACACAGTATGAAAATGACTTACTTAGTTTTTCAATGTTAGGCATGACCTTGCTGCCTTTCTTCATGTACGATGCACGGAAACCATCCACAGAGAAGATGATTAATGGAGGGCGGACAAACCTTAAACAGTAACACATTAAGCTTTAGAAAAATTATTGTCACAGCTTTGCTTTATGCCTAGTCATTCTCAATAATTGGAACCGAGGGTTTCCAAGATGAAACTTCAAGTGAGGATATCTGTACAAGCCTTGGCTTCTAGCCACATAACATTTGTGGCAACTTAAGTGCAGAGTTAAATGACCAGGGAACGGACTGGACTCCAGATTTCCCCTAATGTACTTTCTCCACTGCTGCCTCTTGCACTGCAAACAAGGTTTTTCACAATGTAAAAAGCTGCTATATTTGCCTGGAATATTGATTCTCCCGTTTGCTACCTGAAAAACTCCTATTCATTCTTTAAAATTCAGCTTAAGATTTCCTCTTTCATAGTATTAGGTGTCATGCTTCTGAATCCCTTTAAGATATTAATTAATACCTCTTTTATCATTCATATATACATTATACTATATTATATTGCTATATTAACATGTTTACCTTCTTCCCTCGTTTCAAAGCACAGTTTGTGTCTTATTCATCTTTTATTTTGTGGACCCATAGTAGGGCTTCAACAAATATTTATCACATACAAGAAAAAAGGAAGGAAGGAAGGAAGGGAGGGAGGGAGGGAAGGAGGGAGGAAGGGAGGGAGATGAAATTAATAGCAGTAGTACTCCTGTCACTAGAACTAAATACTTATACAAAAATTATTTTAAGTTTAATTACAAAATAATTTCAAAAATAATTAAAATTGTTGAAGATCTAAAAATCAATCAATAAAGAACTAGACTATCCACCTAACTAGGGCAGGACTGATGAAATAGGCCTTTTGTTATATTCTAAAGATACAGTTGTTCGATCAGACTTGAGAATGCTAAACTATGTGCAAAACTGTTTCTAATAGTTTGAAGATAATTCAGCAAGCACGGGCTTGAATTTACTTGAAGCTACATTTCTTATGAGGCATTTTAAAAGATATTTATTTATTTATTTGGCCGTGCTGGGTCTTAGTTGCGGCACGCGGGACCTTCATTGCGGCATGCGGGATCTTTTTAGTTGCAGCATGCAGAATCTTTAGTTGCAGCATGCGGGATCTAGTTCCCTGACCAGGGATCGAACCCAGGCCCCCTGCATCGGGAGCATAGAATCTTAACCACTGGACCACCAGGGAAGTCCCAAATGAGGCATATTTTAAATGACTCATTTAAAATAGAGTCACATATAAAGAACTTAGAACAATACTATATGAGTTCATTATTATCATAACTATTATAATTTTACGCTTCTACCACATAGACTGCTTTCACCTCCAAAATAACTGAACACATTTTAAACATTCAGAAACTATCGCCATCCCATTCTAAAAGTCCAAAGAAGTTCAAGTAGCTCATGAAAGTTAAAAAGGAGACAAAAATAAAAATATTTAAATTCTTGGATTTTGGGTCCCAGGCTCTGCTGCCTAAAACAAAAAGACACTCGATCAAATACATTCATGAAAACACATTTGTAGAACATTTTATTTTCTGCCAGGCATTTTAAGGGTCCATGAATTTGCAACAGTTTCCTGGAAGGCGTAATAAGTGTCTTATGCTGGTCCCACTTGAGCTGTGGGGTGTCACTCAAGTTTGGCTGTATCCCAGCAAAGCAGGGCTGTAGTGGTTTGTCAAGTTTCTGTAGCATCTGGTAGGAGTTACCATCGCAGATAATATTTTTGAGACATTCTGTAGTCCTCCCTTCAGCCACCCCACCACCACTACTGTCACCAAAAAAACAAAAAGCAAAAGCAGCACTTCAGGAAAAAACACAGGAAAACAAACCAAATCACTGCCAGAATGTTTCTTTTCTTCCTCAGCGTTATTTATATATACTTCGTAAAACTTCAGCTAAGGTGAGATACAGAGGATATTCAGTCTCTGATATGTGCAGGTGATAGGAGAAAAAACATTTTTTTAATTCCCTACTTCAAGATGTACATTCCAGCATTCGACTGGTAAATTACTCAGAAGTACTCATAAGTTTGCCTATATAAGAGGATTTCAGTTTTACATTGTTTTTAACCATTTACCCATCCATAGCCTGTGATATTTTATCAATAAATATTTAAAACTGTATAATATTCATTAAATGCACTCACCCTGCAGGACATTCTGGGGCCTTTATTTCCTCACAGTCATCATCTACCCAATGGGACTCTCCTGTAAGGAAAAATGGGTAGACTTTTTGATGAATCTAATTATAAATATCATCCAGAGCCTTGAAGTGTATAATTGCAGGACCTGTGTCCTGTTTGATACTCATTGTTTATGGGACGCCATCTGAAAAGAACTTCTGAAATAAAGCCTAGTGTCTGTTTTGGCTTACTAAACTACACCCATACATGATGGGAAAGTCTAGATTTAATAACCCCAAGTGGTGTTTATTTGAGCCTTCCGAGTCTAAATGGTTTGTAGATAAAAACACCAGTGGCGTCAGTGAACAAAATTCCATGTTTGTTTCCCTCCAGAAATAAACTGTTTGGTCATTAGACAGAACATTTTTTCCTAGGCCACCAAACATCTCATAGCCGTCGGAAACATGGCACAACTTCCCTTTAGTTGGGGAAAAAGATTTAGGCTACTCAGAGATGATAGATGGAAGATTGCAATAGAGAGGTTATTCGCCAATGGATCCGTGAATAGCCCTGGCACTTAGGAATAAAAACCAATGCTATCTTTCACTTTTATCTTCCACTGAGATCTGGAAGCATAAAGCTATGTCTTTCCTGAGTTACTCCCACCAAGAATAGAGAACAGAAAAGGGCTTAGATACAAAATGAAGCTTACTTTGGAGAAAATGAAAATTATCAAAAAGCATTTGCTTTAAGTTCTCCTAAAACAAAAAAAAGCATATGTCTTGAACATAAGTAACATTTGTGACCAAGACTTTGGAGAAATTGCTCCCATGTAAAGAGCACTGGAGATCTCCCTGGTCAATAAGAATCTAACTACGGACAATTGTGTAAGTACCATGCTCCCTAAAATAGGGAAGCTTTACCACACGTGTAATAACCCAGGCATACATATGGGCCCTACAAAAGTACTGCAACTAGAATTTTAAACCAGCAAAAGCCAGCATTTCATGATTCAACGACCAGTGATACTTAGGACTTTATTTTCTCTTCTAATAGCCTTTGTGGCTTATTGGTACATTTACTAGGGAAATAAAAGGGAAAAGGAAATAAATTCTCAACGAGTTTTATGCTTTATCAACAGTTCCAATAATCATCTGGGGTAGGAAAAATTTTCAAACTCAGCATTCAAGCAGTATGTCTTGCCATAAATAAACACTATGCATATTTCAGAACTGATTTGCTTTTCCCCCAAAATATTTGAACAGAAACTCTATTTAAATGTTCCATGTCACAGCTAGGAAGAGGACTTAATTTAGACACTAAAAAATGACTTGCAAACTTTACACAAAGATCCTTGGATCCTTCCATTAACTTTAGAAGTGGGTGCGATGGTGACTTAAAAATCCTTAAAGACAGAAACTGCATATTTTTATATGTTTGGCAGTCCATTGAGTAGTATTTATTATTGGAATAAAACCATCATATTTGACACTCAGCCACACAAAGTCAGCACACATGCATGTATGGCTTTGGAGGAGCTATTGGTGTCCCATCCCCTTTAGCAGCTAGTACCCCCATCCCCATGCTGCTGCTGGTGCTTTGCCTTACAGCTTACAGCCAGTGAGTACAAAAGCCATGCCCCTTGCCTCAAAGGTAAGGACTCTGGGATTTACCTTCCAGAGCCCGCAGTAGAGCAGACCAAGGTGAGACCTCCCCTGAGGCCACATCCTTGCTTACTTTCCCCTCTCCCACATCCCCTGCTCCCTTATACAGTTTTCTTGCAGGGCACTCTTCCAATAAATTCCATACACAGAATTCCTGTCTCAGGCTCTGCTTCTAGGAAACCTGACCTAGGACCAAGGCAGGAACTCTTTTAGAAATCTCCTCATTATTCCGGCTGTATCTAATTACGGAACTTGGGGTTATTTCCTTGTTATTTCAGATCAGTGAAATGCAGAGAAGCAAAACTAAGAAAGAAGCATGAGAAATTAGGAAGGACAACGCCTTCCTGCCTCCCAAGCCCAT
This sequence comes from Delphinus delphis, assembly GCF_949987515.2. Classification (NCBI taxonomy): domain Eukaryota; kingdom Metazoa; phylum Chordata; class Mammalia; order Artiodactyla; family Delphinidae; genus Delphinus; species Delphinus delphis. Next base: position 61,598,487 of record NC_082699.1, read on the forward strand.
ATCCAAGGTGATATATCCACAATATCCAAGGTCTCTTCAAACATCTCCAGTTTTTATTCTTTTAAAGATCAAGCCAACCCGAGGAAACATGTACCTTTGCAAACCACTTGGTAATTAGTACAGCAGTCTCCCTTGGCCAAGCAGTCCTCTGAGCAGTGACAAGCATTGTCTTCATTTCTTACTTCTCCGCATCTGTCCTTAGTACACTCCCAGCCGCCAGCTGAAATCGGCACAACAGAACACTCACTGCTTCACACAAACCAAATAAAAGAGGCCACAATTGCTTACAACGTTTGCCAAGAAAAAGAGCTAAAATCCCACATCATTTAATCTGCTTGTGAAATTAGAGTTGGCCTGAGGCCTAGATGATATTTGGAGGACTTACAAATAGGATGGAGTTTTAATTTTTCAAATCAGAGTACAAAGCCAAATGCCACTGGGCTCCTTTGGAAAAATGAAACCCTTAACCATTTGCCAACTGTCCTAAATGACCCAATACAATGTATAGTGTGTAAGGTTTGTGATAGAGATACCTACCATTGTAGGCATAGTTGCTATAGCTGGACTCTTATTTTCCCAAGTAGCTTTATTTAAACTTTAATCAGCTTGATTTAAATACAAATGATAGTGCAACAAGGACCTACTGTACAGCACAGGGAACTCTGCTCAAATTATGTGACAACCTAAATGGGAAAAGAATTTGAAAAAGAATAGATACATGCATATGTATAGTTGAATCACTTTGCTGTATACCTGAAACAAACACAATATTGTAAATCAACTACACTCTAATATAAAATAAAAAGTTAAAAAAAATAATAGTGCAACTAAATGGCCTCTACCTGCTATAAGATGCACTTGGGGGTTAAAGTCCTAAACAGATATGAAGAGTATAAAGGTATACTAAAAACGTTCACAGCTCTAAGCATTGACCAAACTGTGGCCCTACCCACAATCAGAGGTCAGAGCCCTTTTTTCAAGGAGGTCAGTTGCTAGGTTACAGATTTCTATCTGAGCATACTTGATTGGGAGCTCACACTCAACTCTACCAAGAAAATATCTTCGGAAAAGTAATATTTTTATTTTAAAGACTGTGCTGTACTTTTTGTGTGACTTTTCATCTGCTAGACTGTAAGCTCCATGGAAGGAAAAATCACATCTCTCCTTTCACCGCTACATCCCCAGTACCTGAGTCTATCTACCTGGCACACGCCAGGTAGTCCATGAACACTTATTCAATCTAATTGAGAATTACCATGAAAATAAAATATGACTCTTTAAATTTGGGGTTGCTGTATTGAGAAACTTCAGAGTTAATTCATTTATTCAATAAATACATCTACTATATTTTCCGTGTTCTAGGTGCTGGGGAGGTAGTGAAGAACAAGGTCTTGTCTTCATGGAGCTTCCATTCCAATTGGGAAATACAGACCATAAGCAAGTAAACTAGTCAATGAGATCATTTCAGCGTGTGCTAAGTGCTGTGAAGGAAATAACAGGATGGCATGGATAGTGAGTGACAGGGGTGGGCCCGGTCTACTTGACGTAGAATGGTCAAGAAACGCTTCTTTGAGCTAAAGGACACTTCAGGTCTTCACCTCTTAAAACATGTCATAAGTGGAAAGCAATGATTTTAGAAAGCAGTGCTGACTGACATCTATACACTAATATGTATAAAATAGATAACTAATAAGAACCTGATGGGGCTTCCCTGGTGGCGCAGTGGTTGAGAGTCCGCCTGCCGATGCAGGGGACGCGGGTTCGTGCCCCGGTCTGGGAAGATCCCACGTGCCGCAGAGCGGCTGGGCCTGTGAGCCACGGCCGCTGAGCCTGCGCGTCCGGAGCCTGCGCTCCGCAACGGGAGAGGCCACAGCAGTGAGAGTCCCGTGTACCGTAAAAAAAAAAAAAAAAAGAACCTGCTGTATAAAAAATAAATTAAATTAAATTTAAAAAAAGAAAAGAAAGCAGTGCTGCTCCTTAATAATATTCTACCTAGAGATACTACAGCTATGTGAATAAATGGATAAGGGGATAACAGCTGCCATACTAGAAAACAATGCAACTACTGTCTAGTTTCCATTCTTTTAGAATTACCTTTGCATCCTGATTCCACTCTCTGATTTTTTTTTAATATCCCCTATTTCCACTGCCTTCTCTTCCCAACCAGAATAAATGCTTGGAATTCTCTTGCCCAGGGTATGCTATTCCCAATGGTTAGCAATTTTCCAAGGTTACTTTGACTGATAGAGGTCATGCGAGTCCTTTTCCTCAATTCAGAGATAACTCTATCAACCAGTATTCCTCTCCTAGCTTATTCCTCCCTAGTTCCATAAGAAAATCCCTTTGCTCACAAAACAGCATCACTATTAACAAGCTAGGTTTATTGAGAAATTACTAACTTTGTATAAGAATGAAATTTTTAAAAATTCAGTGAACTACAAGTAAGGTATGATTCAGTCAGCTGTAGAATTTTCAAAGCAAATATGGGAATAAACACAAAAAACATTGAACTTTATTGGATAACAAGAAAGTTACCTATCAGAAAAATATTATTTAAAATGAGAACATGCTGAAAAGGGAATGCTGAAAAGCTCTTGTGCCCTTTGAGAGAAATATCAACTTTGAGAAGTATAATTCTGTAATATATATTTAAATTTTAAAAATGCATATACGCTTTGATCACCAAATCCCATTCCTCAGAATTTATCTCAAGGAAAATAGGCAAAAATATGAATATGTATGAAAAATATTCATTGATACATTGTTCATAATAGCAAAAATTACCGAAACATAAATGCTGATCAGTTACTCAATGAAGTAGGCTGCATCTGTCCAATAGAATACAATGTAGGCATTCAAAAGGGGGATGTGTACAAAGGTACACAAATACAGATACACCTCACACAGGCATAAATACACACATGTATAAATGTGTACACACATTCTAAACACACACCCAGTCTCAGAGTTTACATTGAAACATTGATTGTGCTTATCTCTAGAGAGTGCTGTGTCAGCATAGTAGAATCTCAGAGATTTCTGTTTGCTCCTTCAACCTTTTGCTATTATTTTATTCTTCCACATTTGGCCTTGTTCATTTCCACAGGGAAATGAACTACTTTAAAGTGCTATTATAACCCATGCTTATTAAACTTGGGAAGAAAGGCATGAGCTACATTCAGAGAGAGCTAACCTAAAGGCAGGAGATCCATTAAACTTTGCAAGGAGCTCCAAGATCAGGAATCTGGAGGGCTGAGATGACGTGTCAGGGACAAGATACTCAAGGTAGAGAGGAAACACACAACATTAGCTAGTTCCTCAGTGCCAAGCAAATACAGACCGCTGGTTTGAAATAATACTTTAGAGCCAAAAGCTCTCCTGGAACATCTGTTCCATCCATATATTCAGGTTACAAGCTTCTCAGCATTTAAGTTTACAAACCCACAACTAAGGAAGCTGGGAAAAGTTCCAAAGGAAAGTAACCCAAAAAATGGCCAAATGTTTGGAAAATGTATTATGCAAAAAAACAGTCTAATAAAATTCTTCTTATCTGGGGCAGAAAACAAACAAATCAGAACTAGTAAGGGGGTTGACATAGGTTTTCATGTAAATCAGCGGCTATTTCTTTAGTAAAGGAGAGTAATGTCTCTGTTTCTCATGATGTCATTAGAAAACTCAGACTAATGTTAATGATAATATAAGTCAGATTTTTGAAAGAATCATCTAACCATAAATGTCTGCAAACAGGTAATAATTTATCAAGAGAGCTGTAGAATCATTGTATCTAATGGTGTTAAGAGCAGGGTTGCTCATCACCTTTCCCAGAAAATTTGAATGTGATGTTGCCCAGAGGCATGATGGATAGCCTACAAGGTATCTCAAAAGTCCCCTCTAAAGTGTTAGGCTTTGGAAACAGAGCAGGTAGAATGGCAAGAGTCTCCAAAGTGCTTCTTCTCAACTCATGTACATTCACTCAGAGGCCTGTATATTCTACTGACTCTTCCAATAGGGAAGAAATGCAAAGAAAGGTCAGGAACCTGTAGAGGAAGATCTGAGAGGTGCCTTGAGCACGCGACCCCAAGTAGAATTCTATAACAATTTTCTACCTGCACTGAGAACAGGGAATGACATCAAAGTAGTATAGTAGTAGACTATAAGATGAAATAAAACAAACGTTAGAAACTGGGCAGGCAAACAAAAAAATTAAAGTTGAAACAACAACAACAAAAGAACCCCAACGCTTTAAGAATGTGCACAGTTTCAGCCCAGGTATCCTCGCAGTGAATGAGGGAATTGACAGCAAGAGACAGAAATGATAAAGATGAAAAAAAAAAGGCTGGCCTCAAATACTTCCAAAACTAGCAAATAATGACTGCAGCTGCAAAGAACCATCGTTGGGTGGGTGTTATGTGGACACAACAGTCACATAGGGTGTGCTCATAATAAAACTGATAATCATTCAAGAAACAAAACTAAAACTCACGGTTTGGTTTGGCCAAAGCAGAATGGCAATGGCAGGTTGTACAACAGCAGGGGGTCTTAAGCCATCTAATCAAGGCTAGAGAAGACTCAAAACTTACACACCTGTCTTCAAACAAAGCTCATCAAAGTCATGGCAGCAGCTGCTGTAGCTCTTACACAGGTTGTCACACCGACAATCAGGGGGTCCAACCTCTTGAAGTTCAAAGCATCTGCCCTTGCAAGATCCAGAGGTGTTGGTCCAGGGGGAGTCTGATAACACTACAAGATACAAGAGACAAAGGCAAGGGGATTAGGGAATGGGTTATGTTGCTATGGAGGGGTGACCCTGTGTAGCAATACAATGCGGTGATGCAGTCAGACTCTGGCTGAGCAGCCGGATCCATCACCTGCCGTCTATGTACCTTCAGCAGGTTCCTTGCTCCAGTTTCTTCATCTGTAGAGTGGAGGATTAATAGAAGCAACTCGAGGTTACAATGAGAATTAAATGAAACAAACCATGCAAAACACTGAGCAGGGTGTCAGCCATGTAGAAAGTAACAAATGTTGGCTATTGGTTTTGCTACTGTTTACAATGATTATTACCACAAAACTACTGTTTACAATGATTATTACCACAAACATGAGGGATAGTTTCTCTGTGGATGCTGTGATGCCAACAGAGAACAGAACTTTGAAGTATATACTCAGAAAAAAGAGTTCGTTCCCCTATTCAAATATCCATAGCTTTTGTAAGGAAAATTGAGCCTAAATGTTCTGAGAACAGTCTGAACAGATGGGATTGGAATAGAAGACTCTTAAAATCTCTTCCAGCCATAAAATCTACACCTATAACTAGGGTTACACAAACACAAACTCTACAGTCTCGGCTTTTCAAACATAAATCCTCCTACATTATCTTCATATGATATGATTGTATATCTAGAAATCTCAAGAACCGACTAAAACTTTTAGGAAAAAATAATTCAATGAGATAAAAATTCCACAAATTTGTAAAATACAGGCAATATAAGTTCAAAAATTAAATGGAAGTTCCATTCATCATAGTACCTAAAAGGTAAAATATCTAGGTATAAATTTAATAGGATGTTTAGAACCTACATGAAGAACACAGTAAAACTCTACAAAAAAAGATATTTTAAAAGATTTAATTAAGTGGTAAAACATACCATCTTGGAGGTAAAAATATCAATATTACAAAAATGTCGGGAATTCCCTGGTGGTCCAGTGGTTAGGACTCTGTGCTTTCACTGCTGAGGACCCAGGTTCAATTCCTGGTCAGGGAACTAAGATCCCAGAAGCCATGGCACAGCCGAAAAAAACAAAAACAAAACAACAACAAAATGTCAGTTCTTCCTAAATAAACTTAAAGATTCAATGCAATCACAATAAAAATACAAAAAGGAATTCTTGAAACTTGAGAGGATATTAAATGCTTATCAAAAATAAATATATGAAAACAAAAAACACTGAAAAGAAAGTAAAATATATTCTGAAGTTAAATAATTAAAACAGATTGGTTATAGAAAATAAGTAGATCAGTGCTGGGCATGAGGATGAGAAATAGGACCAAATATAAGAGAAGTGATTTTATAATGAAAATAACATTTTAAATCAGAGAAAGAAAGAAGGATTAATCAAGAAGTGAAAAAAAGATTTATCAGTAAGTAGTGCTGGGCTGACTGGAAAAATTAATCTGGATCCTCATCCTAGCTTACAAAATAATTAATTTCTGACGAATGGAAAGTATAAGCAGTGTCATACCTGTTGCTAGGAATGAAAATTTTTATTAAAAATTTTATATAATTTGGAAGTATCTATCAACACTATTAAATGCATATGAATCTTTCACCCAGAAATTCCACTACTAGGAATTTTTCTCTCACATATATTTGCAAAAGTTTGCCAAGATACACGTACAAGAAAGAATCACTATCTCCATAAATGGAATATTGCCCAGCCCTTAAAAAGAACGAGTCAGATCTGCATAGGCTAATATGGAAAGATCTACAAAATTGATAAACACATTTTTTTAACCAGCAAAGTACAGAAAACTGTTATAGTAGTAAATAGTACATATAATTGATATATTTTGTGTTAAAAATAGAGCCAAAGCAATAAGGATAAAGATAAATATAAAATAAAAACAGAGGCCAGAGCTCGAGATGAGACAGAGGGTGAGAACAGAGGCATTGAGACACGGTGCCAGTATGAATAACCATTGTATTTTCACTGTAAGAAACTCCTTACAGGAATTACCTTTGGGGAAAATGAGAAAGAGAGAAACAAGGAGACTTCTTACTTTTCTGCAGTTTGAAACGTCTAACATTTTAGAAATGTCCTTTTGGGTTTTTGCTTGCTTACTTCTCTCTCTCGTGTATATATGTATACATGCATGTGAACATATGTGTATAAAGTATATGTTATATAATATTGATATACAAATATCCTAACAAATGTTATTTAAAACATGATATTTGTAATTTTATTTCCTTATTTACATTTACAAATTTTTCATTTTTTTATGATTAGTATTCATTACTTATAAAATCAAAACACCAGAGGCAGGGAGAGAACAGATGTTAAATGACATTTCTAGGTTCACCGAAGCCATTTATCTGAACATCCTGTTCATCCCTTAGTTCTTTGTCCTCTTTAAAGTCAGAGTCACCCAATCCTCACCCATATGGCATTAGATCAGTTCAACTAAAGCAAACAGATTCACTAGACCATGAGATGTGAAACGCTTTTACATGGTTCATTCTGGGATCTTGAAATACATACAAAGCACACCAGTTTGGTTTAAGAAATAACGTCAGGTTTCCAATGCAATGCCTTACCTCTGGTTCCTAAACGACATTTTTCTATTGACTTTGGCCAACCAATCAACAGTGCATGCTGGACCCTAAGAAACTATGAGGGGAGGAGGGTTGAGAAGTAGAAAAAGGAAAAATAGAGAAATCCTATAGTAGAGATAAGAAAAAAGATAAAGATAAGAAAAATGCTTATAATTGAATTTTTCCTTTTTTAAGGGTACTGCTTAGACAGAATCACTCCAACAGCCATCTAATAAATTCTGAGTAGTATTCATGCCTATGAGCTGCATACTTAAATATGCTTGGCTACACTTATAGCTGAGATAATCAGAAGAGATCCAAAGGCACATTGTTTGTAGTTGTTTACTTGTCCTGGCTCCTCTTCTTCATAGCATCCCAGCCTGCATGTGAAATTTTCCTCCATTCATGCCCTTTGCTTTCCCCTCATCATAATCTCTTTCTTCTTTCTTTCTTTCCTTTCAAAATATCTGTACAAAATTTTAGCCATTTTAAACCTTTCTTCATCCATTCTATCAACGTGATTTTTACTCTTTTCTTACAAAGTTGGTTATTCTCTAAGTTTATCCCTTACTTTGTCTTTGAAAATAATTGAATTTCCCTCAATAGCTTGCCCCTATCAATTATAATCTTCCTTGCCAACCCTTAAACTGAAGACAGCTTTGTTAAGAAAGATTTGCCCTTACACTCATAATGCAAAGATACATCTCATAAAAGTACTCAAGATTGGGTTACCAACAGCTTTCAGATGAGAGTGAATTCCTGGGCCTATGTGGATTAGGGATACATATGACAAAATTCATTCTTGGCTGACTTGCATTCAGCTGACAATGGCAGGAAGAGAAATAGGAAGATAAACAATTGAGCCGTATACTTCTTCAAGTCCGATGAGCCCAACTGAACTGCCGCAACTTTTCTAAGAAAATAAAGGGATAGAGTAGAACAAAGTTCGCTTTGCCTTTCCAGGGCCTATTCCATCCCTGCCATCTTCTTTCATAACAAGTTCTAGCGCTGCTTCTTTCTGTAGTTCTGTAATTCTTCCCCATGTGCTGGCTTTTTCATTTCATGCCGAGGTCCCGTGTCCTTCTCCCCACACCAGGCTAAGCACAGATTTTAGGACTTCTCTTTTTATTATACCTGATTGAATGATCAAACATGGAAAGATTCTCTGACTTACTTTGCTTGAAGTCTAAAATCTGTAAAGCCTTCCTTTTCCAGACCTAATAAGCTCAGAACTAACAAGAAAGATAAAGACAAAATTAAACAAACAAACAAACAAAAAACTTGAAAACGATCAAGTCAGAAATCTGTGCTAGGTGCAATGGGGGTTTGAAATTTTGTATGAGACATTTGCCAATTTAATAACATACTTAAATGGTGTTATTTTACTTCAAAGAAACTAGTCTGTTCCAGAATCTTAAAAAATAAATGTTACAGATCTACACAGATGGAAGTTTTTTAAAAATAGGGACTTTAGGGCTTCCCTGGTGGCGCAGTGGTTGAGAGTCCGCCTGCTGATGCAGGGGACACGGGTTCGTGCCCCGGTCTGGGAGGATCCCACATGCCACGGAGCGGCTGGGCCCGTGAGCCACGGCCGCTGAGCCTGCGCGTCCGGAGCCTGTGCTCCGCAACGGGAGAGGCCACAACAGTGAGAGGCCTGTGTACCGCAAAAAAATAAATAAATAAAAATAAATAAATAAATAAAATAAAAATAGGGACTTTAAATTTTTAAATATGTGTGTAACGTACATGTATGATATGCATAAAACAATGTTATACATTTCTTTTTTTTTCACAGAAGCATAATTTCATGATTTAGGGAAAAAACACCAATATAAAACCTGATTTATTTCATTCAAATTCATAATTCTGAGAGAAACAAGTGAAATTATTTTTATTTCTTTAAGTAAAACCTTATTTCTAAAACGTTCCATCTTACCGTATCGACACAGAGGTAGCATTGTGGAATTCTGGTGTCATTTATATACAGAAGAAATACTATTGATAATTTAATTAGACTATTGGAAAGAACCTAATTCATGACAAGTGTTGTGACCTAAACATTACTTCATCCTGGAGTCCCAATCATATTTCCCTTCAACTCTCTCTGCAAAATGGAAATTTTCAGATTTGGATGATGGCCAGTGAAGGAGGCTGTATTTAAGTTTGAAAACATTTAGCTCAGCATAAAGCTGGATGATTCTCCTACGTTTTGTCTGGTCCTGCATTCAGAGTTTGTGATATGACACCCTCTCTGTTCCTCCCATTCTCCATGGTTCCCAGCCCTAGTATTTCCTGACAGTGAGAGTAAAAGCTTGAAATGAAACAGACTGTGGTTATGTCGCCTCCTTTTCAAGAGCATTGAAACAGATCTGGTTCTCCTGTGTCTTCCTGCCCTGTTTGAAATATAAAATGCAAGGAAAGGAGGCAGACAACATGAACGACACTCAAGATACCACCCAACTCCAGGATTTAATACTGTCTGATGCCTCTTCTGGAGTATATGATTCGTTCTTTCTGGTCATACCTTCCTGTACTGAAGTCATTTTTTCTTTTTGTTGTTTGTTTGTTTTTCTTTTTTTTTAATTTTTATTTTATTTTTTTAAATTTAATTTAATTTAATTTTTATTTTTATAGTTGCTTTACAATGTTGTGTTAGTTTCTGCCGTACAGCAAAGTGAACCAACTATATTATACATATATCCCCTCCTTTTTGTATTTCCTTCCCATTTAAGTCACCACAGAGCAGTGAGTAGAGTTCCCTGTGCTATACAGTAGGTTCTCATTAGTTATCTATTTTCTATGTAGTAGTGTATATAGGTCAATCCCAATCTCCCAGTTCATCCCACCTACTCCTTCCCCCCCCGGTGTCCATACATTTTGACCTCATCCCTTAGAAAGCAGCACTTACATACCGGCCTACATGTCTGTATCTCTGCTTCCTAAATACATCACTTTCTATAAATACCTATTACTTAGGCATCACTATTCTCTCCTCTTCACAGCTTCTGAACCAGATTTCATAGACAATTTTTTTAATAAATAGGTCCACCTGGGAAGTTTTCAAACACCTGTACTTTCAATAAACTACAAGAAAACAGATTTCTAGATGACTTGAATGAAATTTAAGACTTTAATTTCACTTATAAACCACTCAAATAGCATTTATGAGAGTAGTCAGTAGTGTAAGTCTGAACGATTTACAAATCTGCTACCAAACAATGAAACATCATTTTATATAGCAGGTATTGTCAACCTGATAGGGTAAAAATTTAGACACTGACCTTCAAACAAAATTGGAGGTAAATTAAGTGTATCATCATATACTTAACACTTTATATTCTCATCAGTCTTAGCATGGCATTTTGTTTTAAAAAATCTTTTCGGATAAAGAGGCAACATTACCCCCATTTTCCTGGTTGGAAGAGCAGAGCTCTAGGCCTAACTTGAGTTAGCAAAGGCCTATCTGCAATTTCAGATCATCTGACTATAACTACAATGCCATTTTCATTAACAAAGGATTTTTCAAATTATGTACATAAGCTCTGAATTTTAGATGTTCTTTTTAAGACATGATCTTGGAAGATATATTCTATTTGAACTCTATTGAAGATGGAGATTTCTGGTTAATGCAACAAGATAGAAGATTCCGTATCATTTTTAAGATAAATGAAAAACCACTGCACCAAAGCACCAATTAAAAATGAACTGAAAAATCCATGCCCTCCTTAAATTCTAATTCAAATTATTTCATTCCATTGACTTAAACTCCCTCTGATTTCTACACTAGATTTAACATAAAATCCCATGACGTGATAGTCCCCTTAATTTTCCTTGCAGAGTAATGACTGATATATCTGTCAGCTTTGCAGTTCCTACATGCTGCCACCCTATCATTTAAGTGACTTTTCATTGTAGAATGAGGACTGAGATTTCCAGTCCGTATTAGCCAGTTATTCACAAGCTTATAAATTTCCCTTTGTCTTTCAAGTATTAACTTGCTTCTCTCAGAGGATATCCCATTTCCACCTGGAGACTGGAAGAGTACATATCACCAACTTCAGTGAAATAGACTCCACCACCACAACACAAACATACACATATATGCACATTACATGAGTGCGCACACACTTGTATACACATAAATTCGCTTGCAATTTTAAAGGTAAATCAAGCTGGCTACATCAGATGTATGCAACAAGGATGTCAAACTGAATTGCACATATTCTTTACATTCTCTTTGAAAAGTTATTCCAGTCATCTCATTTACCTGATGGCCCGTTACATTTACCCAACAGAATTATAATTACCTCTGCTCATTTCATATCTTCTAATAAATCTATAGATCTTCTATGATCTGGTAGAGGAAATCCTATTCTACCATGATTTCCAATAGATCCCAACATCCTAACAAAAAATCCAGCTAACAAGTGTGCTAGTTAATTAATTATAACAGTTTGCACTGCCACAGCCTTGAAACTTAACACCGCAGTCTGTAGTATGGCAGCAAGGGTGTGCATGAATATAGAACATTCTCAGCTACAGTTGAGGATTCTGAGGACCTACATTTGCTCAACAAAAAACTGAACGCTTGTGAATGAGAGGTCTTGCTCCGGTCAGTCTGAAGCTGGCCGTATGTCAATACCCTTTATGTTCCTTCTATTTGGTGGAAAGATCTCGAAGCATCTAGCTTCCCAGGATTTCTCTGGAACATGAAAGCATTGTTGAAAATAAGCGTAGCAGCCTTTCCTCCTAGTACCTTGTTCTAATACATAAGTAATCGTTCACCCAGTGTTTTCCGATGTGTAGGCTTTGTTGACAGAATAACCAACTATATGTGTCATTTCAGGCACATATAACATTTAAAAAGATGAAAATGCTTAAATTCTCTGCACTATGCTCTCACTCCGTTTCCAAAGTACATCTTGGTCTTTATTCAGGAGAAATCATCCACAGTGCCTAGACAGCCGGTAAGCTATATCAACAGAAAATTTAAAATAAAAAGTGTCAGGTATACCAAAATCCCAAAACTCAGACTTAAATGGCATTGTGTCCCAAGACTAATACTTCTTAGCTGTAGAATTTTCACTAATAAATTTTTTTAGAAGATACCATAAAGGCTGAAAATAATCAATGATTTAATTAAATAATTCAAGAAGCAAATATTTTGTAGTATGTTTAAGATCACTTCGATTTATAGATGATAATTTAGATTATATTATTTTTCCAGAAGTAGCATTGATTAATTAGTTCTTATAGTTATTCTTAATAATATATGGAAATAATTTATTATACACAAAATATATTCAAGGATTAGTAAATCTGGTCTATATTTTTCAAGTTCTCCTGAAGAGAGCACACACATTCAAAAGGCAATGAAACAGAGTGGACAGAATCATGGGCTTTTTTTTTTCAAATCCAGAATGAAAATTAAAAATCATCTAGGCCTGTGCCTTGTCGTACAACTAAGGAAGCAGAATTCATAAGTGACTTCCCCAAGACGGCCCAGCAAGTGATACAGATCCGGGGTGCCAGTCCAGGACTTTCATGACCATTTTCCAAAGAAGTCAACTTTGAAAATAATGGGCGACTTGATTTTACAACGTTCATCAGGGAAATCACTTTTAATATCAGTTTTAGCCAAAGTAATATATTAATACAATACAGGAAAAAAGTTCCTTTAGGGTCCATTGGAAAGAACCAGCAATGGGCTCTCAAGATGTTAGCTTGCCCACGTGACCAAACTAAGGATCCAATTCCCCCCTTCCAGCCTGAACAGTTACAGTCAGTGTGAATGGGAGTTATGCTTGTCTGGAACAAGAAAAAGAAGTCTTTGAAGAGAGCATTTGCTATCAATCAAAACAGGATTCTCCAGCCCAGTGATCTACTTTCCTCCCCTTCCCCAACAGAAGACAACGCATTCTGTCCATTTGGCTCCCTGGGGGCGCAATTTTTTTTTTTTTTTTTTTTTTTTTGCGGTACGTGGGCCTCTCACTGTTGTGGCCTCTCCCGCTGCGGAGCACAGGCTCCGGACGCGCAGGCTCAGCGGCCATGGCTCACGGGCCCAGCCGCTCCGCGGCATGTGCGATCTTCCCGGACCGGGGCACGAACCCGTGTCCCCTGCATCGGCAGGCGGACTCTCAACCACTGCGCCACCAGGGAAGCCCAGGGGTGCAATTTTTTATGATCTATTTTCTCACTTTTCACCCCAAGCACACCCCACTTGGACTCACTAAACTACTTCTAATATAATTTTTTCACCCTTACTCAAAAGTTACCTGCTTGATGTAAGGAAGACTCAGTATTCCATCAATGTATGGATCATAACTTGGCTAATAAGTGCTCATGCTGGCTAAACAGAGACAGGTGAGAGTGTCTTATGAGTCAGGTCAAGAAATACAGTGCAGAGAAACACAAAATGCACAGGAAGGCCGACGAACCTGCTGAGATGTCAGGAACAGTCAAGAAAAGATTGCCCCATAGAGTACCCATTACTTCATATGTAATTTTTATTCATAAAACCATCGGCAGCTCCAATTTCCAGGAAATTAACCAACTCATTACTTAAGACCTGGTCAGTTAAGCCCCGCCATCTGCACAAGGAGCTCCTTCATAAGAATTCCCACACTGCTTATGGCACAGTGTATTGTAAACGAAAACTCTTTCACTTCAGCTCTATTAGTTAAGTCAAGGTACACTATTAAAACTTACCCCTCCTCAGCCCAAAAGAAAAATCAATGAGTGCAACTCAATCTTGTAAGCTCCTCTAGGCACCTCCTCTCTTTTATATTTTTCCTGTTCTAGGTAAATCTTAATCTCATAGCCCTGAAGTTTCACAAAGAGAGTTCCCTGCCTTTTTTACTTCCATTCCTATTTTTCTCTAGGTCAGAACTTTCTGGAAGCAAATACTACATCTCATACCACATGACAATCAATCAAATTCATGTATCTGTAATATTAAGCCAGCACCTGTTCTCACCACTTCTGTTTCAGCCTTGTCAATTCACAAGAGCTTTAATATTATCTTAACATTTAGAAATTTCAGAGGACAGAGATTTAAATAGCCAGTGATCTAGCATGAAGAGATCACAAATGTTCTCTCATTAAACCACATTATCCTATCTGAATTATACACAGAGCTGCTTTTATTCCAGAGACATCTAGGACTAAAGTAGTTACACTGCAAGATCAGTTTAAAGATGAATTTCTTAATGAGCTGACATTGATGACCCAATGTATAAAATTTTTTAAAGATTGAAAATGGGAATAGTTGCTACACTTACCTGTAGGAGGGCCTTCATCCCATCCTTCTGCCCTCTTAATTCGATTTGCTGTGAATCCTAAGCAGATATTGACCCCAACAGCAAAAGTGAACAGGGATATTACCTAAGGGAATAAAGAGCTCAAATTGTCAATGCAGCCAGAGAAGCCTAAATCAAATTCCAGGAAGGCAAAATGCAAATGCCTTCAACATCACCACCCAATCTCACAACTTCCCAAAGGCACCATACAGTGCTGTCTTCATTTTAGAAACAAAAAGAAAATTCAAAATCAGGAAGCAGCTCTGAAAACCAAGGCTTTCCCGTGGCATTCTGTCATTCTCCTACCTGATACAGCTGACAGGAGTTTCTCCTGGCCATGGCAGAGGGTTCTTGGAAAGCCTTTTGCAGTGTGTTCTGTTTGCCTACACTGAATGCACTGCTTTTTGGGGCTGAGTCCAGTCTATTAACTACAAGTAATCCCACCTGGGAGGTTGACAGGCTCCTCTGATTTGTCCACAGCTTGATTTCATCACAGTTTGTTCACAAATCGCAGCTCTGAGCATAAGAAGCTTGAAATATCCCTCTCCTTCTCTCCACCCCCTATCTGTCCCTCCCCTGACACACAGATACTTTCATGTGGTTTCCTCTGGTAACATAAGGGTTTCTTATGTCGCTGTAGCCAATAACACTGCATGTTCATTTTTCTTCCCTCCTAAAAACATGGTTTTAAAAAAAGAAACCAAATGCATTTTATCCGATAAAAATGAAACAGAGCCATAAAAGGGTTTCTACCCGCTCTAAGCTTTTAAGGTTTACAATGTACTTATTCAATGTAGTCAACCCCACGACTTTATTTTTTTTAAAAGGAAAGTTTTATAATTTATAAACCTAATAACTTTCTCTGTCTTGCCTATTTATTTATTTTTCTGGCAGTTTAAACGACCCTGTCCCTTTTGCCACATTCTCGGCTACTCCCGACTCCTCAAATATTTCTCACGATGAAATCTCCCACGATTGTAACTAAACACAAGAGATAGCATTATGTTTCCCCATGTTGTTGTTAGAGTTTAGAGAAGTAACTTTTATCAAAATACTGGGAATGTCAAACTAAGCAACACAGTTCTTCTGCCCGGTGAGGAGGGACAATATAACTTCACGTCTCTCTGCCTCTTCCTCCCGAAAAAACTGTCAGCTTGGGTTTGGGGTTTTTTTGGGTTTTTTTGCTTTTGTTTTTGTGTGTTTGGAGGGGTGTGGGAGCAGCAGGGGTGGGATGGGAAAGCTTTATTAATGATTGAATTGAGGAAGGAAATCTCAATGGCAGCAAGAATTTAGCTTTAAAGAATTGCTTCCCTAGGTTTTTCCCAGATAAATTATCATCTAGCCACCAAACACTGTGCCCTTTGATGCTATCGTGAGCATTAAAGTCTCTTTACTAACCTAGTTGGCAATCAGGAGACTCCTAAAAGAAATCAAGGCCTCAAAAGCTGAGAGGTCTTTAAATACTGTACACTTTTAGGATTCAAATGAGGGAGGAAATCTTATCTTTGGATTTTCTCTGGCCGGACCCGGTGACCATGGTTCCTACACACAGCATATGTGTGTATGTAAACAAATACGGCGCTTACCATGCAACAAATTACTGAGGAAGCAGTGGCTCAGCTCAAATAAAACCTGATAGCACAAAAGCCAGAACTTGTTTATGGTGGATTGCACATTAGTCCTGGGTTTCATTAGATATTCTAGAATTTAGTAACAGCTAATTGAGCAAAAGAAAAAAACACAGTGCCAAACTTTTAGCTGCCTTTCTAACGTCCTTTTCATTTCGCAGTCTTGCAGAGATGGCAGGCTTATGAATTTTCCTATGGAAGTCTCTTGCTTTAGTCTGTGCCATACTGAAATGATTTGGGGTCCTGCATTTAGCAAGGCTTATGAAAGATGTTAACCCCACGTAAGATTTTTTTTACTCTTTATGTTCAATTTCAAGATGCAGGCTTGCTTGTACAGAGGACAACTCTAAAGCTAAAAGGAAAATTGCAAGGCAGTCCTGTGACTGCACTCGATGGCACAGCGTTCCAAAGGTGCTCCCCTGCCCTCGCCAATTTCCCCAGCCCTCACCGGAGTCCAGCAGATTTAGAATCTGTCTGACATTTGATGGTAGAAATCCAGCATGAGGACAGTGAAGGCCCCCCTTGAAAAAAAAATTAGACTCAGAAGCTGAACATTATCCATTAATTTTTTTTGACATGCAGAGTAGCTGTGCAGGGGGGGAAAGTCTGAAGTGTAATAGCCAGGGTGATCCAGAATTGGCTTCTGTACAGCACTTGTTACCAATTATCTAAGAGGATTGAGCTCAGCCATTATTTCTGTTAACCATCTGCCAAAGAACTTTATCTTCTACCAGGTCATTGTGTGCATGGAACACATTCACACAAACACGCACACGCACACACACACACCCCATCTAACACAGTTACACAGGATTTTACTAAGAGACATCATTATAAATTAACTGTCAGTAGCATGACCAAAGTCCCTATCTTGGGCATCAAATCAAACACAAAATAAAATTACCCCTCATGATCTAAAATTGAGAAACCCAAAAAGCCTGATACCGCACGTCCAGAAACTCAACTAAAATGACTGAAATATAGTCTAAAGCCTTCTATGACAAAACCGAATCAAGAAAGTTCACCTGCTCTGGTATTTAAGATTTTTGGTATCAGGTCAACCATGGTTGGGGTCAGTAAACAAGAAAGTGTATGAGAAAGACTAAAATTAGCTTTCAGCTTGGTTTATTAATCCAGCCATATTTCAGAGAACACTGCCCCCTGGCAGAAGAGAACCCAAACAATCTGACAAGTCTCAGGCCCTAAAAATCATTCTGTGGGTCTCAAGTTTTATTGGGCATAAGAATGACCCTGGGAACTCGTTTAAAATGTTGATGCTTATCGTCTAACCCCCAAGATTCTGATTCATTAGCTCCAGGAGGTGGGGAGAAGAAAGGGGGTTTAGGAGCCAGACAAGAACTGACACAATAGGCTATTCTGATGCAAGCAATGTAAGGACCACATTCTGATACAAATCATGTAAGAACAGCAGAGCATTAGAATAAATTACTCTGAATCAGTTAATATCTGCCCTGAAGGTTGACTTGCTTGATCTAATTCATAATGTAATTTTAATATACCATTAATAGCATTCACTACTAACTGGACATTAAAGTTTCAATCTCAATGACAAACCGTGGCTATTCCTCCATGGGGATCATCTCCAAACTGTAAGCAGCAGAATAGTGTTTTATTTACTTTGCTGGTGGTACGAAGCAGCAGTGTGTGTATTGCTTAATTGCAATACAGTAGTTGCATTTATACAAATGCACAGTCCATCTTTTCATGAAATGCTTCTGTGAATCCTTGTTCCCAAGCCCTGATTACGGTAAGAGGGCTTGAGGTTAACAGTGAGATTTGAAAGATCTGTAATTGAGGGATGTCACTCTTGCCTCCTGCAGTAATTATGAAGCATTCACGAATGGATTCAAACTTTATCAATGTCCAGCTTCTCATGGTGCAAAATTAACTGCAATCATGGTGCCTTGACGACTTAATTCTAGTCCCAGGATACTTCTAAGACTATGGTGTTAGACAGTCACTGACCACCTGATTTTCAGGGGTACCACTTAGCAGTCACTACAGCACACACACCAGGAAAGTAAGAAAACCGCACCCATGTGTATTCTTCCTATCCTATTTTAAAACTCTTTAAGCCTTGTTTTTCAATTCTGCTGTGGTTGAGGACTATTAGAAAATTCAGAGTAAAAACCGGACAACAGTCTCTGCAAAAGGGATTTGCCAATCTAAATGGAGCAAAAACTCATGACAGCTAATAGAAAAACAAGCAGGCTCAATCGCTCCCACAACCCAGGACTGCCTGTATGTATAAAGTAGACACCACTTAAGAGTTTAAACCACAGAGGCAAAGTTTTATGGGTAATCTATGGTCCCGGGGGTTTCTCCAGTGGAGAAATAGCATACGCCTATTCAAATGAAAACAGTACTTGTGTTATTACTTATTACACAATTGAAAGCTGAAATCAACACTGTCACCTCTTTCAATGACATCAACTTATATCGTACACTTCTGTGCATTACATTTACTCCCAATGGTATCTAAGCATGAGCCCCTGCAACTGGAACACACTCTAAGAATATGCATTCATTGCACAAATGTTCATTAGCTCCTACTGTGTACCAAGCACTCTTCTGGGCACTAGTTCTATACGAGGAGCCAAACCAAACATAGTCCCCTGGCTGCATATCAATCAAATAGACACAGAAATAAATGTAAAATTGCACCTGGGGCAAGCATAGACGTAAAGAAGTCTATGATGCTATGAGAACGTGTAATTCAGGTTTGATGGTCACGGAAGACTCTGAAAAGTGTCAGATGAGCCGTGATTTGAGGGATAGAGGGGAGTAACTAGATAAGAGAGGAGAAAAGGATTCTAGGTGGAGCGAACAGGAGCCGCAAAAGTTGTAGCCTGGAGACACCAGGCATCCACTAGAAGAGAAGACAGCCCGTTTGACTAGTTCAGGGAGATAAAAGGGAGCCTGGAGTGAAATAAGACTGGAGAGGTTAGTAGAGGTCAGTCCATGTGGGGCCTCATCAGTCTTGTAGGGTGGTATAGTCTTTATCCTAAAAGCTTTGGAAAGCCTTTAAAGGGATTAAGTCGGTGGAAGCTTAATTAGATATGAAGCATTAATCTCTGTACAGTGTGGTTATGAATTGGAGGGAGTCAAATGGATACAGTAGATTAGTTTGGAAATGACAGCAGTAATCCAGACAAAAGACACTGAGTGATATTTTGCACCAAGAACATTATGGTGTTGGTGGAGAGGCAGAAAACTGGGAGAGTTATAGGAAAAGGACTTGTTCATGCATTGGGTGTGGAGGTTGAGGGGCAGGCAGGTGTTAAACGTGATGACTCCTGAGTGAATGAATATGCAATGATCGTGATGACCAGCAAAGTCACTTCTTAAATTTTAATGGAATTATAAGAAAGACTTGGAGACGTGTATCCATTTGCTAACACTCTAGAATTAAATAGTTAACATGAGGGATCTCGCTAATAGCTTTAAAACGTGTCAGTAGTCTTAAAAATCTTCTAAGGCAGTGGATTTAAAGTAAAGTTATAGTAGACTTGAAAACTTGAAAATGCATTTATTCATAATTGAGGTTAAGAAGAATTACCCCCCAGGAAATAACTCAGCTTTGTTCCTAACCCTAGGTTATAATAAAACATTTTAAATCTCAAACTCAATTTAAGTCTTTTTTTTGGGGGGGCTACTCTGAAACGTGCATGTAAAAGTCCAGGTGAATGAGAGACGTTTGAGTCTACTTTGCCATGTGGATTGTGTAACATCTGAGCACGAATCGGTGGGTATGTGACTAGAGAAAATTGTTTTGCTAAAAGTATCAACACAAGGTTGAAAACGTTCAGCCTTTACCCTCCAGTCTCACATAAGCAGGCTGAGAAGCTGTTGCCAACACCACTTGTAGATAAAGAGATGGAGATAGGTGACATCTCAAAATGGTAGAATGAGTGACTGAGTTTCTAGAAACCACGCCTCCTAAGCCAGTTTGGTCCTCTTCCCACTATAGTGTGATGTCTCTCTATGAGGCCACACAAGGGCCTCAACTCGACACGTTCAAAACACAGCTACCTCAACAACCACTCTGCTCTCCAATGTCTTTTCATGGAAACCTTAAAACCACTTTTTGTTCTACAATCCTTTCATCTCTTGTTTCTATTCAGAAACCATGTCTGCAGAGTCTCATTATTAATTACAATTATTACTATCCTTTATCAGAGCCTGCTGAGTGCCATTAATACCTAAATTATCTTTCTGTGTGATTACTTTTAGATTTATCTCTTCATCTTCATTCTTCTGGACACACATTAGAAGTTCATCTCATAACTATTCTTCCTGTGTGCCTTCTCTTCCCCCTCCAAACACCATTTCACTGAGGTCTCTCTTATCCAACTTGTAATTCATTTCCATTCCTCACCCAGAGAGCCCTGCATAAAATACAGGCAAATCTGATGATTTCCGCCCCAAGCTGAAAACCTTCCAGTAGCTTCCTATCACAGCAGTTCTCAAAGTGTGATCCCCAGGAGGGTCAGAATCACCTGGAAACTTGTTAGAAATGCAAATCCTTGCGTCTTACCTAAGAAACTCAGGGGTAGAGCCCAGAATCTATGTTTTAACAAGCCCATCTGGTGATTCTGCTGCAAATTTGAGGACCACTGACCTAGAGGATCAAATCCAAACTGCTTAGCAAGGTGCACAGGACTCTAAATCCAAAACTAAGCTCCCCGGATTCATATCCCAGCTCTACCACTGTTTAACTGTGAGACCTTACATGACCCGTAGGTGAATTACTTCTCCACCTTAAGACTCAGTTTTCTCATCTGTATCCAGCTCATAGGATTCTTAAGAACATTACATGAAATAATCCATGTAAATTGCCTAGCACAATGCCTGACACGGGAGAATGCTAAATAAAGGGTAAGTTTTCTTAATCTGAGAACTATTTGCTATTCCCTGATTAAGTTGTGCTTTCCTACATCTTCCTTCTTTAATATACCTTGTTGTTTTAGCCTAGAATGCTCTTCTCCACCTACTCTCCCTGGCAAACTCCAACATATTCGTGAAGATTCAGGTCAGGTGTCACTCCTCTGTGGAGCACCCCCTGATTTTTCCCTTCCCGTGCAGAGCAATGGGCCTCCCATACTGTCTATAATCTCTTTTTAGGCATCTCTATCCCTTGTGGTCCTTCAAATGCAGGGACCAGTCATCCTTGCACTCCACAGAGCTTTGAATCTTTCCTGGGATATAACAAACAGACAATAAATGTTTGTCTAATGAAGCACTTGGCATCAAGAAGTTTAAATTGGAACTTGAATTGAACTTGAATTCTTGCTCTCTTACTAACTAGCTGTGTCCCTTTAAGCCCATATTTATTCATCTGTAAAGCAGGATTATTGGGCTAACTCAGTGGTTTGAAACACTTTTTTAAGCATTAAAACCTTATTTTCAAATAAAATCTCAAAATGAATACCAACATCTAAATTTGGAGCTGCTCTAGTGCGAGTGGGAAGCCAGGATCCCATCTAAGCAGCCACCTCCCTTCTCTCTCTGGCACTTTCTCAGAAATGTGGAAATTCAAGGAGTACAGTTTGTAAAAACAAACAAAAACAATCAATAAGTAAGTTAATTCCATTACTTAAATACTTTTCTAAACCCTACCCTTTGTTGTAGTATTCATATACCTACACACACACCAAAATATGACCCAAATTACCCCCAAACCAGATCTTCCATTGATAAATGACAGAAACTCTCACTTTAGTCAGACTCTTCCCCCCCCAGAAGTCCAAGCTAATTTCCACACTTCTCCTTATGCTACTTCTCAGCCCTGCTCCTCTTTCCATTGTGCTCATACAAATCTTAGTCAATCCATTCCTTTCCCCGAGGCTCAGCATCTTAACAAGGACCCTCCTCACAACTGCAATACCCACTGTGCTATCCTCAAGAACCTACAGATTCTACCCAAAACATTTATCTCTTGTTCTTTAGTATTGCCTGTTTTATTTAAGTATTTCCTGTCTCAGCAATAAGAATATAAATCCCCAGAGAGCAGGGGAAAGAAACAAGAGTCTGGATTCTGGAGTCCATCCAACCTAGGTCTGCCACTTTTAAGCGTGAGACCTTGCTTAACTTCTCTAAAACTCAGATTTCTTTTAATAAAAATAATAATAGTTCTCATCACACAGGGTTGATATGAAGACCAAATGATATAATGCATGTTAAGCAGGTAGGTCAGTACTTGAACATAGGAAACATACAAATATTAGCCATTATTAAAGCCAGGAGGATAAAGACTTCATCATCTACTATCATGTTCATGTAACTGAAAGTGGGGTCTGGCTGCTCTCTGCTCAAAAGCCAATAAAGAGGCAAGGCTGGTGGAAAGGAAAGTTTGCTTTCTTTTGGATGCCGGCACCCAGGGGGTGGGGGGAGGGCAGATGCCGGTCCAAAGGCTGACTCCCCCCTACTCCCAGACAATCAGGGGGCAAGAGCTTTTATAGACAGAGGGAAGGGGCTACATGCAGAAACAGCACAGTCAGCTCTGACAGTCATCTTGAAATTGGTCACTGGTGGTCTGACCAGCCTCATCTTGATGGTTTTAGGCATAGTTAATCTTCAGTTCCAGGGTCAGTTTGTTTCCGTTTCTTTGAGGCCAGTCCTCAGAATGGTGGCAGCTCATGTCATTGCTATAGTCATGTCATAATGGTCATCCTGGAGTTAACTTCTTCCACCTAGCGGGGGTTTCAGTATCTATAAGACAGCTCACAGGATATGGCTCAGAATATGATCTATAGCCCTTGAGAAGGAACTAAAGGTCCTTGACTATGCTTAATGACTAAACTATTATTATTTGGTCTCCTTTGACTGTTTTCCTTTGTTTCTGCAATTTCTAACCTCTCTGATTAAACTTATTCTTTGGCTAAAATCTTTCCACAGACAAAAGGCAGGCTGAGGACAAGGGGGGAACAGACCATAGGGCCCTGCTCCGTTTCATTCTCAGTAGGTAGCAAAAGGCTGGGCACGTAATAGGTGCTTAGTAGTGACAAAGGTTCTAGGAGAATTGCCTTTACTTATGGAGAGATTACATGTAGATTTAAGTTAGACATGTTATAAACAACTTTTTTTTCACATTCTCTCTAACCTCAAGAGAAAATGGGCAGCACTTATTTGGAAAAGGGTGCAGTGACTCTGGAGACAGCTTTCAAGGTGCAGGTTTTAACTACAATAATAAAGGCCTTCTATTTGAATTGGAAAGTCCCGAGAATTTGAGCTTCAACTCAAGAAAGTTGTTGAACTCAAACCTAAAAGGAAGTTTATACTTGCTAATGGAATGGCATCATCACATGCTTAGAGTACAATGGTACCCTCTCAGGGAGGAAGCAAAACTGCCATTTCTGTGATTCCCCTTGAAATCAAACAACAATTAGTGACATTCAGCAAAGTAGGAATAGAAACAAACTTCTTCTGCCTGATAAAAGATTTCTTCGAAAAACTCACAGCTAACATCATACTTAACAGTGAAAGACTGAATTCTTTCCCCCTAAGATCAGGAGCAAGACAAGGATGTCTTCTCTCACTAGTTCTATTCAACACTGCACTTCTAGCCAAAGCAATTAGGCAAGAAAAACAAACAAAAGGCATTTAACTTGGAAAGGAACAAATAAAACTATCTCTATTCACAAATGACATAAACTTGTACATAGACAATCCTAATGAATCTGTTTAAAAAATATTAGAACTGGGCTTCCCTGGTGGCACAGTGGTTGGGAGTCTGCCTGCCGATGCAGGGGACGCAGGTTTGTGCCCTAGTCTAGGAGGTTCCCACATGCTGTGGAGCGGCTGGGCCCGTGAGCCATGGCGCTGGGCCTGCGCGTCCGGAGCCTGTGCTCCACAACAGGAGAGGCTGCAGCAGTGAGAGGCCCGCATACCAAAAAAAAAAAAAATAGAACTAATAAATGAATTCAGGAAGATGGCATCATACAAGCTAAATGTTAAACATCAATTGTATTTTTGTACACTAGCAATGGGCAATCTAAAATGAAATTGAGAAAGCAGTTGTATTTATAATAGTGTCAAGAAGTCTAAAATACTTAGTAATCAATTTAACAAAGCAAGTGTGAGACTTGTATTCTGAAAACCAGACAGCATAATTGAAATATATTATAGAAGACCTAAATAAATGGGAAGACAATCATGTTCATGGATTGAAAAACATTATTGTCAAGATGGCAAGAAAGTGAAAAGATGGTCCACAGAATGGGGGAAAAATTGCAAATTATATATCTGACAGGGGTCTAGTATCCAGAATATGGAAAAAATTCTTACAACTCAGCAATAAAAAGACACATAGCCCAATTTTTTAAATGTTCAGAGGATTAGAATAGACATTTCTAGAAAGAAGATATATAAATGGACAATAAGGACATGAAAAGATGCTCAATATCATTAGTCATTTGGGAAACGCAAATCAAAACTACAATGAAGTATATACTACTTCACACCCACCAGGATGGCTAAAATTAAAAAGACAGAAAAGAATAAGTATTAGGAAGGATGTGGAAAAATTGGAACCCTCATATATTATTGATAGGATTACAAAGTGGTGCAGCAGCTTTGGAAAACAATTTGGCAGGTCCTCAAAGTGTTAGACTCTATGTTAAACATAGTGTTACCGTATGACCCAGTAATTCCACTCCTAGGTATATACCCAGGAGAATTGAAAACATAGTCCACACATAACCTTGTACACAAATGTCCAGAGCAGAATTCTCAACTGATGGGTGGAGAAACAAAATTTGGTATATCTATACAATTAAATGTTATTCAGCTATGAAAAAGAATGAAGTCCTGATACATGCTAAAACATGGATGGACCTTGGAAACATCATGCTAAGTGAAAAAAGCCAGACACAGAGGCCACATACTGTATGATTCCATTTATATGAACTACTTACAATAGGGAAATCCATAGAGAAAGAAAGTAGATTAGTGGTTGTCAGGCGATGTGGAAGTGACTGCTTTTGGATATGAAGTTTTGTGTTGGAGTGTTGAAAATGTTCTAAAATTACATTATGGTGGTGTTTGCACATCTCTGTGAGTGTATTAAAAACCACCAAAATGTTCAGTTTAAAAGGATGGATTTTATGGTTTATAAATTATATCTCAAAAATTGCTGCTAAAATAAAAGAGAGCTAGTGAGATTATTCTCACAGTGAAGCAAATTCCAAAGCATCTGGACCCACAGAAAAGGAATATTAATCCTGATCTGCAGCTTGGGTCAGTGCCTTCAAAGCTGTCTCCAGAGTCACCTCAGTTACCCTCCAAACCTGATAATTAACAGGAAAACTGAAGCATTTTGAGTTGTGGTGTGGACCTATTTTAACTAGCCCCGATGTGTGATGAAACCCTCTACTTCCCTAAAAATAGGAGAATTTCCTGGGACTCCTTTAGAGCACTTCAGGGTCTCTGCCATTCTGCTTCATCAGTTTCCTGCTTCATTTTACTTTCAAATAAAGTAGCCTAAGAAGAAAACCTAAGGCATTGTAGCCCTGTCATTTCACCTACAGATCTCAAGGGGCTCGAATTTAATGGCAACAAACAGTAACCAGAGTCTGTGGGACAGTTGTGGGGATTTAAGAACAATGACTTGGAACAACATGGATGGTCCTTGAGGGCATTATGCTAAGTGAAATAAAGTCGGACAGAGAAAGACATATACTGTATGTTCTCACTTATAGGAGGAGCCTAAAAAAAAAAGGAGCTCAAAGATACAGAGAAAGACTGATGGTTTCTAGAGGCAGGGGGTTGGGGAGGGCAAAATGGGTGAAGGGGGGTTAAAAGGTACAAGCTTCCTGTTATAAAATAAATAAGTCATGGGGGTGTAACATACAGCATGGTGACCGTAGTTAATAATATCGCATTGCAGATTTGAAAGTTGCTAAGAGAGTAGATCGTAAAAGTTTTCATTATGAAAAAAATGTTTTGTGACTATGTGTGGTGATGGATCTCAACTAGAGTTACTATGGTGATTATTTCTCAATATATACAAATATCGAATCATTGTTATACACCTGAAATGACTATAATGTGATATGTTGATTATACCTCATTTAAAAAAATGTGTCTTAACATTTAAAGAACATTTCTTTAAAAAAAAAAAAAGGGCTATGAGTTAGAAGAATTAAGGCTTACTCAGTCTTCCCACTTTGCAATCAATAAAACTGAAATGCTGCTCGTAGGCAAGGTCACAGAGCTAAAGTAGCTCTGGTTGGGATATCAGGACAGCTCAGGACTGGGTGAAGGAAAAGGGAAAAGCAAATATGCATGAGTGGTACCATACCTGGCATGGATCAGACACCCCCTAAGTGCTAGTATTTAGTAAGTGCCTGCCTTTTGCTCAGCAACATAACTAGAGATATTTTTATATATTGCCTTATTTAACCTCATAAAGCCCTTCAGATTATTATCACTGTCAACAAGCTCAACTTGGGCAACTTGCCCAAGTTCAAGTACATATTAAGTGGGGGAGCCCTCTTTTCTCCATGATTTCCCAATGAAAATTACAAAACTAGCAAGATCTCAAAGGAATGGGAATTTCAACTATTTTCTAGAAGAAACATGATTCTATTAAAAGCAGAGAATCTGATAAGTGTCTGATAAGCCTTGATACTTGATAATGTTTCCTATTTCAGAACATATCAGAAGCCACAGATTAACTTCTATTCTAGACTGACCCCAAAAAAAGAATCAGTTGGTAATGAGGAAGTGATCAGAGCCATGGGCATCATAACCGTGTCATTTCAAAGTTCCTAAGGGATCAGAGAGCATGCAGGTCATTGTCAGACAATGGCTCTAAATTTTGGAGTGTGAGAGTTTTACAAATTCATATAGTGTGGATTCAACACAGATTTAGTAAGCATTCCCTATAATAGAAGCTAATGCTTAGTAAAAGCTTACTCTGTGCCAAGTACCACGTAGTATCAGGGATATTGAGGTAAAAAGCATGTTTTCATCGGAAGAAATGGAAGTCAACTGTCTGTTAAACACACTCTGATGAGTTCCATTGTAGAGGTATGCAAGGGTTATGTGTGGAAGAGACTGAGAACTGGCTCCTTCAATCTCTACTCCACCCCACTTCCAGGGAGCCCTCCTGTCTTGCAGGCTTTTTGTAGGATGAGTTATAGATACAGTTTATAGACTCTGCCAGTTATGCTGCTGAGATTGTCTTTATGTACATGAGATTTGGACAGCAGAATGAAGACAGGATCTCTCTTTCAGCCCCTTTCAGCTGCTTCTTTGTGCAAATAAGATTGTGGAAGTGGAAGGTTTTCTGAAACATTATTTCAGTGTCCATTCTCCAGCTTCCTATGCCCTAGGAGACATCTGCGGGGGTGACAGAGATGGTAGCTTCTTGATTCCTGAATCATGGATACAGGGTATGTTCTTGAACACAGTATTCCAGCAACAGCTAGGTGCCACGTACTACGTACCATGGACTGAATTGAAATTCAAAAATATCTTGACAGGTTGAAGTCAAAAGATTTTAGAAGAAATAGAGAGAGAGCCAGATCAATCTGTCTGGGGTAAGATTCTTGAACTAGAATACAAAATTCAGTTATAAAACTTCACACTAGGAGAGACCAGAACTGAAAACAATCCTTACAAAAGAAAGCTGGGAATTTTTGTTACCTGCAAGTTCTATAGGAGCCTATGCTTGACCACAACTCTAAATGACCTCATTTTGCCTTAGGCTCCTCTAATAGACAATTACCGCTCAGATCCAGGACAGAAAAGTTCAGCTGAGCCTGGCACTGCATGGACTCCGTCTGGACTGTTTTCACTTCTGGATATCTCATTTAAGTGACCACTTGTTTTAGGTCACTACAGAACCAGACAGCAGTGAGAGAGGCAGGACCAAGATGATGAGCAGTCCCTATTACCCAATCCATTCATTAATTCATTCATCTATTTGTTCATTTATTCAACAAACTTTTATTGAGCACTTTGTATGTATCTAGCACTGGAAATGCAAAGTGAACAAAACGAAACTTCTGCCTCATGGATCTCACATTCTAGTGGGCGAGAAATATAATAATGTCAGGTAATTAATAAATGATAAGGAAAACAGAGCAGAGCAGAGAACAGAGAGTAATGGGAGGAGTTATTTTCAATTGGGTGGCAACAAAGGTGGTCTCTCTGGAGAGATGACCTCTGAACAAAAATCTGGATGGAGTGAGGGAAGAACCAGGTGTCTCTTGGGAGAAATAGCAGGTGGGAGGGCTCTGAGGTAGGGACAGCTCAGGGTGTTCAGGAAGGCCCGTGTGGCTGGAGTGGAGTGAAAGATGGGGGAGCAATTTCAGAGGACATCAAAGACTGGATCAGGTGCTGGTTTATGTAGGACCACCCAGGTCACCCAGTGAGCCTCTATGTTTCATTTTGGGTGTGCTGAGAAGCTACTGGAGAGATCTGAGTCAGGCAGTGACATGATCCGATTTCTGTTTCAAAAGGCTCACTCTGACTAATATTTAGAGAAGGGATATCTAATGGGCTCCCCTCATGGCCCATGGCTGAGGAACCTGTGACCATGCCTCCCGGGTGCCTTGCGTGGATGATGGGAGAAGGTGGGTGTGGTTGTCTTTCTCAGATATTTGAAGGGCATTGCACTTCCTTGAGCAAAACTAGAAGGCACAGAGAAGCATGTTTCGTCTCATAATAAAATGAACTTTCTAGCCAGCCGTGCTGCCAGAGTTCTCTTATAAAAAATGAACTCATGGTTACTATTCAAGAAAAGGTTGGTCTTATAAAGCATCTAAATTCAAAGGAAGATTGGCTATACAACATTTATGGTCATTTCCAACTCTAGGCCTCTACTATTTTTCTCTCTTCTTACAACTCTCTTAGGGAGCTGAGTTCTCTCTCTCTATATAATGACCAGCAAAGAGCTACTCAATTAAATTAAATAAACAGAACTTGGTTTTATTTTTCCTGAGTAAATCCAAAGGAAAGCTAAGGATCCTATACACACCTTGTTCTTACTATTTCATTTCCTGAAGGAAATATACATATAGATATAGATAGGTATAGATAGATATATAATACCTATGGCATGCACAATGTAATTCATGCTCATTAAAGGGAACACTGTCAGGAGTGGGCTGAGAAAAGGAGGAACACCTTTCACAAAATCATTTGATGGACTTAAGATATGAAGCAATCTACTTCTGGATGGATCTAGAAGACAGGCATAAGACAAGCTGACCTTATATCGCCTCTAGCAGCCTTATAGGTCTCTTACAATGCTTTGTAAACAGAGAGCCACTGAAAAGTTGAAATCCGATAACCCCAGCTTGCCACTAGAGTATTATGCAAGAGAATGCAGAAGTCCTGGACCTTCCGTTGTCCCGCTAAGCTTCTGTTGCTCTTATGAGAGATGTTATACAACTTGCTAATTAGGAAAATCCTGGGCTCTCAGGCTTGGTTAGAGTCCTGACTCAGATGCTCACTAGCTGTGTGGCTTTGACTAAGTTAGAAAACCTCCCTAGACCTCCATCTCCTCATATGTAAAATGGGAAGAATCCCCTTACCTTCTCATAGGGTTACTGCAGAATTAAGCAAAATAATCCACGTAGTGTTCATTGTTAACAATAACAGCTACCATCTATTGAGCCCCTAGAATTGCCGGACATTGTACAGGAATGAACTCACTGGATTCTCTCAATCTTGCAAAGTACATATTGGTTTCTCTTTTTGACAGAGGCTCACAGAAGTTTGAGTAATTTGCTCAAGTTCACACAAGTTCATTCAAACTCGGGTCTGCCTAACCAGAATCCAGCTTCCAAACTCGGGTCTGCCTAACCAGAATCCAGCTTCCAAACTCGGGTCTGCCTAACCAGAGTCCAGCTTCTAAGTATTTCTTGCTATAGTCCACTATGCTATATTTTGTTTTATTATTTTTAAAAGAAATTCCTCTGATCTCACACTTGAAGGGCAGTTGAGAGTTTCTTTTCCTAGTGCCTTTAACAATTCAGAAACAGAACAGAATTTGTCAAGGACAGTTTCTCACTTTGGCACCAACTCCAGGCTGGGGCCCTTTACCAGTGTACTATCTTCGTGTCATCTGACCGAGGCAGCTGCTTTGCATGCCTTCTAGGGTTGGAGCTGGGTAAGTCTCAGTCAGAGACTTATAGCCTATGGTCCCATGTGACAAAACATTTTGCTAAAGATGCTATTTTCTCCTTTTCCCAGACTTTCCTCCCTTTCTGCAGCTGTTTCCCCTTCTTCTTGAGAATTGATAAAAATTCTGAAACTCTTATTTTTACAATTAGTCTCATGTGACCTTACTATTGACAATGACCCGGTTGCTTCTCCCAGCTACAACACAGTTGATAAGATGCCAGTGCTAAGAACAAAGATCACCACCTGACAGGGCCGGGAGCAATCTTTCTGTATTGGGTCCTGGCCTGTCACGCACCATATTCCACCCCTAGTAATGACACTAAGCACAAGGACAGGTCCCGTGTGCTGGGAGCCGACAACTGGCTAAATATTTAACCTAGGAGTTAGCATTCATTCACTTGCTCATCCATTTACACAGTAAATATTTTATTGAGAGCATATTATGTTCCAGGCATTGTATTTAGGCACAAATGACACCAGCAATTAACAGAAGCAGCCAGGTTCTTGCCGGAGCTTACATTGTTTTGGATGGAAAAAGACATAAAATATACAAATATGTCAATGAGTGATAAGAGCTACAAATAAAGAATAAAAAAGGATGGTAAGAGTGATGAGAGAATGCAGTTAGCTCTTGAACTACACACATAAGGCCATTAGAATTATCCTATTTTACAGACGAAGATTTGAATAGTTTGCCCAAAGTCACTCAGTGTTAGAGCAGAATTTGCCATATTCTGATACTAACAGTAATAAATACAGCAACAGTGATTACTAGTCACCATCTATTAAGGTAGTTATACAATGGCATGAAGTAGTTATAAAACCCCATTTTATGAATGAAGAAACCAAGACTCAGAAAGGTTAAATAATTTCCTCAAGACTACAAGGTAATGGTGGAGAAAACCCAAACTGAATGGTTCAAATTCCTGATTTTTTCACCACACCTTGCCTCCTGGGTTGAGTTTGTTTTGTCAGAAATTCTTCCTACTAAACTGAAAGTTCCTTGAGGACAGGGATTGCCTCTCCATCATCTCCTGAAAGTTCCACAACATCTGGCATAGAAAGTGTTGAACTTCCTCCATCTGGACCAGCCACATTCCCCAAACAGAACTCTAAATACCCAAGAAATATGGCTGCCAATTCTAACATTCAGACCTCCTCAACCTCCCTTGGCAGTGAGTTGCAGTGTGTAATTAGTACTGCAGGCAATATTACCCTTGAACCCCAGAGTGCCAAATGACATTCAGAGTTCACAATGCAATGGCAACCTGCTAGCATTAGTCTAACCTCCCCAAAATACCCATTTTCCCAAGTGGACTTATGACCTGGACACACTTGTTTGCCTCTTTATTAGACTTGTGTTTGTCTAGGAATGAAAGGAATAAGCAAGTGGGATGCACATGCCTTGCATTTTAAT
This sequence comes from Delphinus delphis, assembly GCF_949987515.2. Classification (NCBI taxonomy): domain Eukaryota; kingdom Metazoa; phylum Chordata; class Mammalia; order Artiodactyla; family Delphinidae; genus Delphinus; species Delphinus delphis. The sequence goes on from NC_082699.1 coordinate 61,630,303, forward strand.
GAGGGCCAGGATCCTTTGGAGCAAAGAGGGCATTGTGATGCATTTGAAGAGCATGTGGACTCTGGCCGCATCACCCCAAGTCCGGGCTAACAATGCTTTCCTCAACATTCCTTGGCGTTGGTCACAGCTGTGCTCTGCACTTGCATACACATCGTGGCTAGCCCATGGTGAATGATCAGATGGGGTGAAGGATGAATGATTTCTCTCCTTACTGTTGTTCAAGTTGCTTCATGGGAGGACAACACAGCTAAATGTAAACATTTTGGGAGCAAGTATAATTCTTTCTGGGTTAAGATTTAGTGAAGAGTGGAGAATTCTCAAAGTCAGGCAAACCTAGGTTCAAACTTCAGGGCTACTGTTCACTAGCTGGCTGTGTCTGGAAACAACTCAACAGACTTTTCTGCTCTCACTGAGCCTTCAGTTCTCAGCTCAGAGAAAGGCCTTCCTGACCCCATCCACACCCTTCACACACACACACATACACACATACATACACACACACACACACACACACACACACGTCATTATTCTCTTTCTCCCCAATCTTTACGCCTTACAATACTTACTCTAACTGTAATAGAGAAGAACCTTCGTATTCTATCACAAGTTAATCACTAAAGGGATGTTGCCTATAAGCTTAAATTATAGATAATGGCCCATCTCTGGGAACCCTGCTTCCCAGGTAATGAGCATTAAGCTAAAATACCTTTGTTTAGCTCACAGGAAACATCCTGACCAGGTCCACCTGTGAATGACTACAGGGAGGAAGAAATGAACACATCCCCTCCGGAGGCTGATGGGAACCAGGAAGTGTTTGACTTTACTCCCTCCCCTTTTAGTAAAAAAGGAGCCTGGATTCTAATTCAGGCAAGTCAGTTCTTTGGGGCACGAGCTCGCCATCTTCCTGGTTGGCTGGCTTTCTGAATAAAGTCATTCTTCCTTGCCCCAGCAACTCGTCTCTCCATTATCGGCCTGTTGTGTGGCGAGCAGTATGAGCTTAGACTCGGTAACAACTCCTGGCCTGTGTGCCTCTCCCACTAGACTGTAAACTCCATGAGATTAGAAACCAAGTCTATGCCTCTTCTCATTTATCCCCAGAGTCTGGCACAGTGCCTGGCACACAGAGACATTCAATTAATGTTGGTTCAATGAATTAACAAAGGAAGAAGATTGTGACGAGAGAGGAAGGGAAATGTAACCAGAGCGTGGAGGATTGAGACAGAGGAGAAAAGGGATGAGGCAACTGTCCTGCAGCTTTATTCTCTGTAAAATGGCAGCAGAGTTGCTGGAGGCTTCTCCCTCCACCTCCAAGGCTAGAGTTCTCAAGGATTTTCTAGATCCTAGAGGATGACTAAGCCAACCCTAGGAAAATAATGCTACTTGCTTTGCTCCTGTTTCCATGCACCCCAGGCACGCTAGGAAATTGCAAAACCCTGCTGATAATGGCCATGCATGCTCATGCCACTTCACTTTTGCAAAGCAAAGTCTCCAGGAGTCTTGGCCATGTTTTTAATGACTACATATTGACTTAGCTCTTGAATGGTTTATACACAATATTGCAGATTTTTCCAGTCTTTTCAAGTCATCCAATTCCATCACTCTCAGGGAACAACGTTTATCTCCTAGTCTCCTCAAAAGATCAAGGCTATTCTAATATATTTAACAGGGTCCACATACAGATTTTATTCATAGTGACTCCATACACAAAATATGCTTTGGAGGGTGAGGAATACTGGTAAAAACTGATTTTTTTTCTAGTTTTTGCCTAAGGATTAAATTATAGATTGAGGTGTTTCTGAGGACAATTGCCTGTCTTGTGCTATTTAAGAAGGTTATTCTCCAGCAGCCTGGCTATATTTTTAGTCAATTTGGAGCCACTGGGGGTGGATATTAGGGCTATAAATATCAGAGGTAATAGTAATAAGGGGTTTAAGGTCCAGTGAGCACTGGATGAACATCCTGTAACATCTCACAGCACGGCTTCCCAAGGCAAACACGGCCAACCAAGGACTAAAAGACACTTTCAGAACAAAGACATCTCTTACAAGCTCACCTCAGAGATATTACGGGTTTGGTCCCAGACCACTGCAATAAATCAAATACCACAATAAAGCAAGTCACGCAAATGTTTTAGTTTCCCAGGGCATATAAAAATGATGTTTACACTATCCTGTAGTCTGTTAAGTGTGCAATAGCATTGTGTCTAAAAATCAGTGCACATAACTTAATTTAAAAATACATTATTGCTAAAAAATGCTAACTGTTGTCTGAGCCATCAGCAAGTCGCAATCTTTTTGCAATAGTCACATCAAAGATCACTGATCACAGATCACATAACAAATATAATAACAATTAAAAAGTCTGGACTATTGCAAGAATCACCAAAATGTGACAGAGACACAAAGTGAGCCATTGCTGCTGGAGAAGTGGTGCCCGTTCACTTGTTCCATGCAGGGTTGCTACAAACATTTAGTCTGTAAAGAAAAACGGAAGACAGTATCTGCGAAGCACAGTGAAGCAAATAAAATGAGATACGCCTGTATAAAGAAGCCAGACAAGCATCTTTCCATGCTGTGATCTGACAAGTAGGGGCCGCTGTGCTCTCTGAGCTTCCTGCCTGAACTGTTCTGTCAATCAACCATGGCAGATGTTCCCAACTTTTCCAAACTCTTTATTTTACCCTTGCTTTGAAACAGTCATTTGAAATAAAAATAATAAATGCCTAGTGGACCACGGCAAATGCTCTTCCCGTTTTGTTTTTGTTTTTGTTTTTTTTTTTTTGCTCTTCCCGTTTTTTTAGACATTGTCTCACTTAACCCCAGTAACAATCACACATATAGGAATTATTATCATCTGCAATTCACAAGGGTGGAAACTGAGATACAGAGAAATTAAGCAGTAGAGCTGGGGCTTAAGCATTGTGGCTCCAGAGCCTGGGTGCCTAACCACGACCCCATTCCTTCTGCCTCATCTTTGGGATGGACAGTATTTAATCAGAAATCAGTTTCTCCATTATTAAACCCATTTAGGATAAATGTAATTGACTATCAGCCTTAGGGTCAGCTGTAGTCAGAAGTTTTGGAATTCAACAGACCTTAGTTTGAACTCTAAGAGCTGTGAGAACTTACCCAGTTTTTTAAACTCTGTGGGCCTTCATGTTTTCATTCTAAAAATGGGAATATAGGTAACTCCTTCAAAGGGTGGGTTTGAGCAAGTGTAGGCAAACTTTGCTTGCAAGGGGCCAAATAATAAGTATTTCAGGTCTTGTGAGCCATACAACAATCTCCTATCACAGCTACACACTTGCTGTTGGAGCATGAAAGCAGCCACAAACTATACAGAAACAAACGAGGTGGCTGCGTTTCAACAAAATTTTATTTACAAGATAGGCAGTGACCGGATCTGGCCTGCAGGCTATAGTCCTCCGACCTCTGATTTTGAGGATTACATGAGATAATGCATGTGCTTTGCATGATCCCTGGAACACAAGTCATCAAAAACGGTAATAAAATTATGGTTTCAGCGTGAGGTGACAGTGCTTTCAAGTTGGGTCCAAAAAATCCCAACCAAAATCAAGGAAATTTAACATTTTCAGGAACCTCTGAAGTCTTACTTGTGTAAACGTATAATTTTCATAACTTTTGAAATATTGACAAATTATCAACACTCTACCCCCAATATAACCTTATAGGTAGGGTTGCCAGAGACAATACTTTTTTAGTATTTTCAATATCGGGGACATAATTATACTAAAAAAGTATTTCTTGTTTATTTGCCATTGAAGTTAAACTGGGGCATCCTGGAGGTTTTACTGTTGTTGTGTATTTTGGTTCTCTTGCCCGTTTTTTCCTAAATCTGACGACCCTACCTACAGATCTCTGTGATTCCACAATTTGGGAACCACTGGTTTTATCACATAACAAGAATAGCCCAACACAAGCAACATTTTGTTCTTTCAGGGAGGGAAAGAATTACATTCTTATGGAATTATCCCTAAGGTTCAAAACTAATAAGTCCCCTGGGTAGAAGCCACTGAAACACTATGAGACAACCAGCGCTCTGTGTTCACGGGTGCCAAGAACAAGCTTAGGTCACCCAAGGAAAAAGTGCAATAATCTTGCATTTGTTCCTGCTGATTAAAGTCAAGCAGCTTCCTGGAAATTGCTTGGCGCCCCTCATGTCACTATGTTGAATTAATATCTGAGCAGAATTAATGATGGAAAAACTCAATTATATCCAACACATCCAAAGTTTCGTAGTTGGATTTGTCAGTAATCAAACCGTGTCCTGAGAAAGCCCATTTTGTCAGTAAACAAAGCTTCTATGTGGAGAAGAAATATTCTGTGCACATAAACACGGTGCCTAAATTCCTGATAAATATTTGATAACGAGGACGTGGATGGAGTAGGTGCCTTCAGCCAATCAGAGATCTTCCAACAAGTAGGATTATAAAATCATTCTCAGGGGATTTAGGGGGGAAAAAACCCCACGAAAAATCTGGCTCAGCATGCCACAAACGTGTCTTTCAAATTTTAAAGAAGGAAGATGACATTTGACATGTCCATGAAGGTGAAAAGCATTGTGTTTTCATTAAACTAGTGTGGTATTTAGTATCCAGAAGCCAATATCTGAGTTTCAGGTCTACCTCTTCCAAGCTTTGCAACTTTGAATAATTCACTTAGTCTCTCTGAGCCTCTGTTTCCTATCCCTAATGGGCATTCTTACAGAGATGTAAGAATGCCCATCTCTTAGGCTTTGATCAGGGTCAAAGGAGATCACGGTAATGAAAATATTTGCTGACTGAAACAGCAATATATCGTCAGCTGTCATTCCTAGGGACAACACCATAATCTCTGGTTACCAAAGAGCAAAATAATGTTGTATTGTTACCAGCTGAAGCCATGCTAAGGGGATTATGCTCTCATGAAATCTATATTAATTCAAATCTGTATTAAGCCATAAGAAAGTATCACAAACTGGATGGCTTAAATAACAGAAATGTACTGACTCTCAGTGCTGGAGGCTTAGATGTCCAAAATCAAGGTGTCAGAAGGGTTGGTTCCTTCTGAGGGCTGTGAGGGAGGGATCTGTTCCAGGCCCCTTTTCTTTGGCTTTGTAGATGGCCATCTTCTCTCTGTGTCTCTTCCCATCATCTTCTTCCATGTCTCTGTGTTGAATTTCCCCTTTTTATAAGGACACCAGTCCTATTGGATTAGGGCCCACCCTGATGACCTCACTCTACTTTGATTACCTCTGTAAAGACCCTATGATGGTTAATTGTTATGTGTCGATGTGTTTGGGCTAAGTGATGCCCCTATAGCTGCCAAAACATTTCTGGGGGTGTCTGCGGGGTGTTTCTGGAAGCGACTAGCATTTGAATTGATTGAGTAAAGAAGATCACCCTCGGGACTTCCCTGGTGGTCCAGTGGTAAACAATCCACCTTCCAATGCAGAGGATACGTGTTCCATCCCTGGTCAGGGAACTGAGATCCCACATGCCGCGGGGCAACTAAGCCTGCCCGCCACAACTATTGAGCTCACACACCTCAATGAGACAGCCCATGTGCTGCAAACTACAAGCCGCCACAACTAGAGAGAGAAAACCCGCACGCCACTAGAGAGAAGCCTGTGCACCACAACGAAGAGACTGTGCGCCGTAACAGAAGATCCCATGTGCCTCAACAAAGATCCCATGTGCCACAACTAAGTCCCGACACATCCAAAAAAATGAGGAAAGTAAATAAAATAAATAAATTTTTTTTAAAAATCACCCTTAACGAGGCTGGTGAGCACCATCCATCCCACTGAGGGCTTGAATCGAACAAAAAGATAGAGGAAGAGTGAATTTTCTCTCTTTGCTTGAGTTGGGACATCCATCTCCTTCTGCCCTCAGTATCAGTGCTCCTGATTCTCAAACCTTTGGACTCAGACTGGGACTTACACCACTAACCCCGCAATTCTTTCGACTCAAAGTGAATTACACCACCAGTTTTCCTGGTTCTCCAGCTTGAAGACAACACATCAATGGTCCTCTCAGCCTCCATGCTCGTGTGAGCCAATACATATATACATAGATATATGTATATAGTTGACCCTTGAACAACTCAAGGTTGGGTGCTGACCCTCAGAGCAGTCGAAAACTCATGTATAACTTTATAGTCAGCCTTCTGTACCCACAGTTCCGCACCTATGGATTCAACCAGCTTCAAACTGAGTAGAAATGTAGTACATATTTATTGAAAAAAATCCATGTATAAGTGGACTCACACAGTTCAAACCTGTGCTGTTCAAGGGTCAAGTGTATATCCTATTGATCCTGTTTCTCTGGAGAACCCTGACTAATATGGAACTTATCTCCAAATAAGATCGCATTTAAAGGTATTGGGGGTTAGGACTTCAAGGAGTGGCAGATAGATACAAATCAACCCATGACAAGATCTTTCATTTATTTTGTTAAAAAGTCACCAAACTGATTCACAGTGTTTCCCAACCAAGGCCTGCTTCTCAGATGAAACATTTCACTCTACAGTGGAGACCTACCTGCTCCTTGAGTGTCTAAGAAGATGAATTATTTACTTTAGAATAAAGATCTAAGACCATGGCCACATATCTCCTCCAGACACCAGAACATTAGGCAGTGTCTCTCTTTTCAGAGAATTCTCTTTATCCTGCAACATACATGTCATCACTTCTCCTTATATTTAGCTTGGAAACAAAAATTTGTCACCCTGATACAGTCACTGAAGTTTTTAGATTTCAAGCTCAATTCATTGATCAAGAAATGTATTCACTTGTTATCTCTCACTTCTGCATCAAGCCCACAGATTGTTGATACATTTTCAAATCAGATACCTTCATGAAATTAGAGAATTAATAAGTGGAGACACACACACACACATGCACATAATATCTCATATATAATAGATTTATATAACATAGAATAATAGTGAAGTTTTTAAAGTAAAATTAGACCTTTTTTAAACTCATGCTTTCTTAGCAACTCAATATCAGTTTTTGGTCAACTATCTTGCAATTTTAGAAAATGTAAATGTCCCATACAGATGGATATATGGGTACATGGATGTATGTCTCAGAGGGTCATCAAAGCATTATTTGTAACATCAAAAGATAGAAACAACCTGATGTCCACCAGAAGTTAGTTAAACAAAACATGAGACAGCTACAGAATGGAACACAATTCACCACCCCCCAAAGACCACGTTTTTGAAAAATATATAATGACATGGGGTAACACACTTGGTATGTTTTAGTGAAAAGCAGGTTACAGAAGGATATGCATGATTCCAATTTTAAGACTACATGTGCATAAAAGAATATAGAAGGGATATTCACTGAAATGTTCACATGCTTATCTATAGGTGCTACGATTGTAGACAATTCTTTGTTTCTTCCTGGTACTTTCCTTAATTTAAACTTTTTCTACAAAATGCATGAATCACTTTAAAAATGAAAATATGACTTTTTCTAATAAATGGGAATTTCCTTCTGAAACGTTACTGCCTTACACATTGTACCATTCATACCACTGGCTGACTATTTTTCACAGATCTTAGTACTGGACTCCTAGGGGATAATAGGGGGAGATCAAATATTTATACAAATAATTATGTACTTAGCACTTTAATGCAACCCGTGGTGTTATAAAAAGGCCTTGATGAAAAAGTATATTCTCAATGAAGGATGCAGAATGCACAGAGGAGGAGTATTCCTGACATAGGAAACGGCCTAAGTAAACAAACAGGCAGCAAAATGCCAGGTTTCCTCCGGGAGTAACAAAAACTTCAGTATGAGTTGTTTGTAAGGTTTCTCACAGAATGCCAGGGCATGAGGCAGGAACATTAAGTCAAGGGATGGATGATCATAAAATTTATTGTTCAAACTAGGACCTTTTGAGAGTGAACGTTGAGTGCTCATAATAGCTACTAGGAGACACCAGGCATGCACTAGGATTATACAGGGAAACCGGGACATAAGACTTCCCTACAAAGGGCTGGGTCACAGTGACCCTTAAGTGCCAGCCTAAGTAAGATATTTGAACTTCATACACACAGTCTTGGAATCCTGGGGTTGAAAGGAAATGTCAATGCCCTCCAGCTTGGCCACCCCATCCCTGCCTGTCCAAAATTTCCAAGCATATTTATCAAGCCTTTGTTTAAATATCTCTGTGACAAAGAATGCATTGCCTTGGAACAGCTCTGTTAGAAAATTCTTCATTGTATTGAGCTGAAATTTATCTCCCTGTATCTCCCACCCATTTGGCCCAGCACTGCCATCTCAGAGAGAAAAGCACAATACTAATCTCTCTTCCCATGGAGAGTGAAAGATGTAAAGACAGATACTATAGCTCTCTAGACTTTCTCCTTTGCAGGTTAAATGTCCTACAGACATCCTTCCTACAGCATCCCTGAAGTTTGTCACTATTTGCTTTTTTTTCTTTTTTGTGTGTGCGGTACGCGGGCCTCTGACTGCCGTGGCCTCTCCCGTTGCGGAGCACAGGCTCCTGACGCGGAGGCCCAGCGGCCATGGCTCACGGGCCCAGCCGCTCCGCGGTATGTGGGATCCTCCCGGACCGGGGCACGAACCCGCGTCCCCTGCATCGGCAGGCGGACTCTCAACCACTGTGCCACCAGGGAAGCCCTGTCACTATTTGCTTTGTGTCTCCTAATTAGCTTTTAAAATGTTCCTCTCTTGTCATCTCCCTGCTACCATCTTTGTTGGAGCCACCATCCCTTCCTGCTTATACTATAATAACTCCTCCTATGTCATTTCTCTCCCTCTCTCTCTCTCTCTTTCTCTCTCTCTCATTGACCATCCCTCCAACGCTTTGTCCATATTGACCTTTCCAAAACACAAAACTGATTGTGACCCTGCTGTGCTTACGACCTTCAATGGCTCCCTGTTCTTCTCAGGATCGATTACGGCTTCAGAGCATGAAGTTCTATCCCCGACCACCACTCTAGTCTCATCTCCCTCATCCCCTCTCCTCTGTGTGTGTATCCCTTCTCTCAGTTCCTTGCACAGGACTTTTGCCCTATGGAAGTTACTGTCACCTGCACTTGGAACCCTCTTCCCTATACCACCTGCGCCTTGATAACCCCTACTCAGCTTTTGGGTTTCAATTTAAACATCACTGCCTCTGGAAAGTCTACCCCAATTCCATTAAGTCTGGATGAAAAACCCCTTCTTAAGTGGTTCCTCAGGGACCTAAGCTTCCCCTATTATACAAGTAAAACATTTAATTAAAATCACCTGCTTATTCATCTAACACCTTTGCTATATTGTGAACTCTGGGAGCAGGTCTGCTCTTTTCAGCAGTTGTCATAAGTGTCTAGCACAGTGATTGGCAAATAGTATGCACGTGTGTGCGTGTGTGTATGCGCACGTGTGTGTGTGTGTGTGTGTATATATGTATGTGCTCAAAAAATGTGTTAATGTGTAGCACCCAGAACCAGGTACAATTGTTCTAAATGTGGTCTGCATAATACAGATTAGAAGGTCTATTGTTTTCCATGTGCTATACACCATACCTCTTTTAATAAAACCTAACATTATTTTATTTTATTTATTTATTTTTTTAAAGAAGATGTTGTGGGTAGGAGTTTATTAATGAATTAATTTATTTTTGCTGTGTTGCGTCTTCATTTCTGTGCGAGGGCTTTCTCTAGTTGTGGCAAGCGGGGGCCACTCTTCATCACTGTGTGCGGGCCTCTCACTATCGCGGCCTCTCTTGTTGTGGAGCACAGGCTCCAGACGTGCAGGCTCAGTAGTTGTGGCTCACGGGCCTAGTTGCTCCACGGCATGTGGGATCTTCCCGGACCAGGGCTCGAACCCGTGTCCGCTGCATTAGCAGGCGGATTCTCAACCACTGCGCCACCAGAGAAGCCCCCTAACATTATTTTAGAAGAAACATCTCATGGTTGATTTATTGTCAGTTTAAATCCCTAAACCTTAACTACATGAAGCCACCACTTCTGTCTTTAACTTTCCCTCTTTTCTCTCTCTCTCTCTCTCTCTCTCTCTCTCTCTGTCACACACACCCAATAATTTGCAATTGATTTTTGGCAGCCATGCATGATATATTTTATATCTATTTTTGCACACTGCTTCTAAAAATAAAAAGTCAAAGTATGCTACAACTAATTGATAACTTCTGGACTCCCAATCCTTATGCCTTTTGTCTGAGCAAATGTGATCCGTGTGCTATGCCTTCATGGATGTTAAGAATATTGAATAAAACAGGAATGAAGATGGACCCCAGTAGCATACCATCCTAAAGACGTCCATCTGTCAATCAGCTATTCTTTAGTAAACGCATCCAGTCATTAATCCGGCCCACATGCATGCTTCTAATCCAGAAGAATATCACAGGATCTGGGCCCTTCCTAAAACCAAGGTGTTTGAATTGATTAATGTTAAGTGAGTATAACCATGTTCCAGGTATTTTCACAAACTTTATTTTAGTCACCATTTCCAACACCTACTATCCTTTTTAATAGATGCTAAAACTATCATTCAGAGAGAAAGTCACACAACGAGCAAGTGCCAAAGCAGGGACATGAGCCCAAGTCCTGTGACTCCAAACTCAATACCACACATTACACTGAGATCCTCTAAAAGAGAGAGTATACATTATTGGACTTACGTGGGTTCCTATTAATCACCACCTACTCTCCCAAATATCTGTTGAATGAATGAATTCTTTTTTTTTTTAAGATGTTGGGGGTAGGAGTTTATTAATTAATTAATTTATTTTTGCTGTGTTGGGTCTTCGTTTCTGTACGAGGGCTTTCTCTAGTTGTGGCGAGCGGGGGCCACTCTTCATCGCGGTGTGGAGGCCTCTCACTATCGCGGCCTCTCCTGTCGCGGAGCACAGGCTCCAGACGCGCAGGCTCAGTAGTTGTGGCGCACGGGCTTAGTTGCTCCGTGGCATGTGGGATCTTCCCAGACCAGGGCTCGAACCCGTGTCCCCTGCATTAGTAGGCAGATTCTCAACCACTGCGCCACCAGGGAAGCCCTGAATGAATTCTTTGATTCAAGATTCTTAACCCGAGGTTCATGACAACACAAGGGGTTCCAAGAGTAGGCTTGTACGAACCTCCTGAAAATTTATGGAAAGTACCATGTTTGTATATTGTGCATTTTTTCTGAGGATAGTAATGTACATTTGAGTCCCACGAGGACTGTGGCTCCAAACAAGAATAATCTGCCGTTTAAATAACTCTCTTCATCATCATTCACCTCTGTCTAGAGTTTCAAATGCACAAATTTCTTTAGAAAATCAAACTGAATGTTTTTATCTGTAGCCTCCATCGCTCTCTAGCAGCTCTTAGAGATCTCACCTGTTGGTCCCTTCTGAGCCTTCCTTCTGGTATCAAAAGATGCCAGCTTGTATCTTTGATATCAGCTTATCAGAAGGCTCTCTTACAAGTCCACCTAGCTTGGTCTTCAACCTCTTCCTGGGCCAGGTACTATACTGAAAACAGTTCCCTCGCTTTCACAAAGCCAAAGCAAAATTGCAAACAGCTTTTTGTGCAGCTTTTCCCAGCCTTGGGCAAGGTTGGGATAGATGTGGACAGCAGTAGGAGAAAGCCACTGAGATGTGGATGGGAGAGGGAGCTGGTAGATCTGGAGAGTTGGGGGATTATCTTAAGTACCCAGAAAGTCTACACCCTTCTTCTGTTAAATAATTGGAAGACTACACCTTTTCCTGATAATCAGGGTTGACTTTCATTCTTCATTCTTTACCATGTTGTATTATACATTGTATCTCTTTCATCTTATTCAATGCCTGGAGATCATAGTCATTGACAAGAATTGTACAAGAATTCCCACAAATTTACTGAGCATCCTCATTGGGTCCAGGCTATAGGCTCGAAGTATGCTCAGACAAACAGAGCTGATGCCAGCCCTCGAGGAGTCTACAGACCAGTGGAGGACAGACAAGTAAATAGATACTTGCAAAAAAGAATGGTAAATGCTCTGATAGAAGGAACAGAGGAAGCTCTGGGAAAAAAGGGGAGAGCCACCCACCCATTCTGAAGGATGAGGGGCGGTCTCCAAGAGAAAGTGGCTCTCAGCTGAGTCCTTAGGGAAAAATAGAAGTTAGACCTAAGAGAAGGACAAAGAGGAAAGTCATGTTTAGTAAATAGCTTGATATGCATAAATTTGCATACAACATGCATAAAGTATGTATTAAAATGTGCATAACATGTGTAGAGGGAGTGACTGATGAGAGATAAAAGGGAAGAGAAAGGCAAGTCCCAGAGAACCTGTGTACATCAACATTATTCTCAAAAGGAAAAAAATAGAAATCCACGGTAGACTTTTCAAAAAAGATCTGCATGATCATATTGCATTTTAGAAAGACCATTTGATACAGTATGGTGACAAGACAGGGGGCATGGGGATGGGTAGTAGTGGCCTCAAATGAGACTAACAGAAAGTTGTGACCAGAATCAAATTTGGGGTGGTATTGACTTACACTAAAACAGTGGAAGCTGAGCTGGAGACACAGGTATGTGTATGAAATGCATTAAGCAGGGAGAGCAGATAGGACTAGGTGTCATGAATGAAAGAGAGGAATGATGATTCTGTCTAGGATGATTCTGTCATGTCTGGCTTGGACAATTAGGGATGCCATTTGAGCACTGGAGAATAGAAAAGGAGAAGCAGGCCTGGGAGAGAATGAGAGCAGACAAATTCAATTTGAACATGTTGATTTTAAGGTGCTCCATGGAGATGCACCTTAAAGTGGAGATGCTCCTTAAAGTGGAGATGCTCTATAGAAAAAGGTTGGTATTTAGGAGAAATATCTGGATAGGCTATAGATTTGTATGTAGTGGGTGAACCCACGGGGGTGGAAGAGGTTTCCTAGGGAGACTACTGGATGGAAAGGGAAGAGAGTCAAGGAACACAGGGGCACACCAATGCTGATGAAGGGAAGAACTTTAGAGGCATTAAATGAAACTCAGAAGATCAGAGGAAAACCAGGGAAGTGTGGTATCAAAGAATCCAGGACAGAGTTTAATAAAAAAAAAGAAAGAAAGAAAGAGAGGGATGGGGGGGATGGCCAACAGTTCAAAATGACACAGAGAAGACTTGGGGGAGATTGAACACAACACACTCTCTGGTTTAGCTCCCAAGAGGTCTCTGGTGGCCCTGGCCAAGGTTTGTCTTCAGAAGGGAGGGCAGAAGCCATTGACTGTGGATGAGCAAGTTACTGGGTAGTGGGGGCATTGAGATGGTGAATGTCACCCACTCGTTCAAGAAGTTTGGTGGGGCAGACTTCCCTGGTGGCTCAGTGGTTAAGAATCCACCTGCCAAAGCAGGGGACACCGGTTCAAGCCCTGGTCTGGGAAGATCCCACATGCCGCAGAGCAACTATTGAGCCTGTGGTCTAGAGCCTGCGAACCACAACTCCTGAAGCCCGCATCGCGGGCACCACGATGAAGAGTAGCCCCGGCTCGCTGCAACTAGAGAAATCCTGACTGCAGCAACCAAGACCCAACGCAGCCAAAAATTAAATAAATTTGTTTATTTAAATAAAGAACGTTTGGTGGGAAGGTAAAGGAGAAAAAAATTTTTCAGCTAGGGAGGAAGTGCAGAAACTCAACAAACACCGATTGACTGAAGTGAGGAAGACGTCCTATTCCCGGCAGACCTGGCTGGGTGAAAAATTCATAAACAAATGCCAGAACCGGCTTCCCTCTCTGCGTCCTGCTGAGCGCTAGAAAGGCTTTTGTTTTCATTGTCTTTATCAGTGAGAAGCGGCTCGGTTCGGGGCTGAACCTGTTAAAATGAAACCAGAGTGTGTAGCAGGACAGCCATCGAAAGCCTTGGACCCACCGCTCGCACCTGAACGCCGGCTGCCCCTTCCGACCCTCCCCACCTGCCGTATTTGCCCTGCGAGATTTCCAAGTCCGGATCAGAAGCACCCCTGCTCAGCTGAGACTCCGGGTTCCCTCAACTCTTCTCCAAAACCGAGCCAGATTCATTTGAAAGTCAGCTTGTTCAAATAGTGAAGTACAAAGGGCCGAGGGGCTGGCTGTGCCGCCGCCGGCTGTGTGCACGCCGGGCAACACCTTCCCTTTGTGGAGCCCCCGAGGGGACCCGGCCATGTGGAACGGGCTCCCTCCATCTGCGAGATGTCTGTTGCCTTTGGAGTCAAGTGTGGGATCCCACAGCACATTACAGAAGCAGATGACTTTAAAAATCCCTATCCTCTCCGCAAAGCCCTGGTCCAACAGGTAATCCACCAAACGCCGAGCCCTCTCGCGGCCCCGGAGGACCGAGCTCCCCGAACCCCGAGACCCGCTGCGCCCAGGGGAGCTCCCACTTGGCACAGGTTCCAGCCGCGGTGACCGGAGACTCGTCCACGGCCCCTCTCTGCAGGGACTACCGGCTGGGTTTCCAGAAACGAGATACATATTTACAAACCCAAACATTCCCTGGCAACCAAAGCTCGAAATGAGTTCCGCTCTGCATCTCGCGCGCCTGGAAATCGCTGCAGCTGAGTGCACGGGAACGCAGCCCAACGGGGACCGCTTTCCGGCACATCCGGAGGCCCTTTGCAAGGTTTCTCGGCTGACAGAACAGCAGCTGGGACCCGGGAGCCCAAGCAATGGAGGACGGGGAGAGGGAGGCGCCTACCGTACCCGCTCGGCGCGGCGGCTCATTGCTGCGGCCGTCTGGGCGCCTGCTCCGGCCCGGGCGCTGCGGACGCGGCCTCTGCTGTGAGCTCTGCCCCGGGACGGCTGCCTCGGGCTGCTCTTGTTTGCACTGGGCCGTTTGCTTTTGGGATTTCTCCAATGCAGATGTAGTCAGGGGGCCGCTGTCCCGGGGGACAATGATTCCATTGGAAGCTGGCCTTTGACAAGACTCACACATGACCTTTGACTAAAATGGCTTTGGGGAAGGAAAGTGACCGGAGGCTGAAGACCGGGCATCCAGGGCAGCCGTCCGCATTCCCACCCCCAACAGTGCCAAGTTAATTTTTCATCCCGTAATCTTTCAAGGAGAGTCTCTGTGAGGTTTGATTTGCCATTTCTCCCTCATTCTGCCGGATTCTTTATCCGGGGTTTCCGAAAGGATTTTGCTGCCGAAGTTTCCTGCCGTGTTGTTGATGACTTCCCTGAATTAGCATTCCCAGGTTAAACGCGAGCAGTATGTTGTATAAATTCCTCTAACACTCTGGAAAATAATACCCCCATTTTTTCCCCTAAAGCATGCTACAATTGACAAAGGGCTTGTGACAATCATGCTGTCACTTGGCCTCCCAAACAATGACAGGAAGACTCTCCTATTACTACCATTTTACACATAAAGAAAAAGAAGCTCCAGAAAAATAAGACATTTGCCCAATCACCCAACCAGAAAGTGAAATCTGAGTCTTCTCAATCACATCCTGTCCGCATCCACAAAGCACCCACCTCCCTGCTGGGTGACCCACCCCAGTAACTTAATTATAACACGTAAGCACATGTCATAATGCATAATATACAGCAAGAGTAACTATAGAACATTTTAATGTTTGGATTATAAAAGCGTTAGGAAGTGTTTTAAAATAACAGCTGTTTTGGTTAAGGATATCCACAGATATCTTGAGTTCATGGACCACGTTTCTTTATGGTCTAATTTTTTCTCTTTACCAGCTGCTGAAAGAATGCTATAGGAACCAGACGGGCAACTCTGAAGTGCTGGTACAAGCCTAGGGGTTCCTGAGGCTGCTTCGAGAGTCTGTCACTAGTCATGACCAGAGCCTTTTTCCCTCCTTTTTCTGGGTCCTTCCAGATGGCAAAATGCTAAATAGAAGGGGAAGAGGCTGTGGGATTGTAAAGAAAGCCCCCGTGAACAAGGAGGCAGCCTCCCTGATTTTAGTGTGAAGAGGAGAGCTGTGATGGGGGTCTGCGGAGATGCTCCAGAGATGTCTGGTCTGGCCAATGGCATCACCCTCATTTTTTCGTGATACTCACACTCAGCCTGGCAGGACTGGAAGGAGTCAGCCAGGAGGAGAAGAGAAAGAAGCACATCACTGACTCATACAACATCATGTCCAAAAGCTGTCCTGATGCCTTTGGCAAACTGAAAATAGTTCCTGCAGACAAGAGCGGAGGGTGTGGGAGGCTGTGTCTAGAGAGGAGGGTGTGGGTTTGGACTCTGACCAGCCTCCTGTGTCACCTGAGGGAATTTGGACTTCATCCTGCGGAGCCCAATGGGTTAATATAACTGGCTCCGGGTTACCAGCTCATAAGAAAAGGATGCAGGAGTCCTATGCTGTTCTACAACAAGAAGAATATATATATCAACCTGGCTTGGTGGTTATGGGCATTGGCTTCATCAGACAGATGCAGTTTCTTCTTCTTCCTAGCTACAAAAATGCGAGCGGGCTTCCCTGGTGGCGCAGTGGTTGAGAGTCCGCCTGCCGATGTAGGGGACACAGGTTCGTGCCCTGATCTGGGAAGATCCCACATGCCGCGGAGTGGCTGGGCCCGTGAGCCATGGCCGAAAAAAAAAAATGCAAGCAATATATTTAACCTCAGTAAGCCTCAGTTTTCTCAGCAGTGAAATGGGGATTATGGTACATGCTATGAGAATTAAATGAAATTATGTAGGTAAAGCCCCTTGCCTTTCTTCTGACATACAGTCGTGCTCAGCAATAGGTAGCTACTGTTGTCTTTTAAAGTATTGATGCTTTAATGTGTGCAGCAGCTACCATGGAATAGGAACTCCCTTCCTTCCAGCTCATTCCCTTCTCCCCATTATACGTTTTTGGCTTTTGACTCATTAGAGTTTGTCCTTTATTCTTTCCACTTTGTTCCTCCTTCTCGACACTACTTCCTTCCTTTATGTCCCAGCCTAGACTTTAATGTCGGTTTCGATCTTACTCTCCTTCCACCTCAGTTTGTTCATTTCCTGGTCCAACCACTGCCATATACCATCTGCAAACCCTCAGCCACGATGTAACGGTCTGCTAGAGCTACACAGCATCACACACCGTGTCCACTGGCACCACCACCTGTGTGTGCTCTGCAGCCTAGGTGCCGGGTCCAGCACCACTGTATTCCTTATGAGTGTCCCTGGTCAGCCCACCACTTCACTTCCACAAAGTCACTCTTCCCACCCCTGGAGAACCCGGACCCCACTCCCAGCTGACTTTCAGCAAACGACCTCCTCTCCCCCAGCAAAGGGCACAAGCACTATCAGGAGGGAACTCTGCTTCCTGTCCTTGCACCAGAAAACTTATTTCCAGTCTCCACACCTTGCCTCCCACTTTCGAAGTGGCCCTCCTTCTGTATGCTATGGAATCCCTCTCTTCCCATGTCTTCTGGAACATTCTTTCATCAGCCATCCCTCTATCCTTCAGTTTCTTCTTTACTGATTTCACTAGTTCATTTATTCATCAGACATTTATACATTGCATGTATAAATCACATGACAGTCAGCATCTTTGATTCTAGGAATACAAGAATAAATAAAATATCACAGGGGCTTCCCTGGTGGCGCAGTGGTTGAGAGTCTGCCTGCCAATGCAGGGGACACGGGTTCGTGTCCCGGTCCGGGAGGGTCCCACATGCCGCGGAGCGGCTGGGCCCATGAGCCATGGCTGCTGAGCCTGTGCGTCCAGAGCCTGTGCTCCGCAACGGGAGAGGCTGCGGCAGTGAGAGGCCCGCGTACCGCAAAAAAAAAAAAAATCACAGTCGCTAAACATATTCAACTGTCTCTCATACAATGTACTCCGTTTTTCCTAATACGGTCTGAATACATGCCTGTTCGTTTTAACAACAATAACAACACACACACACCCCACATGTATCCACTGTCTAGAACATACTTCCTGTGGATCTTCCAAGGTCAGTTCCTTCCTTTAGAACCAGGCTTAAAGTCACCTCCTCAAAGAGACCTTCCCTGACAGCCAATATAGGGAACCATCCTCTCCCTCATCATCAGCTACCTGTTAGCCTTCTTTATGTCCATCACATCATTTATCCCATGTTGTAATGAGAGATTCCCTTGTTCCCTTACTTGCCTATTTCCTGCTGCTTCCACTAGTCTGAACCTTCATGAGGGCTTGGACCCATCTTTTAGTCACTGCTGTATCCCCAGTGCCCAGGGTGTACTTAATAGGCTCTCAGAAAACATTTGTTGATTGTTAAACCCCCAGGTGCCACACCATCTTCGCCTTAATCTTTTTTTAATTTTTTATCTCCATCAGACATCCTACTGGTTTTCAACATTGACTACAATTAGAATTCCCTGAGGAGTTTTGAAAAATCCTGATGCCCAGAGCACCCTCTGGGATGAGACCTTGGTACCAGTTTTGGTAAGCTTTCCAGGCAATCGTAAAGCCAAGCTTGAGACCACTGACCTAACCTCTGCCTGACACGTGGGTGATGCTTGAGAAGGAAATGAAGGGATGAATGAATGATTCAAGGGATGGGGTCACTTCGCTCCAGCTTATCCTTCAATCCTCTTCCCCTGAGTCCTCCCATTCATCATGTTATCCAGGCATGCAAACCGCAAAACAAGTCCTGCACTGTCCTTGCTCCAAGCTTTCACGTGATATCAGCTCTACCAAGAGCACCCATAGAGCATCTCAGCTGTCTAAGGAGTTTCCTTGCCTCTGGACTTCCCGGTAAAATCTGGATTGGGGCTCCATACCAACTCCTCTGCCAGATCTTTCCCAGTGTCCCCAAAGGGCTCACCTTTCTCTTTGCACGTGTCCCCGTTAGAGCCGTTGTGCTGCCGCCAGCAGCTGTGTCATGATTGGTTTTGACCCGGTGATCCTTCCTCCTTGTACCCCCATGTCTTGCAGACCGCCCAACTAGAGATAAATTAATGGATTACCACATTAAACAAGTTTTTAAAGAGATGCTCTATGTTTTTTTTTGTTTGGGGATTTTTAACAGCCTAATTGAGCTGTAAATCGCGTAACATAAAATTCCTCAATTTAAATGGTACAAGTCATGGTTTTTAGGATATTCACAGGGTTAACTATCACCACAATCAATTCTAGAACGTTTTCATCACTCCAGGAAGAAACATTGTACCCCTTAATTATCACTCCCCATGACTGCTCAGCCCCCCAGCCCTAGATAACCACTAACCTACTTTCTGTCTCTATAGATTTGCCTCTTCCGGACATTTCACATAAATGGAGTCATACACTACTTGTGTGTGTGTGTGATGGGCATTTACTTCCACATTTGAAGACTTATTTGGCCGCAGGATCCCTCTCATATTGAGTCGATGTGGCAGATTATGGACTCTGTAGAGAGATCTTGGAGGACAAACCAAAGCAGTATTTCTTAGACCACATTACACAGCAACCTGGTAAATTACCAAATTCCTGAGCTGGGGGAAGGAGGATACAGGGATTAGCTACACCTGCTACCGCAGAAGAAAGGGACAGCGGTTGGATTCCCGGATGGCTCAGCTCTGCCACACCAGTCCCGTCACAGCCAGGCCACTGGGACAGGACTTCCTGCACCAGAAGGACGCCACATCGAGGACAAACTGCCTGGATCAGACTCTGGCTTTGCCACATGTTAGCTGTTACTCTTCATTCCCAGCTACCTCATTTCTAAAAAGAGGATAAAAACAACCCTACCTTATAAGCACCACATCATAGGATCGTGATAAAGATGAAATGAGGGGATGCATAGCAAGTGCACGGCACAGCACTTGGGCCATTACAAGTGCCTGATAAATATTTATGGTGTGGTACTTGTCGATGTTTGACTACAGCTGTTTTCACATTGTTCTTCTAAGTAAAATTTAATATGCGAAGAAGGTTCTGCTGCTTTACAAAATAATTCAAACCGTTATTCTGGGAAAATTTCACACACCATGCAGATACCCACTGCCAGATGGTCGTCTGTGTTTTGCTTGATGACAGTAGGGACAGTGGCAAGATGTAGCTGAAGCCAAAGAGTACTTGTCAATGGAAAGTTGGAGGGAGGAGACGGATTAGGTCCATTCCTGGCATAAAAAGCTGATGGAGAGAACCTACTTCTTCCCACCAAATGCTCATCAGTGCCATTAGCAGGCAGAGGATGTAGGCTAAATGGACCCTGTGTCTTGTCTTGTTTATCTGCACTCCTCTCCAGCAATTTCTTTACTTTCCTTGTACTGTTATGTGTCAGCCCTGCCTCTGGCATCCTCTGCTAAGCCCTCCTACGGTGTCTCTTAGGTACATCTGAATTCAACATGTAGGTAGCTACAAACAACAAATGCTGGAGAGGGTGTGGAGAAAAGGGAACCCTCTTGCACTGTTGGTGGGAATGTAAATTGATACAGCCACTATGGAGAACAGTATGGAGGTTCCTTAAAAAACTAAAAATAGAACTACCATAAGACCCAGCAATCCCACTACTGGGCATATACCCTGAGAAAACCGTAATTCAAAAAGACACATGCACCCCAATGTTCCTTGCAGCTCTATTTACAATAGCCAGGTCATGGAAGCAACCTAAATGCCCATTGACAGACGAATGGATAAAGAAGATGTGGCACATATATACAGTGGAATATTTCTCAGCCATAAAATGGAATGAAATTGGGTCATTTGTAGTGAGGTGGATGGACCTAGAGTCTGTCATACAGAGTGAAGTAAGTCAGAAAGAGAAAAACAAATATTGTATATTAACGCATATATGTGGAATCTAGAAAAATGGTACAGATGAACTGGTTTGCAAGGCAGAAATAGAGACACAGATGTAGAGAACAAACGTATGGACACCAAGGCAGGAAGCTGGGTGGGGGGGTGGTGATGGTGGGATGAACTGGGAGATTGGGATTGACATATATACACTAATATGTATAAAATAGATAACTAATCAGAACCTGCTGTATAAAAAATAAATTTAAAAAAAACCACGTAAGTGGCTGACCCTTGGTAGGCAATCCAATGGTCAGACACATCCATCTGTAGCAAGTGGGCACAGGATCTACCCATTTTGCTATCAAGTGGTCAATTATCCTGCCAGCTCCAGGGGTGCTGTTCTTGCCTATAAGCATCCAGTGTCTATTTTGAGTTACAGAGGGTAATTCGCGGACCTTCATCTGACTTCTGCTGCTTTGAATGGCCTTTCCTGCACATCTGGCAAACCTCTGTACAGATTCAGCTCAACTGTCTCTCTTTCTTGACTTCCTCCCCTCTGTGATCTCACAGCCCCTGTACATGCCTGTGGGGCAGAGCCTAGACAGTGTCCAGTCATCACCTGTGCGTATGACTGTGAACAACTAAAACACAAGGACCTTTTTCATTTATTTCTGTGTCTCCTATTAATAGCCCTGGGCCCAGCACACGAGGCTCGCTCCTCCAATTTTACAGATATATATTGAGAGCCTACTATGGGCTGACACTTCAA
This sequence comes from Delphinus delphis, assembly GCF_949987515.2. Classification (NCBI taxonomy): domain Eukaryota; kingdom Metazoa; phylum Chordata; class Mammalia; order Artiodactyla; family Delphinidae; genus Delphinus; species Delphinus delphis. The sequence continues at coordinate 61,651,692 of NC_082699.1, forward strand.
AATGCAAATATTTCAGAGAAGCACGGGAGTTTCACTTTGAAAGGAGTTTTGAGACAAGCAAATGAAGCCCAGAAAAGGTTGTGTCTTATCAAGTTTCTACAATGCCTGAGAAAGGAAAATATTGGGGATAGAATTCAACTCTCCTGACACATTGTTCTTTTAAGGCAGGGATTTTTTTTTTTCCTTTGGTTAAAATAACAGATTTTGGGGGACTTCCCTGGTGACCCAGTGGTTACAACTCCATGTTTCCACTGCAGGGGTCACAGGTCGATTCCTGGTCAGGGAACTAAGATCCCACACGCCGCGTGGTGAGGCCAAAAACTAAATAAATAAAATAAAAATAACAGACTTTTGAACATGGTTAGAAAACTGGAGAAAATATGAATGATTCTTTTGTTCATTAATGGTTTTTCCAGATCAAACACTAGCGCTCAAAGCACCCCTGAGTTGGTGAGGGAGGATATTAACACAGACCAGTGTAGATCTGCAGTGTGGCTAATTCCCTTACCGTCTGACTCCCTGTCCTTCTCCCACCCACCCCTGCTGGCTCACATCTCACCCACCCCAGGCCAACCAAGGGCCTGTAAAAATTTAACTTGGTGCGATTGCACAACCACGAAAGCTCAAATTGCTTTTTGGGGTAATGAATGAGATTCTTCAATTGCCTCGTGAAAATGTTTCCGATGGGAGGAAAAACAGAACAAATTATCACAAACATCAACGTGCCCCTCAGGCTCAGGTGAGGTGATTATACAACAAAAGGTCATAGGCGATACTCATTTGGGCCAGCTTGGAGGACAAACAGAATCTCATGCTGTTTCTCTACCTGCTCCTTTGTTGAATGTCTATTGTTAAGAGTCCTTTTGGAGGTTATGGTTATGTTTGTTAACTTTGATTTGGTGTATGCATATGGCCAAACTCATCAAATTATATCCGTTAGATATGTGCAGGTTTTTTATATCAATTACACCTCAGTAAATGTGTTTAAAAAGAAAGAAAAAGAAACTATTTCCTCACTGAGTCAAAATCATGGTGGAGCAAATCCACTATTCTGTGTCTCTCACCAAGGTGGGCTTTTTGTAAGAAAGAGCAAGACTAGAATTCCTGCCTGGCTCCTCGAAGGCTCCTGCTGAGTTTCTCTTAACTCCTCATGTGTTGGCACTAACTCCAGTGAATGCCACTCCTTAAGGCCAGGCCACCATAACCTCTCATAGGGACCGCTGAGAAAGTCACCTAACCATTCTCCTTGACTCCAATTTGAAGTCTTTTAACCTACCCTCCATGCTGCAGCCGGACAGATCGTCCTAAAATTCCAACCTGACCTAATTCCTCTGCTTAATACACTGCAGGGTTTCCCATTGTCCCAAAGATAAAGTGTTAATTCCATAATCTAGTTTAGCGATAATCTGGTCAAGGTTGCTGCCTATAGACAAAAGTTTCTAGCTAAGGAGTCTAGTGAGCTAGAACCTGGTCCGTGTTCCACATGCCAAGCCATGAGCCCTAGCACTGGCCCATTCTGCCTAAGACACAGGAAGGGCTGGAGATCCCCCCTGGATGACCTATTACTTCCTGCTGTAGGTGCATATCTAATAGCCCCTATACGTGCTTCCATCCTAACCTCAGCATTATAATCCCGCCATATTAGCATCTCAAAATTCCCCTCTGTCTTGCTTCTGACTCTTTGCCCATGTTCTCCTCCACTTGAACTTTTCTTCATTCTTCTCTTCACGTAGGTAAGTCACATTCTTCTTTCTTCTCTCCACTTAAATATCGCCTTCCCTGACCCTCTTGGATTAGATTAGGAGCCCCCAATATGTGTTCTCAAAGCACCATGTGTTTTTCATAACAGTGTGCTCATTCTATGGTTTTATAATTGCCTATTTATCTCTTTACTTGAGAGCAGGGACTGTACCATGGTTCTTTGTAACTTTCTTGTCTAGGTATTCAATGGATATCTGTTGATTAAAGAAATGAATGAATAAATGGATGGATGCATAAACATATTTTTAAAGAACCTTGAACTCATGTTTCCAATCAACATCACATTTTGACTAAAAATGCTCCAAAATCTTATTACCTACTGTCCTATAATGGGCTTAAATGTATTTTTTTCTGCCTTCACAGAATGCATTTCAAAGGGTGGAACTCTAGGTATTGGGACCTCATCTTAGCTCATCCAAAATCACAGCTTTCCCATTTTACAGACTAAAAATGCCAGACTTCTTTCTTTGTAGCCTTGATGGATGTTTCCAAATGAAAAGATGATGGTCTTTCCAAGGTGTCTTCAACTCATGGGCCTGTCCACCTTCCCCCAACATGGCACCCGGGGCAACACAGGGAAGGCCTTGAATATTTTCATGAGGAGTTTTGCATTCATCCTGCGGGTAAGAGGGAGTTCATGAAGAGTTTTAAACAAGGGAGTGTCATATTCATTTTTGTGTCTTGAGCAATTGCTCTAGAAGGGGTAAGGAAGATGAGAGCCTGTGGGCAGGGAAGTGAGAATGAAAGCCACTGGAATATTCTGGCAAGAGATGATGAAAGCCTAGACCTTGATCATGGCAATGGAGATAAGGATGCAAATTTTTTTTTAGAAATTGAGGAGGAAAAAATCACTTGGACTTGGTTAAATATGGTAATAAGAGAGGGAGAAGAATCAGAAAAGATCCTAGGATTTCTAGCTTCAGCAACTGGGTCACTGGTGGTATCATCATCTGGGCTCAGGACTATAAGGATAGAGAGTTCACTAAGATGTATTCAGTTTAAGTTATGGACTTTCCTAAGAAGTAAAGGTAGGAATTATCTCTGCACACACAGTTTCAGACATACCTCACACATAATAGGTGTTCAAAATGCTTCTTAAACTGAATTGAAGGTGGAGAACATCCTACATATAGAATTTTCAATAACTAATTTCAACTGTGTCTTTTGTCAAATTCCATGCAAAGACTCATCCAACCATGCTGCTCTCATATTAACATAAATGTAAGATTTATCCGTATGACAAGCTAAGAAATTTCAACCCCCTGGAAAGTATGACTAAGAAACTTTACTGCAATAATAATTTTCACTAAGTGGTGGAAGGAGTCAGGGAAAGGGATAGTTATTATAGCAACCACAAATTGGTCCAAGGGCTACACTTGGCTTTCAATTTCACTACAAATTTCAGAGAAGCCATAAAAGATTCTAGTGAAATCTGGTTGGTTGATTAGAAACATGCGAAGGAACCCCAAACAGGCACGTGTTTCACATTTCCTCCTCCGAAGTTTGCCAAGTATTAATCATCATCTTCTCTGTGTTATTCCAGAAAACATAGTCACTCCAGCTGGTCTTTTGGAAGGACAGGACTGGGGTCAGGAGAGCATCCACAAATCCAGAACTTCCACAGAGGATTAGAGAGTAAACGCCACGCAGAGGGAAAGCTGCCACACATGACTTTCCCCATCTTCCCAGACCCCGCTTCCCCAACATGGCCCTCCATATCCCTGCCCTCAGCCCCGCCCTTGGTCACCTCCACAGCAGAAGAGAAAAGAGAGTTTGGAGATGTAGCCTCTCAAGTGAGAATACTGTTGCTTCAGCCGAACGTCTCCCTCCCCAGAACACAGATTCCAGAATTGAACAGGGACAGGCTTTGGAGCCAGAAAGTCCCAAATTTGAAACCAAACTCCACCATCTACTCTGGGTAATTTATTTAACCTCTTTGAGCCTCAGATTTCTTCATTTCCAAAACGACGATAATAAGACCTACTTTGAAAGGTGAAGAATGAATGAGGTAATTTATGTAAAACACATACGTGTGTGATATTAGCAAACGTGTCCAGACCCTTCCTGTCCCCTTCCTCCTGTATGGTGACCTGCCCAAGCAAGCATGGAGCCCAAACTGGCATTCAACACAATCCCTAATCGCGGAAGTCCCACGGGAATGAGTCAATTCTCCCAGCAACTGGAGCCCTGATCAGGTGCTCTGAAGGGGGCTCAGATTCACCTGCTCTTCCTGGGACTCACAGAGCAGCTGAGAAGACAACAAATCTAGCCTCTCTCAGATTAAAGTGCTACCAGAGCAAGGATGATGAAAAAGCTAGTTTTGCCTGGAACAGTAGGGTCAGAGCTCATAAATGAGGCATCATTTGAACTGGGCCTTAATGGATGACTAACAATTTTCTGGGAGGGAATCAGAGACATTCATGCAAAAGGGGGAAATAAATAAAGACAATGAAGTCATGACGTGCTCAAGAAACTATAACAAGATAGGTATGGCTAGAGGAGAGGCAATGTCAGGGGTGGGTGGGCAGACCCATGAGTGAAGACATCTTAGAAAACCCAGCATCTTTGCATTTGGAAACATCCATCAATACTACAAGGAAAGAAGTCTGACACTTTTAGTCTGTAAAATGGGAAAGACGTGGTTGTGGATGAGCTGAGTTCCCAGCTCCTAGAGCTTCACACTTTCAAATGCATTCTGTGAAGGCAGAAAAAAAAATACTTAAGACAAATACAGGACAGTACACAGTAAGATTTCAGAGCTCTTTTAGTCAAAATGTGATATTCATTGGAAACATGAGTGCAAGATTTTTTTTAAAAAAATGTTTATGCATCCATCCATTTATTCATTCATTTCTTTGATCAAAAGAAATGCTGGGGAAGAACAGTATGGAGGGTCCTTAAAAAACTAAAAATAGAACCACCATATGACCCAGCAATCCCACTACTGGGCATATACCCTGAGAAAACCATAATTCAAAAAGAGTCATGTACCACGATGTTCTTTGCAGCTCTATTTACAATAGCCAGGACATGGAAGCAACCTAAGTGTCCATCAACAGATGAATGGATAAAGAAGATGTGGTACATATATACAATGGAATATTACTCAGCCATAAAAAGGAACAAAATTGAGCCATTTGTAGTGAGGTGGATGGACCTAGAGTCTGTCATACAGAGTGAAGTAAGTCAGAAAGAGAAAAACAAATACCATGTGCTAACACATATATATGGAATCTAAAAAAACACTATGGATGAACCTAGTGGCAGGGCAGGAATAAAGACACAGATGTAGAGAATGGACTTGAGGACACGAGCAGGGGGAAAGGGAAGCTGGGACGAAGTGAGAGAGTGGCATGGACATATATACACTACCAAATGTAAAATAGATAGCTAGTGGGAAGCAGCCGCATAGTACTTGGTGCTTTGTGACCACCTAGAGGGGTGGAATAGGGAGGGTGGGACAGAGATGCAGGAGGGAGGGGGTATGGGGATATATGTATACATATAGCTGATTCCCTTTTTTGTACAGCAGAAACTAATACAACATTGTAAAGCAATTATACTCTGATAAAGATCTTTCAATCAATAATTAATTAATTAAAAAGAATGATCGACCATCTCAAGCGCTGGCAAGGCAATGAAGCAACTGACCCTCTCATATGTTGCTGGTGGGGCATCAGTGGTCCAAACACTTTGGGAAACTATTTGATAGTTTTTTATAAAGTTAAACATATACCCATCCTATGGCCCAGAAACCCCACTCCTAGGAATATGTCTACAGGAATTAATACATAGAGCCACAAAAATACTAGTACAAGAACATTGAGTAATTTTATGCATAATAGCCGAAAAAAAGAGAGAGAGAGAGAGAGAGAGAGAGAGAGAGAAATGCTGGGAGCTGGTGTTCGCAAGGTCAGCTGTGTTAGCTAACCATGAGAGGCAGAGCTTCTGGATTTATTCTACAAGTAATGCAGGATCATTAAAGAGATTTGAAATGTTCTCTTTTGAATTTGATTGTATTTTGTATTTAGCCTTTTTATTCTCATTATGAAAACCATACACATATTTGAATTTTTCAAGCAGTACAAATGGAGGCCATAAACAATGAGTCCCTGTCTTCATCCCAGAGTACGGGGCTTATTCCTGCTTCTCAGTCTGGGCTCTGTCCAGTTCTTAGAAATGTCTCTTCCTTTCCAATATTATTTTAAAATCCACCCATTTTTTCTTTCATACTTTTATGACTTCCTATTTTATGTTTACAGTTTTAATCAATCAAGAGTTTGTTTTGCTATAAGGTGTCATATATAGATTTGATTTTAGTTTTTCATTCTTTGTGTCTTTCTTTTAAAAGATGATGTTACCCTCATTTCAATTTATTGACAGGATAGAGGTGTTTGTCCTTAGTTACATTCTCTATGTTTTCTATTCTTAATGCTTCCTCTGTTTTCTAACTTTTGGTCCGTGGTCTGTTTTTATCTTCTTCGATATGTCTGCTTTTCTTTTTTTCACTTTTTTTTTTTTTTTTTTTGGCTGCACTGCACAGCCTGTGTGATCTTAGTTCCCTGACCAGGGATTGAACCCAGGCCCCCTGCAATGGAAGCCTGGATCCCTAACCACTGGACTGCCAGGGAATTTCCTTTTATTTCTTTAGAGAGAACTACCTGCTGGAAGAACAAGGAGTCTGCCTGGCATACAGTGAAGGCTCTTATGTCAGCAGTGTTTGGTGTGTACGTGTCTACCTGTATATGTCAGTTGACCCTGATATGATTTTCACCTCTCTAGTGTACACTCTCACTCTGAGAACTCTTGTAGAGATGGCATGTCTGCAGGATTCTCTTTTGATTCCACTTCCCATGACACTCCACAGTGGGGAACTGGAACTTAGATACTTTCTTAGTCCATCCACAACCCCACACATTGCTGTTTCAGGCACAGTTGGCTCATTAATGATGTGCTGCCTCTTTTTAAAGACGACTGTGGAAATACAGATTTACTATTACTGTCTTTCCTCAATTAGATCCAAATTTTACTATGCTTAGCAATTATTCTTCAGAATTTGAGGTTATAGGTATTTCCTAAGTTCTTTGAAAATAAAAATTCTCTTTTCTTTTTTTTTCAGTTGGTTTTAGAAGATGTCAATAGAATTGGAGTAGAAACAGCTATCCACCCCTGTCTTAGCCAAAATTTCTCCATTGAAAATAGTTAAGTAGAAGAGAATATGTTGATATAAAACTAATTATGATTTTGACAGATGGACTGGAGGGGAAAGATAATGGAGGCCGGGAAACCAATTAGGAGGCTATCGTGCTCATTCAAAATAGAAGAGAGGTGAAGCAAACCCGAACTAGGGTGGTGGTGGCAGTGATGGGGAAGAGGAAAAGTCTGTGAGAAATTCTGCAGGCCAAACTGACAGGACTTTGTAACCGATTAAAAGGGAAGATTAGGCCAAGTGGAAAAGAAAAACATAACTTGGTGGATGGCCATGTATTAGCTGAGAGAGGAAATATAGCAGAGGGAAAAGTTTATTTTTTAATCTGTTGAAGTTCCTGGGACATTCAGAGGAAGATAGAAAGCAAGCAGTTGGAAACACAGAACTGAGATTCAGGAAGGAGTCAGGGCAGAAGGTGTGGATTTAGAAGTCTCCAGCACATTGAAAGCTGTAGTGGCTGGAGCCATGAAATAGATTAATTTGCCGAGAAAGAGAGTATAGAGTAAGAGGAGGATGAAGATGGAAGCAGGAGAACACCAGTATTTAAGGGGCTGGTGGGGAGAGCTGAGCCCATGAAGGGTAGAATTGTAAAGGCCGGAAGAAAACAAGAAACAGCGGCATTATGAAAAACAACAGGAGAGAGAAGCAAGAAAGGGTGTACAGTCAGCAGTGTCCAGTGCTGACAAGGGTTATAAAGCAAGCCCTGAAATTGTCCACAGAATTTGGCAATTGGTGAGAGCAATTTGGGCAGGAAGGAAGGAGAGTGGAGGGGAAAATGAGAAACTAATAATAAGTATCTAATACATACCAGGCAATACACTAGTGTTTTGCATACATCATTACAGTTAATCTTCACAAAAATCCCCCAGAAGAGGAAACAGAGGCTAACAGACATTAAGTAACCCTTGTGCCATCACACAGAAGCTAAGGAGGCAGCTAGATTTACACACAAGCTTGTCCTGCATTCAAAGCACCATCCTGTTTCCACTATGCTAATTTCCAAGTCAGATTACAATAACTTAACAAATACCTGTAAACTAAAAAATGTAATATACTTCAGATCATAGTTTCCTAGTGATTGTCATGCAAAACATAATCACTGTACCCAGGGCTGTGTTGGTACAATGTTAGCCTATTAGCCTCCCTCCTGTAAACCAGCCAGACTGCATTGGCTTCATCCCTGTCAATAGTTAAGTGCCCAGGAAATGGTAACTAAACCAACAGAGGTCACAAAATAGTGACAAAAGAAAGGCCACAATGCAAATAAATTTATATTTTTCCTGCTCATTCTTTAATAGAAATTTGTCCAACCTGAGTTCTGTACACATATTCATTTCCAGCTACGTTGTACAGAGATGAATATGCAAACTTTCTTGACCTGAGAGCTTCTGTTATCATTATGCTTTATCTGGGTATCATCTCTTCCCTTGGATTCTGTCTCTGCCACAAGATATCAATGCTGTTCATTGCTCAATACGGTGCCTGCCACATATTCAATGGATATTTGTTCTACTGAGTTGTTTTTTTCTAGGCCGAGGTCACTGCAGGTGGTTCTATAACCTATTTGCCTCTGTTAAAAAGAGCCTGAAAACATCAAGGTTGGGGTAAATAACTAGTGCTCAACCTCATCGCTCAATTAATTCAAAACCAACCAACCAATGAAGATTCTGGAATTCCTGTATGCCATTTCCATCCAGGACACCTGCCCTGCAAACACAGAGGATCCTACAAGTAATGGCATTTCCCATGGGGCTACACGACCAAGACCCATATATACAGAATATTCACAGCAATGATTCCCCAGACCAACTCAATTAGCAGGAAAAATACAACTCCTTGTTTTGGCACGCTGGTGACTGCAGCTTATAAGGTATGCATCCTCCAGCTGATGGATGGTATATCTTTTACTAGACATGTTTTGAGGTATATATTTTCTCAACAGGGAAATTAGTAAGAAAAAAATGACAATAAACACCAGCATTTATTGCACATTGCATCTGTGCCAAGACTGTGGCTTAGTTCTTCCAACAATCTTATGAGTTAAGTTCCTTAACCAAAGTCACACACATGCAGTAATCAGCAGAGCCAGAGTACAATCAGATGTTTATTATTAAATCTACAATCTTAGTCATAAGACTAGAGATGGCTGACCTTCCCCTGATTAAAAAAGAAAAAAATACTGAAATACTGCAGTGAAATACTTTTTTCAGGAGCTTGAAGTTGTGTCAGATCCTGCCAGTTTTCTCCCTGATCTTCCTTCTCCTCCAGTAATTGAATCCCTGATTTTTTTTTTTTTTTTTTTTTTTGCAGTACGCGGGACTCTCACTGTTGTGGTCTCTCCTGTTGCACAGCACAGGCTCCAGACGCGCAGGCTCAGCGGCCATGGCCCACGGGCCTAGCCACTCCGCGGCATGTGGGATCTTCCCGGACCGGGGAACGAACCCGTGTGCCCTGCATCGGCAGACGGACTCTCAACCACTGTGCCACCAGAGAAGCCCAAATCCCTAATATTTAATTGAATTCTTATGGTCCTGGCGGGGGGGGGGAGACTACATTTTGCAGCTAGCTATGTCCATGACTAAATTTTGGTTAATGTGACATAAGCAGAAGTGGGGTATGCAATTTCTTGGAAGTATTCTTTAAAAAAGGGGGCATATCATTCTTCCTCACTTCCCTCCCTTCTGCTGGATAGGATTTACATGTCATCGCTATAGTTCTAGCAGCCATTTTGGAATGGAAGTCATACCCAGCAGTGCAATAAGAAAGAAGATGTCTAGACCAGTTGCACTGTGAAGCGCTGGCTACTGCCTACAGACCTCTTGAATGTGGGGTGGAAACATGTCTCTTCTTGTTTAAGCTACTGCTTTTCTTTCCTTTTTCCCACAGTTGGGTCTAGATTCCTTATGACATCTTGTGTATTATGAAATCTTTCTTGTATTGTTGTTAAATGCAAGTTCATTGAGTTAAACTGGTATTGGACATGATAAATATTGTAGATAGAAATGACTAAGATACAGTTTTACTTCAAGGAACTTTCCATTTAGAAGGGGAGAGGAGATGTGCCCCTGAGACTAAAAGAAAGGGAATACCTGGTATGCGAGTAGAAAAGTTTTATGCTTAGTGTATTTTTAGGTATATACTGGAGTGTTTATATCTAGTTTCCCTACATGGATGATGGAGAAAGCATAGAAAGAGTGCATTTTTCTGGGGCTCTTTTGTTTTTTATCTTTGCATACCAGCAGGTACTCAGTAGTTTGACTGATTGATAAAAATATTCTTCAGTTGATCCATTGCACGTAAGTAAAACTGGAACTTTGGCTAGTTTCTTGTTGGAATCCCTGAGCCCTGTCTCATCATCCTTCTGTACAAAAGGAAGATAAAGATTCCAAGAAGAGTAGCCCCAAACCCCACGCTTCCTTCCCCTGGGAGATAAAGGGCTAGGGCCCCGTTAACTAGCTCTGTGCACAGCATACACTCAGAACATCCCGAGAGAAATCCTGGAGGAAGGCTCTCAGGGACTTGGAGAATAAAGATGTAGGTTCTAGATCCTGGCTCTGCCATCAATTCCCTGTGCCCTCAGCAGACTGTCTCACCTTTGTGGGCTGCAAGTCCCTTAATTAACAACAATGAAGTAATCAATTATAACAAGAGGATTTGACTCAACGGCCTCCGAGGTCATTTAGTACAAATGCTCTGTGACTCTCTAGTTGGAACAAGCCCTAAATAGGAAGTTGAGGAACCTTGAATTCAGTTGGGTTAAGTCCTGATTCTTTCACTAATTCACAGGATAATCTTAAGAGAAATATGCCACATCTGCTAACCTCAGGTTCTTCACCTGTAAGATAAGGGAGCTGAACAAAATGCCTTACAATACGTCATAGAGTTCAACTATTCTATAAATGCATTATGAAAATTATTCTTTCTCGATGGAAAAAATCAAGTTAATAACATTACTAGATTTAAAATCCATATAAATTGTACTATCTAAATAACCTCAATCTAATATTCCATGCACAAAATTAGGATTTTTTTTTAAGTTACCACCCTGTGATAATAACAAAATCGACTCAGAGATAGAATTTTGCATTATCTTTCATCTTTTTGCACAGGCTCTTATATGTCATGACTAAGGTCATAAATGAAAATGACCTCTATGGGAATAGAAGTGCCTTTAATAAGCATAGCGGTTCCTGTTGATAAGCATAACCAACAGTCTTAATGTCGCGTTGTTCCCCTTGATCCCAAGTCAAAATGTTTCCTTTTATCCAAGTCCAAACAATTTGCCTATGTCCATTGGAAGAAAATTATTTAGCACCATCCATCCCATGTTTTAACACCCTTGAAATCCTTTTTATAGCAAATACCCTAAAGCCAGCAAAGTATCATGTTTTTTCTTCTTTTAGAGCTTGTACAATGTGTACACATTTCCAGAGTAAGATATTCTACATCAACTCTCGGCTGTAACTAAGGACTTAGTAAACAAAACAGTCAGGGCTGGTTAATGGAGTTTAGTGCCAAAAAAAATTTTTTAAATCACTATCTTTATCAAACAATCAAACCCTGAGTGAATGGAAAATTTTAATGCTTTGGATTCTTCAAGCTGGTTTTCATTTTGTTAAAAGAACCTATATTTATTTACCTATTAAAGGTAAATTTTAATAAAATAAACACCCCCAAGCTTTTCCCCTTCCCGAATTGAGGCTGAGTGTTTGAAGCTTCATGTTATGGGCTACATTTTGTCCCCTCAAAATTCATATGTTGAAGTCTTAACCCCTAGTACCTTGGAATGTGACTATATTTGGAGATACGGGGACTTTAAAGAAGTAACGAAGGTCAAATGAGGACATTTGGTTGAGCCCTAATCCAATATGATTGGTGTCATTATAAGAACTGGAGGTTAGGACGCAGGCAACACACAGAGGAAAGACTGTGAGAAGATAGAAAGAGAAGATGGCCATCTGCAAGCCAAGGAGAAAGGTCTATGAAACAACCCTGCTGACCCCTTGATCTTGAACTTCTAACCTCTAGAATGGTGAAAAAATAAAAGTCTCTTGTTTAAGCCACCCCTGTCTGTGGTGCTTTGTTATGGCAGCGCTAGTAAACTAATACACTTTGAATATTCTGTCACAGATTTACAGAAATGGTGAGTTTCTGGGGTCTCTCAGAGCTTAGCACATTGCCTTGGACATTATCAACACTCCATTTGTGGTTGTCAAACGAATGAATTAATTTAAAAACGGAACCACCACTCACCTAGACTAGCCATGCTTAATTCTCTGTGAGGTGATATATGGAAATTAAAAGACTAGCCTATTCTTTTTATTCTCCTCGCCTTTCCCCCTCAGTCTCAGGCCAGCATTTCCATCTGAGTTCTTTTTCAGTCTGTGATAAGAACCAACACTTTTGTTATATTGTTTTCATACATGTTCTGGATTCTTCTAGAATTAGATACACTTCTGCCCACAAGTCAGGAAGTGATCTGAGTCTCTTGGATACAGCCTTACAAGATGCTGGAATAGTGGAGAAAACTTGAGTCAATATCCAAGGTCTAAGGGTACTAATCCATTTGAGAGTTGGGGAACTGATATGACAAAGAAAATCACCTAGTTATTTGGGGCTATATTTTCCCATTCTATGTCTTCTCTTTAGGCCTTATTGAGTTGAAAATTTACTTGCACCCTTCCTTCTAGTCCATCCAAATTGGAAGAGTCTCAATTACAAAATTTCTCTTGAGGAATTCTTCCCTTCCTACTTTGCATTTATGAACACGTCCCCATGGGACTATGGAGATACGTGAGAGCAAGATCAATCTCACTTTAATCTTTGCACGTGGTGCCAGGCCCACAACGTGTTCAACTGAGGTACTGTTGTTGTTTAAATGGGTGAACAAATATCTCCAAAATATAACAACATTCATTCAACCGATTATTCGCTAAGTGCATCGTTGCTGCACGCACTGTACCAGATATGATGATCTAGAAGTGTCATCTAGGAATTCCAGATCAACTCAAAGTGCCAAGAGTGAACGACAACGATGTGATGTGAAGTCAGTCACAATGTGTTTGAAGTGTTAAGGGGAACACAGCACAATGAAAAACCAAACTATACTAGAGCAAGGACTCCCATCTTTTTCCCTACCCATCCTGGCTACCTTTCAACTTCTGTACTCCTGTAGCATTTGACTCATTACAAAGAGCATATATTCAATTTGTCAATTTTTGCAAGTCTGATTGTCTGAACTTTTTATAAACCCAGCTTACACTTTATCCTCTTGGGTAAATCTTTTCAGATGGCACCAGGGTTGAGTCATCTCTACACCTTCCTTACAATCTTCACCACTCATTTAGCAACGACTCCAAGACCACCTGAAGAGAGACGTCAATCACTCACTTGAACTTCTGTTTACATCATGCATTGCTTGTATTTTTTACACCTGCCTTAGAGGCTGCAAGCTTCTTCAAGGCAGGAACCATACATACAGAATGTTAGAAACTGAAGGAATTTAACGGTTATTTGCTCCAGCTCCATCTTTTACCGATGAGAAAACCCAGAGTCAAGGACATTAGCACTTGCTAATAAGAACATAAAGAGTTAGTGAAAGAATAAAACTAAAATACCAAAATGATTTGAAAGAGTATCAGAAGGCTGACAGCCCTGACCTATTTTCCCAAGTGTCTGGGTTCTTTGTTTCAGCTTCTAATATCCTCTCTCTATTTTATTTTATTTTTGGTTATCTTGGGTCTTCATTGTTGCAGGCGGGCTTTCTCTAGTTGCAGAGACTGGGGGCTACTCTTCCTTGCAGTGCACTGGCTTCTCATTGTGGTGGTTTCTCTTGTTGCGGAGCACAGGCTCTAGGCACACGGGCTTCAGTAGTTGTGACTCATGGGCTCAGTAGTTGTGGCTCGCGGGCTCTAGAGCACAGGCTCAGGAATTGTGGTTCATGGGCTTAGTTGCCCTGTGGCATGTGGGATCTTCCTGGACCAGGGATCAAACCCATGTCCCCTGCAATGGCAGGCAGATTCTTAACCACTGCACCACCAAGGAAGTCCCTCCTCTCTCTCTTGAACCTGGTCCCTTTAAAATGGAAGGCAGTTATGCTCACCACTATACCACCAATGCCAGTATAAAAAATGAAGTAAAGGAATAACTTGTCCCTAAGGAATAATCATCCATCTGTGTGTGTGTGTGTGTGTGTGTGTGTGTGCGCGCACGAGTGTGCATGCCCATAGCAAAGTACTATAGAAAACTACAAGCTTATGGTTGTACTTACTCCACACACTTTGGAACCAGATGGTCTAGTTTCAAGTTACAGATCTTCCACTACTTTTTGCTGGGAAGGGATTAACTTTGGTCATCTCCAAGTCTCAGTTTGCTTATCTGAAACATAAAAATTAGAATACTTAACTCTTTTGATTTCTTACAATATCAGACTTCTAAAGCAATATTATAATGCTTGGCATAAAGTAAATGCTCAATACATTTACAACTATTATGAAATTAAGTGGCACAGCCTCTGCTATGACCTTGGTCTGACTAATATGAAAAGGAGAGGTAGAGCTTCCCTGGTGGCGCAGTGGTTGAGAATCCGCCTGCCAATGCAGGGGACACGGGTTCGTGCCCCAGTCCAGGAAGATCCCACATGCCGCGGAGCAGCTGGGCTCGTGAGCCATGGCCGCTGAGCCTGCGCGTCCGGAGCCTGTGCTCCTCAATGGGAGAGGCCACAACAGTGAGAGGCCCGCATACCGAAAAAAAAAAAAAAAAAAAGTAGAGGTAAAAACTGTAAGAAAATTTATGATGTATAGAGTCATGTAAACTATTTGTAAGCAGTTACACAATTCAAACCTCAGCATTCCTTTATTACTACTTTTCTTTAAAAAACATTTAAGACACAAAAATCGTTCCTTGCATACTCTTCTATAAAAAAAGTTTTAAGATACAAAAATCCTTCCTTTCCAACCAGAAATGAAGACCACCAGAGATGCCCCTTCACTCGGTTAAACTGGTTCTCTCAGAAAATACTTCTGAGAGAGGGCATTTATTTCTGTTTGCAAGTTTGGAGGACAGGCATCAAGGTAAAAGCACTATTCATAACTTCTAATGCTCTTTCCACCTGCGTACAAAAACAGGAATCAATTCATTTCCTTCAGACACCAACCAGTCAAGTCCTACTGGAGCACTGAAGGGTTCTAAGGACTTTCCTTTGTAAATGATGTCATTAAAAGCCTTGTGAGTTTCCTTCCTCCTGCTTGTGTCTTTCTTAAGAGCAGAATATTCAATCTACTGCTTCTTGTCTTTCCTGCTGGATAAATAAAAATTTATGGTAAAAGTACGGGAAATAACCCCCATGATAGTTTTCCTCCAGCTCTGCCAAAACAAAACAAAAAGCAAAAGATCACCACAGAACTTACGGAACATGCAAACCAGTCTTACAAAATTGGAACGGGGTTTAGTGTGTTTCTGTACAACAGATTGTGGCAACACTTGCTCCCTGGAGATTTTTTGTCATGGACTGATGATCTTGTAGGGAGCTGCTAAACACTTTTTCTCTCCTCCTTGAAGCTCCAAACAAAACAATTCAGATATGCTCACAGTGGTACTCTACTGAACACAACTGGGATCAAAGGACCTGTGTATTTCTACCTGGGAGTGATGATTTTTGTTAGTGCAGAATAAGGAGTGAGTGTAGAGGGGATAAGGAAGATTATTCGCCCCCCTGGTCCTGCCTCTCCGTCTCAAGTCCGTTGGTACAGGCATTCCTTGCATGGAAGAGAAACAGTACCAGGATGCGCTCTACAAAGATGCTGAGGTACAGTAGATGGAATTTGTCTTAGGGGCAATTATGTAAGCAAATCTGTCATACATTTGACTGATTGAACCTTAATGTAGTTCACCCCTGGGGATTCTCCACCAGGGCAGGGACTCTCGAAGCTGTGATCAAATCACTCAAGCGTTCATTAAATACGCAGATTCCCAGGTCTTGCCCCTGAAAGATTGATTTGGTAGGGCACAGAAATCTGAATTTTTAATAAGCAGTCTAGGTAGGATTTGTGATATAGGTGCTCAGACCACACTTATTAAAAGACTTCCCAGAATAGTGCGTCAGGCACCACATCCTCCTCTTTCAAAATCACAAGCCCTGTGTTCTCAGCCCCACCCTCGGCAAGCTGTCTCACTGGAAAACACCCATCTGACACACAGCAAAGTAGGTAATAACTGGAAAACTCTCCTGAAAAGATTTTTCTTTTTTATTTTAATGAGAGACAAAAGGGTGGTTGGTTTAGAAAAACACCTTCACGTGAAAGGCAATTATGAGCATTTCAGCAGGTGAGGGAGGGATAAAATTGGGGGCTGAGCTCAGGAGTTACGGAGGTACCGCTCAGAAATCACTGCAGGTGCAGCTCCGTCAAGCAGAACGGATGAACACAGAACACCCATGCTCACGCCTCTCGGTAGAGCCCGGGGATGGTGCTTCTCCAGGGCAGTCTGGGTTCCGGGAACCCTGAGGAAGCCACTATGCCTGGTCCTTTGGCCTTTCTACCTATCTCTCTGGGGCTCTCAAACTTCCCTTTCTTAACTCTCAAATTTTCTCAGGAGACTTAAGCCCACACTGTAGTTGCCTCCCATCTCACGATCTATCTACTAGAACTGTGAATCAAGCCTGATTTGTTTGGCATCATCAGTTATTGCTTTCCTTTGCGGTTGTTTTTTTATTTTACACTTTTCCAATGCAGAACATCAGTGATCATTGGAAAGCCCAGGAAAGGGAAAAAGATGTCATCCTCAGTTCTCTGCTCGACTTGCCTCCCAGAACTTGCCGTATGATAAGAAAACTACTGAAGATTGCTCCCCCTGAACTAAAGACACCTAAATGCATGATGTGCTAATTCAGACTGTACAGATGTGATTCATTATTTTTGCTCATCAAGGCTGTTAAGATAGTAGAGGGTGTTGATCTGGTGTTCAGAAGCACCCACTAATTCCCAGACACTGAGCTGAGTACTCAACATTATGCAGTTTGAATCTCCTAACAGCCCTGTCCTGAGTAGGAGATGTTATTATGCCCATTTAAGGGATGAAGAAAGAGAGGTTCAGAGAGATGTAAGTGACTTGATGAAGTCAGACACCTAGAAAGAAAGCAGAGAGCTGGGATTTGTCCTCCTGACTTTGATGCCCATACTCTTACCGTTATACCATGCTGCCTCTCCCCTTTAAGCACATTATAAATGATTTAATTACAAGAAATTAACTTGCAAGTCTCAAGGTCCTGAATCGATGGAGTGGACCCTCTAAAAAAGCATTTCTTTTTAAGTACCGAAAACCTACACTACATGGATATGTCAGGGACATTTCTCCAGAAATGTGAATCTAATTTAATCAAAACCATACTGTACCCAAAGAGCCAACAGATATTCATAAAGTGTTTAACACTCTAGAGAAGGGTATACTGCAACATAAAGCCCATCCAAGCAACATGCTTAAAACCGCATTTGCAAACTTCATTCTCTATTCAACCAGAGACAGGATGACTTTTTAATTCCAGGGCATCTGTTCTAGATTTGAACTGACGGAAAATTGTTCCCTCCTGACAGCCATTCAGCAGTCCATATTCATTCTCAGTAAATTGGTGCTCCCAGGAGGCAGTGTTGCCTGTGCACAAACTCTGGATGCCACTGGCCTCTGCGGAACCACATGGCAGAGCTGGGAAAAACCTGAGGAAAAGATCAACTTCCTTTAAAAACATCCCCTAAAGGGACCCCATGCTTAAGGCAAAACAGATGCTCCCGAGAAACAACATCAGGCTGAGAGAAGCTTGTGTCGTGCCACAAACTATCCCTTAATTCGTCCCCTTGCCCAGGTCTCCTCTTTTTCCAATCCTCTTCTTTGCTATGTCTTAGCAGCCATGTCCACGCACGCACGTGAGCATGCGCACTCAGAGACCAGAAGTCAATCATAGACTTCCTCAAAGTAAAATTGCAGGATGATGGGGAATCTTCCAGCTTTGCACGAGACTAGTTGTGTGGGACTCTACTGAGCACTTACTGTGCCTGGCCCTGGACCATGTGCTTTCTGTGGATGTGAGGATGAGGAAATGAAGGCTTGTGGAAGTCATTATTTCCAGGATAACACATCTAGCAAACAGTGGTCCTAGGATACGAACCAGGTCAGTCTGACTCTAAAATCCAAGCTGTAAGTCCCCAAACTACACAATCGCTCATGTCATGGCACCTTTATAAGACTCCTCCGAGGAACTTCCCTGCTGGTGCAGGGGTTAAGAATCCACCTGCCAATGCAGGGGACACGGGTTTGAGCCCTGGTCCGGGAAGATCCCACATGCCGCGGAGCAACTAAGCCCGTGCGCCACAACTACTGAGCCTGTGCTCTGGAGCCCACGAGCCACAACTACTGAGCCCACGTGCCACAAATACTGAAGCCCACGCACCTAGAGCCTGTGCTCCGCAACAAGAGAAGCCACCGAAATGAGAAGCCCACGCACTGCAACGAAGAGTAGCCACTGCTCGCCACAACTAGAGAAAGCACGCATGCAGCAATGAAGACCCAATGCAGCCAAAAATAAATAAATAAAATAAAATAAATTTATATAAAAAGAAAAGACTCCTCCGAAAAACGAGCAAGTTGAACCAATTTGAGATTCCAGAGGGGCAAAAAAGCCCATAAGGCATTGTGGAATGTTTTTATTTGTTTTGTTGACTAATTGTCATTGTTTGCCGGAATTTTTAAAAATTCTGAATTTGACTGCCTTTTAGTCAAGACATCCACACTCTGGGCTCATCTTCCCACTTGGTCTCTACTCTTTGCCTGCTGTCCACTTGTCCTCTGAAGGCATTTGAGTTTTCAACCCCTAAACACTCTATAAATACTCTTTTAGCTTGACCATTCTGTGATCTCTATGTGGATGACAGTTACACAGCCATGAGCGTAGGGTGGCTGTAAAGTAGAAACTAGTAAAGTCAGTGAGAGGCATTGAAATTTACTGATGGCTGTGTGATAAGACACCAAGTTTGGACTTACATGAGGAATGGCAAACATTGTCCACCTAAAGTGCCAGTTCTGACCTGTTATTCATAGATAAGTGGAATACTTCGTTGAGAAGAACTCTGAGGCTGCACCTTGACTGAGCAGAGGGCCCAACTGATTCACAGACGCTTGTTAGCCACAGAATGCTTTCCCTGGACAAACGACTTTTAAAGACTCTATTAATAAAACAGGTAAAAGTGAAGTTGCTCAGGCCGAAGCAGAGATGGGGGAGCCTAGTGCTACCCTACTGGTTTCCTTTAATTTCTATAATTACTGACATGGAATCTTCAGAGAGATCCCGTGACTCCTTAGAGAATAATTTAGAAATCACTGACAAAGATGCTCCTCAAGGTTCTTTTATGCTCTGACACACTTTGATTCCTTGAGGCATCAAGAGCCTTTGTAGATGATCAGAAGTATCACAAAGGAAAATAGAGGCTTCTGCTTAAATTCATTTAATCAACTTTCACACAGTGGCAAAATGACATTAGGTAAAGATAGGCTTCCATTTCTGTTATTCCAGAGATATTCCAAGATGTCCTCTGTGTCCAAGCCACCGTCATCTCTCACCTGGATGATTGCAACTGCCTCCTAGCTGACCTCTCTGCTTCACCCTCATCCTCTGTAGTCTGTGCTCCACAAACACAGAGAGTGAACTTCTGAGATGTTAGACCAACTTATTTCTCTGCTCAAGACCCTACGATGACTTCAAATTTTACTCAGAATAAATTTCCAAGTCCTCCTCACAACCTGCAAGTTCCTACATGGACTCTCTGAGGACACCTTCACCCACTATTTCCTCAATTACTATGCTCTAAAGCAATGGTTCTCAAAACGTACACCCTGACACCCTTTTTGGGGTCTGGAGATCAAGATTTCTTTTATCCTAATACTAAGATGTTGCTTTCATGTCTATTTTCTCATGTCTGTGTCCCCAGAGAACAAATATTTTGTTGATACGGTCTCAGATCCCACTTTGCAACTACCCTGTGAAAGACTATCACTTGTTGAGTTTTTTTTTTTTTTTTTTGGTGGTACGCGGGCCTCTCACTGTTGTGGCCTCTCCCGTTGCAGAGCACAGGCTCCGGACGCACAGGCTCAGTGGCCATGGCTCACCGGCCTAGCCGCTCCGCGGCATGTGGGATCTTCCCGGACCGGGGCACGAACCTGTGTCCCCTGCATCGGCAGGCGGACTCTCAACCACTGCACCACCAGGGAAGCCCACTTGTTGAGTTTTGATGCACTATCAAAAGAGAATAACCACAAATATCTGAAAAGGCTATTATAATACCTTCCATTTTCCAACCACGTATCTGTGTGAGGCCAGATTATTTTCATATACTAAAACCAAAACAACACACTACAACTTATTGGATGCAGAAGCAGCTATGACAATTCAGCTGTCCTCTAGCAAGCCAGACACTGAAGAGATTTGCAAAAAATGCAGAACAATGCTACCGTTCTCATTAAAATTTTTTGTTTTGGAAAATAGTTATTTTTTATAAAAATATTACTTATATTAACATGTGTTATGTTTATTATTATAATTTTAAATGAATCAGTATTTTTAAATTTCCTCAATTTTAACTTCTAATATGACAAATATAGCTAGAATCCATATAAGCAAAGTTCTTGGGGATCCTCAGTAATTTTTAGGAGCACAACAGGGTCCTGGACCAAAATGTTTGAGAACCACTGCTCTAAACCTCTTGGCCTTCTTACTGCTCCTTCCCATGCCAAAAAGAGATCTATTCTAAGGAACTGGCACATGTGGTTATGGAGGCTGAGAAGTCCAAGATCTGGAGACCCAGGAAAGCAGATGGTGTACCTTCCATATACACACTACTGTATGTAAAATAGATAACTAATAAGAACGTACTGTATATAGCACAGGGAACTCTATTTCATACTCTGTAATGACCTATATGGGAATGGAATCTAAAAAAGAGTGGATATATGTATAACTGATTCACTTTGATGTACAGCAGAAACTAACAAAACATTGTAAATCAACTATACTCCAATAAAAATTAATTTAAAAAATAAAAATAAGATTTACAGTAAAAAGAAAGAAAGAAAGAAAGAAATTCCTGACGGAACCGTGCATCACTGGCATGATTTCTTTAAAAATTGTTTTAATATGTTACTTGCTATTTAATAAAGATTAATTTCTGATGTGAAAAGGAAAGTGTGTATGTTTCTGCCTCAAACACGTATTTTTGAAATTTTGCCTCCTTTGAAAATCTCCACCTGACCAAGCTGTCTTTTCCACTATCCCTGCCCACCTCTGCCTGCCTAGTGCCCTCATCTTTGTCACAGGGCACCCTGGCTGCCATCCAACATAATATTTCCCACATTGTATTGAAATTACTTGTTTCTAGGACAACCTGTCCCTTGAGATGAAAATTTCCTTGCAGAGAAGGGACTATTCTATCTCATTTACCTTCATATCTTCATACCTCCAGCACTTAACCTCACTACTTAGCATATAGTAATGATTATATTAAACCTGGTGTTGTAAATACATACCCACCATTTTTTTTTAATCACCACCTCATGATGAAGGGTTTAAATTACTCTTTGGAACATATCAGTTAAATATGGAAGTGGAAACTACAATACTAAAGTAACTAATTATACCACAATCACTGTTTAGCTGACTCAATTAGAATAAAATTCTCAAAAATGGAATTGCTGAAAGGTTTTTAAAGCAAAATCATTCCCAATTAGCAGGCCAATGCCTTTACTTTTAAATACATCTTAACAAAGATCAAATCATAGGAATATACAGACAAGGCTTAATTTATCATTGTAAAATTCATATTGCATCAAAGGATTTTTTTTTAAATTTGGTTCATTTTTGCATGAAAATGGTTTGAGGTCAGTAATTTCCAGAAGTTTCTCTCCTTGAGATGAAAAGCAAGGTCTGGTGCAAACACAGAGCCTAAGCAACCAATTATTCCAACTGGCTGTGTCTCAGCATCAAAAAATAAGTTTGCCTTCTGGGACATAAGTAGATACTAAATCAAATATAAATTTTTCCAGTTTGCAAAGAGAAAAACATGCAACTTAAAGCATTGCAAGCAGGTGCCATTTGCAAGTACTGTAGGAGAATATTTTCATTTCCTCAAATCCCTAACATCCATGATTCTCCCTCCCACTCCTCAACTCTTTGCATGCATACTTGTGAAATTTCCAATTCCAAGTCTTCTCTAACAAAAGCCTCCCACCCTGCATACTACTAACCTTCTTCCTCTCCTACTTTATGATCCCACGTATTGACAAAGCCTTCTCTAGCTCTTCCTTATAATTGTCTTTGCCATCTGACAGGCATGTTTCTCTTATCACCCCTCCCCTTTTAATAATGGCTTTATTGAAATATATTCATATATTTCACCCATTTAAAGAGTAAGATTCAATAGTTTTTAGTATATTCAGAATTGTGCAACCAGCATCACCATCAGTTCTGAATATTTTCATCACTACAAAGGAAACCCTGCACCCATTAACAGTGACTCATCTCCCCCACTTCCCAACCCAGCCCGAGGCAACCACTAATCAACTTTCTTTATATATATAGATTTGCCTATTCTGGACATTTAATTTAAATGGCCTCTTTCATTTTGCATGATGTTTTCAATGTTCACAATCCTTTTCATTTCTGGAATCTTGGTAGTAATATCTCCTCTTTATATCTAATTTTAGTAATCTGAGTTTTTTCCCCCTTGGTCAATCTAGCTAAAGACTTGTTAAATTTGTTGATGTTTTCAAAGAACCAACTTTTAATTTTGTTGATTTTCTCTATTGTTTTTCTATTTTCCACTTCATTTATTGATGCTCCAGTCTTTACTCTTCCTTCCTTATGCTTGATTTGGGTTTAGAAGGTGATTATTGATATGAGATCTTTCTTCTTTTTTTATGTAGACATTTACAGATATAAATTTTCCCCTAAGCAATGTTTAGCTGTATCCCATAAGTTTTGGTATGTGAGCCTCCATTTTCATTCATCACACAGTATTTTTTGAATTTTGGTTATTTAGGAGTTTGTTAATTTCCACCTAATTGTGATTTTTCCAAATTTCTTTGTGTTTACTGATTTCTAATTTTACTTCACTGTGTTCAGAAAACATTGTATGAATTCCATCCCTACAAATTTACAGTGACTGTTTCATGGTTGAACATATGGTCTATCCTGGAAAATGTTCCATGTGCACTTGAGAAGAATATGTATTCTGCTTTTGTTGAGTGGAGTATTCCAAGGATGGCCATTAGATCTAGATGGTTTATAGCATTGTTCAAGTCTTTTTTAAAATTTTATTTTGCGGTACGCAGGCCTCTCACTGTTGTGGCCTCTCGCGTTGCGGAGCACAGGCTCCATACGCCCAGGCTCAGCGGCCATGGCTCACGGGCCCAGCCGCTCCGTGGCATGTGGGATCTTCCGGGACCGGGGCACGAACCCGTGTCCCCTGCATCGGCAGGAGGACTCTCAACCACTGCGCCTCCAGGGAAGCCCCTGTTCAAGTCTTTTATTTACTTCCTGATCTTTTGCTTAGTGGCTCCATGCATTATTGAGAGTGGATATTTACATCTCCAGCTATTACCATTGAATTGTCTGTTTCTCCCTTCAGTTCTCCACTTTTGCTTCATGTATCTTGGAGCTCTGTTGTTAGGTACATATATAGTTATAACTGTTATATCTTCCTGATGGATTGAGCCCTTTATCGTTATAAAATGTCCCTCTCTATCTCTAATAACAGACTTTTGTTTTAAAATCTTTTTTACCTAATATTTGTATAG
Source organism: Delphinus delphis (assembly GCF_949987515.2). Lineage (NCBI taxonomy): Eukaryota > Metazoa > Chordata > Mammalia > Artiodactyla > Delphinidae > Delphinus > Delphinus delphis. The sequence goes on from NC_082699.1 coordinate 61,675,495, forward strand.
CCACTCAGCTTTTTAAATTGACTACAGCTTTTTCATCCTTTGCAGGATATACTTTTATCCATCCTTTTACTTTCAACCCATTTCTATCTTTGAACCTAAACTGTGTCTCCTATAGGCAGTATACAGTTGGATCTTGTTTTTTATTTTTTAATCCAGTTTGACATCTCTGCCTTTTGATTGGATTGTTTAATGCATTCACGTTTAGTTTTGTTATTGATATAGTTGGATGTACATCTGCCATTTTACTTTGTGTTTTCTATATGTCTCATGTCTTTTTTTCCCTTCTTTATTCCTCCTTTATGGCTTTCTTTTGCATTAAGTGTAACATTTTATTTCCTTTGTTTTCTCTATATTTTTATGAGTTATTTTCTTAGTGGTTGCTCTAGGGTTTACCATATACACCTTAACTTATCAAAACCTAGGTTAGATTTATATTAACTTAATTTCAATGAGATATAGAAACATTACTCTTACACGTATCTATTTCCTATTCCCCTTTTTTGTGCTATTGTTGTTATACATATTACATCTCTATATATTACAAAACCAACAATATATTGTTAAAAATGTGGCATAATATAATCTTATGTCTATTAAAGAAATTGAGAAATGAAAGAAAATATTATTTATAGAGTTTGATATAGTAACATTTTTATATACCACTTCTGGTTCTCTTCATTTTTCTCTTGTGGATTCAAATTATGATCTGGTGTCATTTCCTTACTTCAATACAGCTTTATTCTCACCTACTTTCATTGTGCTGTTATGTTAGATGTATTACATTTCTACATGTTTTAGGTCCAACAATTGCTTTTTAGATCAGTTAAGAGTAGAAGGAGGGGAACTATGCAGTTATATTGTCTTTTATAATTACACAATTACTTTTACCAGTGTTGTTTTTTCATGAGGGTTTATATTACCATCTGCAGTCACTTGCTTTCAGCCTTAAGAACTCCCTTTATTATTTCTAGTAAGGTGGGTCTGCTAGCAACAAAATCTCTCAGATTTTATCGAGAACTATCTTTATTTGCCTTCATTTGTGAAATATAGCTTTGGTGAATGTAAGATTACTGGTTGATAGTTTTTCTCTTCAACACTCCAAATATGTCATTCCACTGCCTTCTTGCCTCCATTGTTTCTGAGAAGTCAGATATTAGTCTTAGAGGGATTCCTTTATATGTGATGAGTCCTTTTTCTCCTGCTGCTTTCAGAATTTTCTCTTTGTCTTTGTATTTTAACATTTTTACTGTGATGTGTCTCTTTGTGGATCTCTTTGTGTTTTTCCTGCTTACAATTTATTGAATTTCTGAGATATGTAGATTGACTTTCATCAAATTTGGGGTGTTGTTTCTAGCCATTATTTCTTGTGATGTTATTTTCTGTTCCCTTCTCTCCTCTTCTTCTGGTACTCCCATTATGTGCATGTTTATGCATAAAGGTGTTGCACATTTCTCTGAGGCTCTGTTCATTTTTCTTCATCCTTTTTGTTTTCTGTCCTTTGGATTGCAAAATCTCTATCCATCTAACTTCCACTTCACTGATTCTTTCAAACTTGTTGGTCCCTCTAGTGAATTTTTCATTTCAGTTATACTTTCAACTCCAGAGTTTCCATTTGCTTCTTTTTTATAATTTCTTTCTCTTTATTAGATATTCTTTGTTTGATGAGATATTGTCATCATACCTTCACTCATTCCTTAAGTATAGTGTCTTTAGTTCTTTGAATATATTTATAATGGCTGCTTAGAAGGCTTTGTCTATTACATTTGAGATCTAGCCCCTCACAGTTTATATTGACTGCTTTTCTTGTAGGTATGGGTCATACTTTCCTGTTTCTTTCCATGTCTTGTCTTTTTTTTTTTTTTTTTTTTTAATGGGACATTTTAGGTAACATATAACAACAATTCTGGATACTGATTTTTCTCCTCTCCTTCTGGGGCTTCTTGTGTGTGCATGTGCGTGCACTTGTTTATTTGTTTAGTGGCTTGGCTATACTGCTTTAATGAAATCTAATTCTCCTTTCCCACCCCCCATAATGTGAAGGCTTGGCATGAACACAGTCATCCTGGGATGACAATGGTTTTAGCAGGGCTCTCTTTGACCTTCTTTGCCTCTGATCTCTCTGTTTAGTTGTCTGTCTCTTTCGTACCACACTTGGCTGTTAGGCTCCACTAATTACATGAGATTGTCCTATTCTTTTTGACAATGCCCTGGGACATAAACTGCTCCTCAGTTTTATCTAATTAAATTCAGGCATGGGTAGTTTGAGGCGAGTCTTTGAGGCTTTTTTTCTCAGATCAGGAAGGCTCTTAGAAGCTGTCTCTTTTCCTGATTCTAACAAACTACCTGGCCTATGGTTTAACTTGATGCTCTCAGAGCTACCAGCCTCTCTTAATTTCTTACCACCAAGCCTCCATTGTTTTAGAGAATGCCTTTAGGCTTGAACTTCCCCTCACTCTGTTTCAAATAAAGTCAACTCTTTTCAGGGACACGCTCAGAGCTCTTTGTTCTTATTGGCTGCATCTTCCCCCCGGGCAAAATCTCTGAACCACTGTTCCAGGTGCTGGACAGTGACTGTGGCCTGCTTCTCTTGGAGTGACACCTCTGCTTTATGAGCAGAGATCTGGGGAGGGGTAGTAGCCACTGGCCTTCTCAACTTGCCTCTTCTGGCATGGAATCTTCATCCTATGAGTTAGCTGGCGTGGCAATAATTGGTGCTGCATTATTCTCCTACTGCCACGCTTAGGGTAAGCTTCCACCCTTTACTCTGTGGGGGAGGGAGTGGGGAGGAAAGGTTGGCAGACAGAGGTAGCCAAATTTGTGGATGCACTTACCAGGAACTTAGCCTCTGTGACGTGAAGTTGGATGGGATTAGAAATGTTGTTGGCCTGTTCCTTCTGGTAAAATACTACATCCCTTGAATGGGAACTGAGGGAATGGGAATTCTGTCTTTTTGGCCACACCTGCCTAGACTAGAGTCTTCTTCAAGCTCAGCTAGTGGGGAGAGAGAGTGAGGGAGAGGGTTATGATTCAAGTGCCACTGATTCTCACTAGTCTTACACATTTGATAGATTTTGCCGAATAAATATTTCTCCATTTGCTATATGCTCCTAGGACAATTTCCAGAGACTTTAAAAAATAATAAATTTATTTATTTATTTTTGGCTGCATTGGATCTTCATTGCTGTGCACGAGCTTTCTCTAGTTGTGGCGAGCTGGGGCTACTCTTTGTTGCAGTGCGCAGGCTTCTCGTTGCGGTGGCTTCTCGTTGCGGAGCATGGGCTCTAGGCGCAGGGGCCTCAGTAGTTGTGGCTCGCGGGGTCTAGAGCGCAGGCTCAGTAGTTGTGGCGCACGGGCTTAGTTGCTCCGCAGCATGTGGGATCTTCCCGGACCAGGGCTCGAACCCGTGTCCCCTGCATTGGCAGGCGGATTCTTAACCACTGTGCCACCAGGGAAGTCCCTCCAGAGACTTTAAATGTTGTGTTTTTTTATCATTTTCACCAGCTATGGTTGTTTCACTAAAGAATGGGTCTGTAGATCTCTTCATACCTTTCCAGAAGTTTTAGCCCCTTTTTAAAAATAGAATTCTGTAAGCTAACATTAAAATTGCCAGTTTTTGTTGTCATTATTGTTGACTGTTTCATTTTTAAGTTGTAATGATAATTGCTAGTAAGGTAGATGCTATTTTTTCCTGATCAAGTTGACTTGACTCCTCTCAAATAAATTTATATGCAAATCTGAAAACAGAAATGGGGAGAGGGAACCAAGTGGGAATGACATTTTATAATTTGTCAAGTTAAGAGTACACTTTTTTTTCTTTGTAGTGTTAAAAGGCAAATACCAAGACTTAAAGTGAGTTTATATATATATATATATATATATATATATATATATATTTTTTTTTTTTTTTTGCAGCACGCGGGCCTCTCCCTGTTGTGGCCTCTCCTGTTGCAGAGCACAGGCTCCAGACGCGCAGGCTCAGTGGCCATGGCTCACGGGCCCAGCCTCTCCGCGGCATGCGGGATCTTCCCGGTTCTGGGCACGAACCCGTGTCCCCTGCATCGGCAGGCGGACTCTCAACCACTGTGCCACCAGGGAAGCCCGTGAATTTATATTTTACAAAAGAAAGCAAGCATGTAGGAACTGGCTACCAAGCTAAGACTCCCAAGTTTTTATTCTGATCCTATTATATTTGAATGTGGGTAAGTCACCATGAATCCACACTTAAATTTCTGCATCTACTACAGGAGAATCTTGTTTTCAACATGGCTTAATTAATTGGAGCCACTTTTGGCAGGGCACATATAGATTAATAAAAATAATTAATAGTTGTAAAAGCTAACATCTGTTGAGTGCATATACCAGGGCTTTACAAAAATTGTTTTAATTGTATTATTTCAATTAATTCTAACAACATTACTATGAGGCAATTTGGATTATTATTATCCCTTTCTTACAGATAAAGCAACTAAGGCACAGAGAGATTAAGTGATTTACCTAAGGTCACACAGCTCATCAGTCAGTGGTGGAGGCTGGATTTGAACCGAGACAGACTAGTTTCTAGAACTTTCACTGAACTTTTGTACTATACTGATACCAAAAATGTATACAGTAACCTCCTAAGTGTGGTACTTGAGAATTTTCTTAAAGAGAATTATTCATTCACTCATTCAACAAACTTACTGAGCATCTACTATAGTCATGAAACTAGATTGTTCAGTTAAGCATGGAAACAAAATACTGACCTTGCAGGATAAAAGCTGACTCCTCTCTGAATGGAAAATAACTTCATCAAAATCTAAACCTGAGGATTATGTTGTTAAGCGTTAACAAGGAGCTGTGGTTTGGGGAAAGGTCTTAACACTTTAATGAGCATGTACTACAAGCTGGGCACAACACTTTAATGAGCATGTACTACAAGCTGGGCACCATGCTAAGCTAAAATGCTTTATATAAGTAATTTCATTTCATTCCTCCGCAAACCATAAGGTAAGTGGTTAAGAGCTCAGGCTCTAAATTCAGCCTTGTGGGGTCTGAACTCCAGTTCCATCAATGACTAGCTATGTAAAGCAGACAAATTATTCAACATATCTGGGCCTCAGTTTCCTCTGAGATAAGAATGGTACTTCCTGTAGCAGTTAGGAATGTATTCAACTTCAAGCAAAGGACTATATGAATATCATGGCTTAAACAAATAACGGTTTATTCTTCTACATAATTGACAATCTGGAATATGGTGAATGCAGATGTTGGATTAGCTTTTCAACAATGTCAGGGGGCTGGTATCTGTGACTCTTTCAGCCTTTTCTGCAGAAGCACATGATAGCTGCTGCATTTCCAGACATCATGTCAATGTTTAAGGCAGAAAGAGAGCAGAAGAGGGTATGAGCCATAAGCGTCCTCTTTTTATCAGGAAAGCTGTGACAGAACCCCAGCAGATGGCCAGGGTTCTGTCATATACGGCCCCTTGAGCTGAAGTGAAGCTTGAAAGGAAAATAAGTAGGAGACACATTTTCACGCACACAAAATTAAGGTTCTGTAAGCAAGAGGACAGAACGAATACGACTGGGTGAGCACCTAACCAGTGTTTTACATCACAGAGGCAAGATTCAAAGGCAGCCTTCTGGACTCCAAAGCCTAAGCAGTAACAATGTAGAGTCATTAGGACAACTGCGTAGAGGTCTTTAACCGGTTCCATTGCTCCTGAATTACTTTTTGTACTCTACTTAAGATTCACATTTTTTCCCCCTTATAGACATGCTAAGGCACGCCTCAGCTGGAGCCCCTGCAGGAATAATTGGAAAAAGAAGTGAAGAAGTAGCCAGCTCTTGCGTTAAGTCTTCTGAAACACCAGGCAATCACCTAAGATGCAACAGAAGGACATCTGTTTTAACAACAACAAAAAAAAACCCCTCTGTATTTAATAGAAAAACTGTCATGAAGCTCGATTGCTTGATTAAGCATGGAAACCAAATACTGACCTTTTAGGATAATAGTTGGCTCCTCCTGGAATGGAAAACAACTGCATGAGAATGAAAACCTGATGTGTGAAGTGTCCCCTCAAAGCAAGATATTCAAAAGATGTTAGAAGTTTTCGCCAGGAAAATAGACATCTCCATTTTTCAGTTAAAAAAACCCCTTACCATTACTAATTAAAACCACAATATTTAGAGAATGATGCCTCCCTACCGCATGAAAGGACTTGGTCCCATATTTGCAAGGTGTAAGGGACATGTGAGGTCTGGTGACCTCATATATAACTCTATGCATATAATGACTATGTACAGAGGTGTCTGGAGAGCAGATTTTTAATCAATGCCAGGACAAGCCTGTATTACATTAATAGAAAATGTAGAACACATGGTTCCAACTCTGTTTGTTCAACCATAAAATGAGCAGAGTATTACTGGCTTTACTTCCTCAGATAGGGTGAAAGAGCAGAAGATAAGTTCCATGGAGACATAAGCTAAGTCTGCATAGCACTGACAGCAGTGGTTACTACACTTGGGGAATTCAAGGATTATCAACTTTGATCTTGCCAAGTAGGAACATTAAAACGACAATCATAACAATCTACCAGCCAACCAAACAAACCACCTACCACTGTCATCATTTCAGAAAAGGACTTTTTAACACAAACAACTAGGATGGACATACTTATCCTCCAAGTAAAAGGAATGAGTTTTATTAAAATTTCACTCCCTCATCCTATTTTTTTTTACTTGATATGCACAGATTAATAGTGAAGAGTCATAGGATCTGTCCTGGCATTGTTCTCTCAGTCCTGGATAGACTTCCTAGACACTGGATTTCAAGGGTAAGAGGGCTCTCTGGTATAGAATTACAGGCAGGGCCCAAGAATTTTAGAAAGTATGCAATTAAAAATCTTCACCAGGAATTTTTAGAGCATATCTGTAATTGGAGAAGAGAACTTGGCAAGGTTTCCCCTACTCCCTTCATGGCCTGCCTTAAAGTACTGAAGGTCCCCAACTTTCAATGGTTCACTCTATGATTTTTTGACTTTATTATGGTGCACAAGTCATATGTGGTCAGTAGAAATCGTACTTCGATTTTTGAATTTTGACCTTTTCTCGGGCTAGTGATATGCAGTATGATACTCTTGTGATACTGGGCAGGAGTAGGGAGCCCCAGCTCAGCCATGTGACCACGAGGGTAAAGAACCCATACATTTACAACCATTCTGGACCCAAACATTCTGTTTTTCACTTTCAGTTCAGTATTTAATAAATTATATGAGCTATTCAATACTTTATTATAAAATAGGCTTGTGTTAAGATGATTTTGCCCAACGGTAGGCTAATGTAAGTGTTCTGAGCATGTTTAAGGTTGGCTGGGCTATGATGTTTTAGTAGGTTACATTCATTTTCTATCTACAATATTTTCAACTTAATGATGGGTTTATTGGGATATAGCCCATAACAAATCGAGGAAGGTCTATCTATATCTCAATAGTTGAAGCTTAGACTCCAGGTTCAAGTTCCTATTACTGCTACTTATGTATTGATTTTAACTCTACTACTAGAACCTAGCCACCTTGAAGGCAGGGGCTTTATATTCTCCATGGAATCTCTCACTCAGCAGGCATTCAATGACACCTACTGGCCTGGTGTGGGTTTGATGACTGTGGAGTCTGTAAAAGTTCTAAAAACGAATCATAGCAGCTGATGAGCATCATTGGGAGCCGGTCTTGGGAAAAAGATGAGTCTCTCCAAAAAGACAAGAAAAAATAGTTTACAGTCATTTGAAAACTTTCATGTTCACATATCTAACTACAAAATGTCTTAGGCATATGCTCCTAGCATTTGCAGACAGTCTGAAGTGGAAATATAAGTCCTTTTTAGAAAGTTCAAATAAAACCCATCAAGGCTACCTATATTTAAAAATGGAAATAAGGGCTCTACAACCTAGATTTCTTACCCAATGTGTAAATTTCCCTACGCATTCACTCTAGAGTGGTAACAGAATAATCACAGGATTTTGGAAACTTTGAGCCAATCTTATCCAGTCTTCTCATTTTTCAAGAAAACTGGCCCCAGTGAGGTTGGGTGATATATTTGAGGGCACAACACTAGATATTCCAGTTGGGACATAGAATCCAGGTTTCCTGTTTTCCAGAACCATGATCTCTCAATATTATTCAGAAGGTGATGAAATCACCTTCTGCTCTCATAGTCAATTCAATACAATCTGAGCCCATGTGAAGTTCCAACAGTGACTTGCAGTGATACTAGATGGTTAAGGGAGAATAAGCATCATAAACAGGATAGTGACATGACCTCTACCCTCAGTGACTCATAATCAAATGGGGAGGACTTCACATAGCCAAGGAACATGTTTTAGGGGTAAAAGTTTATCTTGAGAAATTAAAAAATTTTTTTAACCTTTCTGACCCATCCCGTTTGCCGAGTCCTTTCCTCTGTCTCTACTATATGCATAATAACTAATATGTGCATGTTACATAGAACATCTGATATAGGCAACTAGCTGAAAAAACAAAGCCCTCTAGAGCCTACTCCTCAATGTTTGAAAGTAAGAAAATGAAATAATATATTTTATGCAATTCTCCTTTGTACCAAACCCTGCACATCAGCCTATACACTGGCATACAAACTTGCAGCTATCATGCCAATCAAAATAAGAAAGTCACGTAAGTGAATGCCCATCAGTGTTACTCTAATCAATGTTCCAAACAAATGCCATCATAGTAAAGTACTGAAGGGCACACTAGTACCTAATAAACTATGCAGCACTATATGAGTTATACACACGATGAGAAAGGTGGGAGTGGAAAGACTAGTTCTGAGAGGTGTGATCTTTGAGGATAGGACTGTCTATCTTATTGACACTATGATCACAGTGTAGTGGGCATTCAAAAATACTCGTATGCATGAGTGAAAGGAAGGAAGGAAGGACGGATGGAAGGGAGGGAGAGAGGCAGGTTGGTTGATTAGAACATGAAAAACCTATGGGTCAGAGGAGGTATTTTAGTGGAGTCTCAATACAAGGTACAACTTCCTTAGTCAGGAAAGCATTGTATAGGAAAGGGGAAAGTATCCCAGGCAGAGATGTCTCTTGCTCATTTACAGCCGTGCAGGCTGTACACTGCACTACCCTCAAGAGGGCTGTTCACATGGACCCCAGCAACCCTAAGGAGGAGAAAGAACGGAAAGCTTACTGCCGAGTGCTGTTTGTCACCTACATAGATTTACAGTTCATCAGTTACAATGACTCTGGCTGACTAAATTCTTCTTCAGGAAGACAATTGGGGTAGAGGTAGTGGTAGAAATAGGAGACAGTTTTAGAAATGACAGATCTGGGTTAAAATCTTCATGCTTCTTATTGAGCTGTGTAAACTCAGGGCAAGTTCATTGAGGGCAAAATGTGTCTATCTTGTTCATGAATTTATCTCAGTGCTTAGTACGTAGAATGTACTTAACAAATATTGGATGATAAATTTTAATCACATATTATGCATTTAATAATTGTTTCCTCATCCATCTGTAAAATGAGAATACTGCCGCTCATGTCACATGTTACAATGAGTATGAAACAAGAAGATGCACATAAGGTATGTAGCACAGTGCCAGGCTCATGGTAGATGCTTAATGAGTAAGAGCTATTGTTAGAAATTATAAGGCTTTGTTTTGTTTTGTTTTTTATGAATGGAAATTTTTATTCAATTTTAACTAGAGATTTGTCGTAATATTCTCTCCCTTAAGCTGAGAGACAGTAATGAGAGTCTGGAGAAAATACTGATAGCCAGACAGTCCACAACCCGAGCAGCACCCACTCCAGGGGAGGCATTTGAAGATAGGTAAGAAAGTTCTGACTGTTGCAATGACTGGGCCTGTTATCGGGCTGGGACCAGAGTGTTAAATGTCCAGTAACACGTGGGACAGTCCTTCACAAAATACCCCAGCTGCCTAATCGTGCTCCCATTGAGAAGCACAGTGTATTCTCAAGAGATAATGAAGTCTACTAGTTTCATGTCACCTTTCACTTTAAAACACTACACAGACAACTGTTTGACAAGTATTAGCAAAGCTCAACTACTGAGCCCGCATGCTGCAACTACTGAAGCCGCACACCTAGAGCCCGTGTGCCGCAACAAGAGAAGCCACTGCAATGAGAAGCCCGCGCACCGCAACAAAGAGTACCCCCGCTCGTCGCAACTAGAGAAAGCCTGCGGGCAGCAACGAAGACCCAACACAGGCAAAAAAAAAAAAAGTATTGGCAAAGGAATTACATTAATCCCAATTTTATTGTCTCATACACATTAAAAAAACAAATATCAGGCCCTATCAATTGTGAAATAAATTCAATTAAAATGTCATATTTTTTTATGATTGCATGGAGGAATTTCTAGTGAAATGGTAAATAAACAGAAAATGTGACACTAAGTTTAATACAAAGAAAGAAACAAGACTCAGACATAGAGAACAAATTGGTCATTATCAGCAGATAGAGGGAAGAGGGGAGAGGCAACATAGAGGTAGGAGATTAAGAGGTACAAACTATTATGTATAAAAGTTACAAGGATATATTGTACAACACAGGGAAAACAGCCAATATTCTATAATAACTATAAATGGAGTATAACCTTTAAAAATTGTGAATCACTATATTGTACACCTGTAACATAAAATATTGTACATTAACTATACTTCAATTAAAAAGAAGTTCAAAAAAAATTATCCACCAAAAAAAAAAAAAAAGAGTGGTGCTAAAAGAAGAAAATGTGTTTGCAAGAAATGTTAAGAAGAAAGGATTTTTATCTTGCCAAAGAAGCAACCACAATTTTTCTTAAAAGAATCAAAGAAAGCAACTTTGAAGAACTCTTATTTTTATCCTTTTATTTATTGTCTCCTTCTGGCCCTGTATCCCACATAGTAAACATCTGTGTCCTGTTAAGATTTCAGTTCCCCTGCTGAGCAAATCCTGCTGGTCTCAAGCCCTAAGGTTTGCTTATTCGTTTGCAAAGCACAGGCCAGAGGAACAATGATTTAAAAAGCGAGGCACTGAAGAAGGATAAACAGGTCAAAAGTGTAAGGTCAAAGATCTACAGTAGGGACCTTACAAGTAGGGTGCCTATGTACTACAAGGAGCATGCAAGAGATCTAAGAAGACTGTTTAGAACATCTGCTTATATGGATCTATCTACATACAAATGACATTGAGATTCTCACTTGAATCCTGTGTCAGACAATATGTGAGGTATTTCACAACAGCAAGGGGTTGGGGACAGTGGTATCCTCGCTCGTTCCTGTATTTTGACATATTGCAGTTTATATGTGCCCAGTTAAATGGACTTATGGGTTATATCCTCTAGGTTTAACTAAACCAAACACAACAAAGTAGACAACTGTCTTGCAAAGATTCCTATAAAAAAAAAAAAACACACTGGATTGAAGACAATACCAATCATATAAGCACAGACAAACAACTGAAAAAGAGCTACGCCCATGCTTGTTTCATAGCATGAGCTCTTCCAAAGCCACGCTGCAAGATAAAAACATGGTGACCGATCGTGTAAGTCAGTGCTGTCCAATACAACTTACTGCGATGATGGAAATGCTCTTGATGGGCGCTGTCCAACATGGTAGTCACTAACATATGGTTATTGAACAGTTGAAATGCAGCTAGTGCAACTGAGGAACTACATTTTTATTTTTCAAATATAATTTAAATTTAAATAGCCACATGTGGCTAGTGGCTACTACATGGACAGTGCTAGTGTAAGAGATAACAACTCTTAGGTTTGAGTCCAAATGCTTTCCCTCACAAGGTGTGACTTTTGGCTTAACGTTTCTACGCCTCAATTTCTTTATCATAATCACAACGCCTATCTCATATGGTTGTTGTTAAGATTAAATTAGTTAATGCATAAAAAGTACTTAGACTAGTGCATAGTACATAGAAAGTTTTTTTATTATCTCCTAATCAAATCAGAGAAGAAAAAAATAAATTATTAATTTGAAAGATGGAGGGACAAATACATGTTACTAATGAAACTTGAACAAAGTTTATACTGGGCTTTGAGATATTAAGTAGTTTGTACAAGGCTATCACAAATTGCAGGACATATACAAAAAATTTATTTCATCTTTATCTGATGCTTTCTTGTATACTTTTTTTTTTTTTTTAACGGTACGGGGGCCTCTCACTGTTGTGGCCTCTCCCGTTCTGGAGCACAGGCTCCGGACGCGCAGGCTCAGCGGCCATGGCTCACGAGCCCAGCCGCTCCGTGGCATGTGGGATCCTCCTGCACCGGGGAACGAACCCTTGTCCCCTGCATCGGCAGGCGGACTCTCAACCACTGCGCCACCAGGGAAGCCCCTCTTGTATACTTTTTATAATGAATATGGTAGATATTAATACAGCTATAAACTATATAATTACTTTAAATGTGAATGATATGAATACACTATTGAAAAGACAAAGCTTGTCAGCATGGATTAAAGAAAAAAACCACCACCCAGACTGAACTGTTATGTATTACTACATACTTATAAACAAATGTACGTACATCTGATATATGCACTTAATTTCTTTTTAAACTAATGGAGTGAATAACAAAAATATTTGGAGATCACTGGGCTAAACCAGAGGAAATACATTTATTTTAGCAAAAAAATAAATAAATGTGGTGTGTATAGTCATTCAATTATTGTGCTTAAGTGACATAGATAATTATTAAGTTAAAAAACTAAAAAAATAAGAATGAAATAATGCCATTTGCAGCAACATGGATGGACCTAGAGATTATCATACTAAGTGAAGTGAGCCAGACAGAGAAAGACAAATATCATATCGTTATGTGGAATGTAAAAAAAAAAAGACACAAATGAACTTATTTCCAGAAAGAGACTCACAGACACAGAAAACAAACTTATGGTTACCAAAGAGGAAAGGGGGGTGGGAAATAAATTAGAAGGCTGGGCTTAACATATACACACTACTATGTATAAAATAGGTAACCAACAAGGACCTACTATAGAGCACAGGGACCTATACTCAATATTTTGTAACAACCTGAAGGGAAAAGAATCTGAAAAAATATATACTTATATATATGTATAACTGAATTGCTGTGCTGTGTACACCTGAAATTTATACAATATTGTAAATCAACTATACTTCAATAAAAATTTTTTTTAATAAAAAATAAAAAATATAGACCACTGTTTGCCAAGAAACTTTAAAAGTCACAGTACTCCACCAGTGTGATAAACAAAGAAGGATCTCAATAATTAGGTTTTGTTTTATTAAACAGTAAGGATATTTTTAAGTAAAGCCTGATTATTCAATGACAATAAATTTTCTAGAATAGTTGGTTGAGAAATCCCTATTTTGGTGATAAAATAGTCAACACAGTATAAATATCAGGGTAACACTGAACATCATACCTATGGAATAGAATTTTCCAAAATTCTAACAGGAAAAAGGTCCACAGTCCAGTAAGTTTGGGAAAATGTTGTGTTAAACATGTTTCTTTACTACAAGAATTCTTGGAACTGAGACTCAGAATCAGAAAGTCCTCATTTTCTTACAGCATCTTAATTGGAAACTTTAAAATTCTTTTTTTTTTTTAAAGCTCCTCAGCCTTTTCTTCTCTTCTTTAGAAAAAATTATTTTTTTAATATTTCTCCTCCTAAGTTTCACAATTTTCAACTTTCGGGTCTTTATCCTTTGACCTCTCTTCAAATATTCCTCCATTAAGTACATACATTTTCTTCTAAAATCATGAGGTGAGGAAAATGAATTTTTATATCTCTTCATGAAGTAAATAAGGTTACAGAAATGATCAAAATACACTCATAGCTTAGAAGGATTACAACTGCATTAGTAAATTTTCCCTCTTAGCAAGTATTCCTATCTATCCTTCATCCGGTTACCCCTATTGTTAGCATTCTACGTTACCACCAAACATTGGTCAAAGCTAAGAAATCATCATTGGGACATTAACAAAACTCCAGAATGTATTTAGATTTCACTAGCTTTTTCACTAATGTCCTTTTTCTGTTGCAGGATCCAATCCAGGAAAACCCATTATACTCTTGTCATACCTCCTTAGTCTTCTCTGATCTGTGACAGTCTCTCACATAATTGTTTTTCAGAACTCCAATCGTCCTGAGGAATAATAATCAGGTACTTTGTTGTGTGTCCCTCAGTTTGGGTTTGTCTGATTTTTTTCCCTCACGATTAGACTGGGTAGACTAGGATTGTGGGCTTTTATACCCACAGAGAAGTATATCTATAGAGGTACCTTTCTCATCACATCAGAACATGATGTGGACATGACTTAACACTGGTGATGTTTACCATGATCACTTGGTTAAGGCAGTGTCCTAACACCTTTCTTTGCTGTAAAGCTACTATTGTCCCCTTTCCATACTCTATTCTTTAGAAGTGAGTCAGTAAGTCCAGTCCAGTCCTCAAGCGCTTGGGGCTTGGGCTGGAGCACATTTGACATGAAGAGTTGCATTTATTTACAGTAAGTTGGAAACAGAAGAAATGAGTCAGGAGAAGAAGATGGGAAAACTAAGAAGCTTTCCAGCTATTTACCAGACAAGGATTTCAATAATTTTTATCAAAATGTCTTTTTAAGGAGTTTACAAGGCTTGTGTAGTAAAGTAGCTTTTCCATTTCCTCCTTAAGAATCATCCAAAAGAAATAAGAACATGAAACAAAAATTGTAAACTTCGACTTCTAAGAAATTAGAAATGCAAACCCACAACACATGAGGAAGGGCTATCAAATGCAGAGTGAAGATGTTGAGGAAAGATGCCCATCCCTGCAGCTCTCAGGCAAACTTAGCAAGAAAAAGAAGTCAGACAAAAGAAGAAATCGGAAAATGAAATGCACAAACCTTAGAAAAGAGGTAATAAAATTACCCATCATTTCGGCTTCCCTGGTGGCGCAGTGGTTGAGAGTCCGCCTGCCGAGGCAGGGGACACGGGTTCGTGCCCTGGTCCGGGAAGATCCCACATGCCGCGGAGTGGCTGGGCCCGTGAGCCATGGCCGCTGAGCCTGTGCATCCGGAGCCTGTGCTCTGCAACGGGAGAGGCCACAACAGTGAGAGGCCCGTGTACCGTAAAAAATAAATAAATAAAAATTACCCATCATTTATAGATGTGATTATTTTCAAGTAAAACCCAACAAACGCATTTAAAATATTGAGAATTTAGTAACGTGGCTGTGATGGTTAATTTTATATGTCAACTTGACTAGGTCAAGAGATGTGGGAATAGCTGGTTAAACATCATTTCTGGTTGTGTCTGGAGGGTGTTTCAGGAAGAGATTAGCATTTGAATTGCTGGACTAAGTAAAGCAGAAGGCCCTTCCCGACGTGGGTGAGCAAAGACGTGGGTGAGCAATCGTCCAATCGCTGAGGGCCTGAACAGAACAAAAAGGTGGAGGAAGGTTAAATCCCCTCTCTGCCTGACTGTATGAAGGCTGGGACGCTGATCTTCCTCTGCCCTCGCAGTCTTGGTTCTTAGGCCTTCAGACTGGACTGGACTCTACACTGCGGACTCTGTTGCTCTCAGGCCTTTGGACTACACCACTAGCTTTCCTGGGTCTCTAGCTTGCAGGTAACAGATTGTAGAACTTCTCAGCCCCCATAATCATCTGAGTCAATACTTTTTAACAAATATATATTACGTTTCTCTGGAATTGATGAATACAGTAACAAAAGCACAAAATTAGCATAAAGGACTATATAACCTTATAATGAAAAGACATCATTTATAGAATACTAAATGAAAAAAAATAAGCTACTTTATAAAACTAAAAAGAAATATTATATTAATAGTTATACTGACATCCCTAATAAGAATAATCAACACCAAGATATTAATTCTAAGTTAACTCCTGACTTAACACACAGCCAATATCAACCTACAGATACAATTTCAGGGAAAGGCTAGAAAGATTGATTCTAATATTAATATAGAAAGATAAATCCACAAAAAATGGCAAAATAACAGGAGTGGAAAATCAATTAGTGGAAGCCAGGGGTTGGGTGTTGGGGGAGTTGACTACAAAAGAGCAACATGAGGGAGTTTTGGAGTGATGGACTGTGCTGGTTGGATACACAAGTTCAAGAATTTGCCAAAATCCAGAGAAATGTACATCACAAAGAATAAGTTCTACTGTATATGAATAAGTGTGCCAGAAAAAGAATATAACCCACAAGAATAGTCAAAAAGTTCTGTAAGAGAAAAGTAACGAGGAGAAACTAGCTCTACCATATCAAAACATACCACAGTGCTAAAATAATCTAAACAGTGTGGTGCTGGCAGATGAGTAGGCAGATCCATGAAACCGACAACAAAGTCCAGAAATGAACCCAAATATATAAGGGAATTTAGTATAGAACACTTGCAGTCAAGAGAGAAAAGATGGAGTTTTAAACACATTAGGAAGCATCTTGGAAGGAAAAAAAAACATTGGATCCTTACCTCCTACCTTCTATCAAAATAAATTCCAGATGGATTCTAGTTAGATAAAGGATATAAATCTGAAACATAAAACTTTAAAACCAATAGAAAAAAAATGGCAGAATTATTTTACAGTCATGGAATAAGAAAAACCTTTGTTGGTATGACACAAAATGTGGTAGTCAGAAATGACTATTAAAAAAACTACATAAAACTATACAAAAATAAAAAATTTCTGCAAGTATCATTTGTTAAAAAAATGCATACACTGTATAGATATATGTATAGACTAGATCTAAACATGTAATACTGGCAACAGTGACTACCTCTGGGGGAGGAGACTGAGAAAACTAACACTAGAGCTTGTATTACTTATGTGTAGTTATCTACAAAAATATGAATATTTTTCGTTGTTTACTTCTATGCATCAACTTAAATAACTGAAAGCTCCCCATAAAAAAATGTTCCTCGTACGAAACATCCAATATAAATATCCAATTTAGAAATACCATGCATACCATACAGTTCCTAGTACAATGCTTGATATACAAGAGGTGCTTAAATTATGTAGGTAGCTATTACTCATCACTGTCTTCAGACAATACATAATTATTTTGAAATTTATCCTTACTATTTTCAAAGTTGAGAATTCTATAGATGGTATCACTAAACACTGTAATAAAAAATATTCCTTTTTCCAGAAATAATTTCAGTTGGCCAACACTCAGTTAATGGGAATATTTAAGCAACTGCCATTTAGGCTCTTCAACGTCTGATCACACACCCTTTGCACTTACACTCTCAGCCAACTGCACTGCTTTACAATTCCTGACTATGTCCTTGCTTTCCTCCATACTTTTGAAAATACTGTTTCTTCTGCTGAGAGAACTTTACCCCATCTGCCTACTGAAATCACTCTTCCTAACAGGGCCAGCTCAAATCCTGCTTATCCACAAAGCTCTCCTCAAACTTTGTGAACAGGTGTATTACATACACACACAAAGAGAAAGGCAACAAAAGATATAAGAAAATACAAAGGCAGAATGATCAATTTAAAAAGTTATTTATTAAACAAGTATATTCAAAAGTCCAACTTTACTGGATCCCTTTGAAACATCTATTCTGGGAAGAAGTATTTTGTCCAACTTTCTAATGATAAGGGAAATGATAAAAATAGAACAGGTATGAATAACATTTTAAAACAAACAAACAAACAATAAAGCACATGGTAAATTTAGAAATAAAAATAAAAACACACAAACATACAAACTATTGAAGTATGAAAGCAAAACATTTCGTATGTTTTTAAATGCTTCTGGTATACTCACATGAGAGCCAAACTGTCTGTGTCCAAGTTAATAAACAGTATATAAACACCTTTTTAAGGTACCATACTTAGAGAAATAATTTTAGAATATGTATTGGGCATTTAAATTGTCCACATTTGGCAAACATATTCTACATATGAATGTATTCACTCATACTTAGTGAAAAAAGGAACTTAAAATTTAAACATCTTGATTTGAGAACTGTGGATTTGATAGTTCTGTTAAATTCCAACAACATAATCACCAAATGTGCTATCAAAAAAGTGATTCAAATTTCTTTTTAAAGCTGCTTCTGAAAATTCCAGTATTTTAGAGCAAAAGAAAACATCATGTACTCTTGCTTATGAATTCTGATGCTTAGTTTCTATGGTTAACACGCAAAAAAAATGTAATAAAGAAGATTCCTATAGAAAAGCCTCTGTCTTTCAGTAGTTCCAAATGGTGTTATACAATATTTCACTGGAAATAGTGGTTTTACCACAGATTTGGCTGTAGCTTCTGTTTAAAACATAACTTTGCCCCATAACATCCATCAAAGGCTTTAAAACATAATTGACTTTGGCAGTACACATGGAGATCATGATGTGAATGGGGACTGCCAGTGGATATAAGGGCCTTATGAAAGGGTTTGGGGGGGGGGGGGGGGGGGGGGGGGGGGGTGTGTGTGTGTGTGTGTGTGTGTGTGTGTGTGTGTGTGTGTGTGTGTGTGTGTGTGTGTGTGTGTGTGTGTGTGTGTGTGTGTGTGTGTGTGTGTGTGTGTGTGTGTGTGTGTGTGTGTGTGTATTTTAAGGAGGAAACAGGATGAAATGGTTTATTCAGAACTATAAAACACATTTTCCTAATTAGATTTCAATTGTATAAATAATGTAAATCAAATGTTTAGAACTTGAATCTCTATGGGAGGCAAATATTTTTTTTTCCTTTTATCATTCTTTATAGCTGACAAAGCTTTAGTTACATATATTCTTCTGAACACTGAGGAAAAGGTCTCCTTTGTCCCCTTCTCAGTCTGAAAGAGAAGGAGAACGAATAGACCTGCCACTGGCGGGGCTGGAAAAAGTGAAAGGCTCCTTGTCCTTTTCTTTGCTATCATGCTTATGCTTGTGCTTATGCTTATGTTTGTGCTTCTTCTTCTTTTTCTTGTGCTCATGGTGATGGTGGTGATGGTGGTCGCTGTGTTTGGAGGACGTAGATTCTTTAGTAAATACTGAGAGTGGAGCTGCTGCAACTGGATGCATACTCATCTCCAAAGGTGATTGTTCTTTACCTTCAAGATTAAAAACACCCAAATGAATTCCTGTTAATAACAAGGAAAGTGAAATGAAAGTAAGAGGGAGTTGGTGACAGTACAGAAAAGACAATGGATTCCCAAGCGTTTATATCACTTCCATGAAAAAAATCAGGAATGGGAGAAGTATCCAAGTAAGACATCCAATTAGTTACACAAAGGTAAGTTTTCAGCATTGTGACCAGGAAGTGAGTATTTCAATTCCTTGTAGTCTATACAGATTATGATATATACCAGTGTGTTATCCAACCATCTTCTAAAAATTAATATTCAATATTTTAAAGTACTATGAAGTGACAATGACTAGATGTGTGTGTTAGAGATTAAGACTGACATTGGTCAATGAAAACATAGCTCCTTAACCACAGTTCTGCTCTATGGTATTCGGGTGGGGGGGAGATTAGCACTACAGGCATAGTTCGTTTCATTGCACTTTGCAGATACTGCGCTTCTTACAAATGAAGGTTTGTGGCAACCCTGCCTCGAGCAAATCTATTGGAACCATTTTTCCACCAGCATTTGCTCACCTCTAGTCACTCTGTCACATTTTGGTAATTTTTGCAATATTTCAAAATACTTCCACCAGCAAAAAGATTATGACTTGCTGAAGGTTCAGATGATGGTTAGCATTTTTAAACTGAGGTATGTACATTTTTTTAGACACAACACTATTGCACACTTAGTAGACTACAGTATAGTATAAATATAACTTAGATGCAATGTCAAACCAAAAACTTCAGCATGTATTTTATCTCACCTAGAAATGAATCAAATGTCTTTGAAGGTTCTTTCCATTTCCAATGTTCTATCAGCCTAGGAATCTATAATAGTGAGTAGTTCTCAGACTCTAGTGTACGGGAATTTCTTGCTTCCTCCATACCCTACAATTCTTGGGCCATACCCAGAGAATTCTCTCTCTGTATTACTCTAGGTTAATGACACTGCTTTACATGCAGCCAAGTAAGAAAAAAACTTAATCATCTCAGGTGCCCTCCCTTCCAGATCTAGCTGCTTACCAAATCTTGTTTATTCTTACTTACAAGAATCTCTTTAATCTGCCTCTCTATCCCGCCTGCAACTGTACTAATTCAGACCACCTCATCTCATTTGGATCACAGTACTAGTCTCCTATGAACTGGTTTCTTTGCCTGAAGTGTCTTACACTTGAATCCACACTTTACATAGCTTCACAGCAGCGGTTCTCAAACAGGGGCAACTTTTCTCCCCAGGGGTTGTTTGACAATGTCTGGAGACGTTTTTGTTGTCACGATTAGGGTGGGATGGGGGGAGGAAGTGTTAGCCTGACTGTGCGTAGAGGCTAGGGATGCTGCCAAACATTCAAAACACAGGACAGCCTCCTAGAGCAAAGAATTCTCATGGCCAAAAATGTCAACAGTGTTGAAGTTCAGAGGCCCTGCTGCATAGTTATCTTCCTAAAAACAAAGCTATCATGATTACTTGTTTAAAAACTCAGGTAGTTCTACTGGCAGAACAAAATCCTTAGACTTCAGTGCAGCAATTTCTGAAAAAAAATATATTCTTTATTCAGAGTAGTCAAAAAACCAAGCTTTTCACTAAAATGGACTTTAATGCAGTAGTTTCTTTTCCTTTTTAAAACATAAATTCTCAGTGCTGATTTTGATCCAATCCGGCCCCAAGCCATGTTTTTACCAAAACAAGCATCACCATAGAAGTTTTCTAAAAATCACTTTCACCACTAATTTTAAGGACAGTTTACAATCTCTCTTGAATTTATCTTATCTTCCACTATTCCTTTCTATATATTCCAGACTAGCCCTTTCGTAACTCTGTGTATTTGAAGTGGCTATTAGTATTCCTTGGAAAAGAG
This sequence comes from Delphinus delphis, assembly GCF_949987515.2. Taxonomy (NCBI): domain Eukaryota; kingdom Metazoa; phylum Chordata; class Mammalia; order Artiodactyla; family Delphinidae; genus Delphinus; species Delphinus delphis. Next base: position 61,696,420 of record NC_082699.1, read on the forward strand.
TACACTCAGTTGTATACTTGGCAGTTGCCTCTACTGCGAAGTACAGAGAAGCCCCCCCCCCTTTTTTTTACATTACTGTTAGTGTTAGCTTTACCAAAAAATCATGAATATAAAAAATGTAATTTGGGGCTTTGCTGGTGGCGCAGTGGTTGAGAGTCCGCCTGCCGATGCAGGGGACACGGGTTCGTGCCCCGGTCTGGGAGGATCCAACATGCCGCGGAGCGGCTGGGCCCGTGAGCCATGGCCGCTGAGCCTGCGCGTCCGGAGTCTGTGCTCCGCAACGGAAGAGGCCACAACAGTGAGAGGCCCGCGTACCGCAAAAAAAAAAAAAAAAAAAAGAGAGAGAGAGAGCTTATATATATAAGCTAGTTTGGGGACTCTATCTTTTGCAATAATTGGTGCCCAGATATTCTTCAGAAAAAGAAAAAATTTGAGAGATATCTGATTTATAGTTAAGTTAAATATGCCACTATATAATTTTAATTTATATTTTAAATGAACTATATAAATATATTCTCGATTCTATAAATATGGGAATATAGGTCCCTACCTAACAGAGTATAGCCAAGTGACAAGAAGGAGTAATAGAGCTTCATAAACAAATTCCTTTAACTCCTATCTCATTATTTAGTCAGTCTACATCAAGAGACTTTGCAGCTTTCCAATTGGCTGTCTGCACTACTGGGAGTCTGAGGTCCTTTTCTGCACTGAGAGAAGTTTCATCATCTAATCCTAAACACCTACTTGGATTGTAGAAAAGCCAACGATTATACTAGAAACTGTACTTCCCAGTAGAGGCAACTGCCAAGTATACAACTGAGTGTACTCTTTTCCAAGGAATACTAATAGCCACTTCAAAAGTAAATTCAATCTCTTGTCTAGCAATCTTACACTTTGCATTCAAGATATACTGATTAGAATTCTTGCATTTCTCTTGATTTGTATGAAGTCTATTAAGAAGACAATGGATTAGCTAGATCCAAGGATAAAGGTGTTAGAAACCAGGACTCCTAGGACAAATGGCTGATTCCAGGTCTGGCTAGAATATTTACAAGATGAGCCTGAAACATCTGGTATAATAATAGAAAGGAAGTTTAAAGCCTTCTCAAGAACTCAAGAGTCAAGAGTTCTCACCAATCGAAGCTGGGAAAATCTGAATATTGATAATATTCTGTAATTGATAATTGATAATTGATAATATTCTGTAATGGACTAGAACTAATTGATCACCATTGGAAGATGCTAGCCAAATTATTATTTTGAAAATTATTAAATACATAGAGAGAATCAAGTCTTTATCTTTCTTTTGCTATATGATCTATACCAATGGCTAACAGCAGGTGAGGGGCAAGTTAGCTTTATAGAAATAATCAGCTTATAAATAAAAACAGAAAGATGAATTAGAATATCACCATCTTGTAACCCTTAATGAATTAATGGATCCAGGCCTTGAACACCTTAGTGGCTAACCTCACAAAAAATCAACCAGACATTGTATGCTTCCAGATGGAAGAACACACTACCATCTATAACCCTGAATCCAATTAAGTTTCTAGATATAATTACAAATTTAAAGGAAATACAGAGGACTCTAACATGTTAATTACACCACAGGTATACAATCAGCAAAATACAGACTTGAAAACTACAGATCAAAACCCTGGAGTTTATAACACTGTAAAGGGGAAAAAACAATGGACTGGAAACTTTTAATTTTAAAAGATGTAAAGGATATATCAGCCAACTGCAATGTGTAGACCCTATGTGGACAGTGATCCAAACAAATAAATTGTTAAAAATTAAAATAAAAATAATGGCATTTATGATTCAACTGAAATGTAAACAGTGACTGTATATTTAATGATATGAAAAAGTCATTTATTTTTTAAAGTACAAGAATATTATTGTGGTTATGACTTTTTAAAGTCCTTATCTTTTAGAGATACACACAAAATTACCTATGCATAAAATGATATGTGGGATTTGTTTCAAAATAATTCAGAAAGGTGGAAATGGGAAAGGGTATAGATAAAAAACAAAGCTGACCATGAGCTGATTGATCATTTCTGCATCTGAGTAATGGATACATGGGGGTTCATTATACTAGTCTGACTACTTCACAGTTTTCTATAATAAAAGTGTTTTTTAAAAAGGAGAAGTTAAGGCAAATTGGCACTATTCATGAAAATGTTAAATGCTCATATTTTTTAAATTAGAAAGTTCATTTCTAGAAACATATCCCACAAACGTGCTCATGCATAAGTGCAAAGAAATATATACAGAAATATTCATTAGAATCGTGTTTCTAACAACAGAACATCTAATAAAACCTAATGTTACCCTAGCATCACCACTAACCTTTAGCTCGTAAGTTTTCATTTATTATAGACAATATATATTTTTTATTTGTTTAATTTCTTTCCTGAATAATTTTTACCAGGTCTAATTCAAGGTGATAAGAAAGTACAATTTCCCTCTCATGTGGACCTGTATAACAGTAAGATTTGGGACACATACGAGCTTACTTTCACACTAGCATAATGAGGTCAACTATAGAATCTCTATTGAGAAAAATGCATACATTACCATCCCTGTGACACAATGCATAATCCCACATATCATTTTAGGGGTTTACAAGATGCCTGGGAACTTGAGGCCCACCCAAGGTTAGGTGCCACTCATTTTAAGGCTAATGAAAGCCCTTTTATAATTAAACCGCTTTGCTGTACACCTGAAACTAACACCGTAAATCAACTAAACGCCAATATAAAACAAAATTTTAAAAAAATTAAAAATAAAACTAATGAAAGCACTTTTAGTGACACAAAATATATGTCTCTATTGCAGATAGGAGATATACCAAGAAAAGGAGATAAAAATAATTCACAATATTATGATTTGCCTATTTCATGTTATAGGGAAAGAAAAAAACATGTTCAGTTTTGTTGTTCTATCTAACATAAAATCTTTCCTAGAGACCTACTGAATTCACTATGGATAAGGGTTAGCTGCAGTCAATTTAACAAATGCAAAACAAACAGAAAGGGGTACTTAATACACACCTAAGGTGGAAGCTTTCGGGCCCATCTGATAAAAGTGCTGATAACAGTGAGTAACCTGCTAATTCTATTAAATTTATCGCACTAGGTATACATTTAAATTTAACACAAAACCTGCAGTTTCTATTAGGAAATGTGTGAAGTCTGTTCTTCAGTTTCTTTAGATCAAAAAAGTAAAGTGTAGAATTATATCATTATAATTTAAAGAAAAATATCAAAGTCTTTTTCATATTAGACTTTCAAAAGAAAGAACTCTAGCTTTTTTTTTTTTTTAAACGGACTTCTATACCAGAATAGTGCTTTTCTGACTTAGGCAAGAATTTGTCACATAGTACAGCAGCCCTGGCTAGGCAACTGCAGCAACTCTTCTTTTCTTCCCTACAGAAACCACCAGGGACTTCCCTCCGCTCCTCATCACTGCAATCCCCGCAGCAACCTGGGAGACAGACCAGCGGCCTCAGGCGCTGCAGCGGTGGGAGAGGAGAGGACATGGTATGCTCAACCCATCACACCATGCGACCCACGCAGCCCTTTCCCCGGATTCCCTTCCTTAACTCAGGAGAAGGAGAAAGTTAAGCAATGAAGGAAAACATCCCTGCCGCTTCTCCTTTCTTACCCCAAATGGCTTAACCTACCAAACACATATCATCCCTACCCTAAAATATGCCCCTCACTATCATATGCAAGGAAAGAGAAAACTGGTGGGGTGTTAGAAAGTAAACCACGACCTATCCTCTACTTAACAGTGTCCACCCCTTCCAGATGACATCTGCAACACATTCCAGTTCTCAACTGCCATCTGGCACGCTGGCTCTGAGGCAGCCATCTCGGACTTCATCTCAGCATATGAAAAAAAACACCAGGGGTCTCAAACTCAAAAGCCTTCAACCTAAGTAGACAGCATAAATGAGTAAGCAGACTACCGGGTGCAAACACAGAAGGAATCAATGGAATGGAAAGCACATCCCTGCCTAAGAGGGCCTCTCAGTTAACTCTTTTTCAAGAGAAGCTGGAAATCCAAATCTTTATTTGCAGTCTCTTCATTTTTAGTCAACTACTTCAAAAATGTTTGTAAGAATTCTATAGCCAAATAAAAGATGCCTCAGTTGGATAAGCTTCAATAAGGCCCCTCAAACCCACCTGTTAACTTTAATCTAGAATTCCTAGAGATTTAAGAGAGATCACAGCTTCCCTTACCACTACTCTGTGCCTCTTCTCCAGAACCCCCAACTCTCAACCCCAGGCCAAGGTAGCTACCACAGTAGGAGATCCCAGCTTCTGTTCCTGTTTTACTGCCAACTTTACCTCGGTTAGGTTAAAGTTGTGCTTCCAACAGCCCAAAATATAGAGCTCTTAGTACCCTTTCTCTTAGAAATACTGTGACACACAGTGGTTAGGTTTGATACTTCTATTCTTCAGTATAAGTTAAAAAGGGTTTTTGTTGGCTAGTTCAGGAAAGCTACTTATCAAATATAATATGTCTACGGGAAAACTGTTTTTAGAATTCCAAAATAAATACATGTATAAATAAACTTTTGGAACACTACCATTGGTAAAAACAAATGTTTTCTAAATTCTAATAATGACACTGTTGAATTTTAAGACTTACTCAGTGGTCGCAGGGTACTGGACAGCATAATTACATTTAAGGGAAATTACAAAGGCACATTAAAGAATATATTCAAAATTAAGTTTTACAGATCAGTCTATATAATATACTGGTATACAATTTACTTCGTGACATAAAAGGGCCCTACACTGAAGCAACCAAAGCTAAAATGTTAATGTTTTCCTATTCCCTACCACTACCCCTTTATCTCCTCTCTAGTCTTCCCATAAGATGCCATGAGAAATATAAGACTGTAAAGAGATTCCAAAAAAAGTAAAAATGTAATTTTTAAAGCAATATGAAACAAAGGCACACTGGTGGGCACAAAAAGGTGTTAAGATTTGTTTCTATTCATATGTTAGCATGCCACATCACTAGGATAAACCAAACAAACATACTCAGAATTTTTACTGGAACAAGAATTTATCTGACTGCTGGAATTTAGACAGAATTTACTTTTTTTTAAAGGCATGGAAGATAGGCAGAAGCATCACTCTCAAACTATATCAAGAGGTTTGATATGCCCTACGCTTCATAATTTTAAAAGATGTAGAAAACTTTTCGTGTCTGAAAAAGTTTTAATAAGTATAATGATAATTAAGCAAATTTACACCAAATCCCAAAGCAAAAACAGAGAATACAAAATCGGCAAGGGCCGAGAAATGTCAAAATTCACTTATTAAAGTTAAATGCTAAAGTCTCCAGCTGACTTCTTTCTGAAATATATTTTGTGAGAATCTGTTACAATAAATGCATAAAACACACAAAGAGATACAGGCGACCAACAGTCTGGGGTCTCAATACCAAAATATTTTGAGGTGTTGCTTTTGTTCAGTCTCCTACTAATCACAGCTGATCCCTAAGCTCCTCAAATCATTAAACAGTTACTCTTTTGTTTATATGATAAAAACATGGTTTATATAAACAAAATCCATCAGTTGGAATTTTAAAGCCTGACTAATGACTTCTGGAAGAAGTATTCTTTAAAAATGATTTTGCTTATGTATCTTGTTTTTCACTCCCTGTCCCTCCAAAACTTGAAAACTGAATCTTTGTTCATCAGCATCACAAGTTTACTCTTTATTTGGATTATAGTCTTCTAAGCAAAAGAAGAACAGGGTAAGTAGAAGACAATGTACAATAGTAAAACAGGTAACAGCCACATCTGAACTGAATTATCTTTCATTAACTTAAGTCCAATTAGTATGAAATAAATTTAAAAGACAAAATATGTTAGTTTTCTAGGTATATATAGCATCAAGTCTTCATGATTGACCATGAATGACCAATTGTAAACCTGTCAGGGGGAGGCTGAGAGGGAAGTAAGTAGTTGATTTTTATATTTTATAAAAGTATGAAGCTTTAGATTTCACACTTGCTACTGAAGCTGACATTTTCATATTACAGTATTCTTAGAAAAAGCACTGCAAGAAAAGATCAAAATGTTAATATAATGAGTATCTTTAAATGGCATTAAATATGGGATGCTTTTTTTCTCTCCTTTCTACTTTTCTGTTATTTCAAAGTTTTATACAATAGGAGTATATTACTTTTGAAATAGCAAAACGCCTAATTTAAAAGTCTTTAAGCCAAAGCAATATTAAGAAAGAAAAACGAAGCTGGAGGAATCAGGCTCTGTGACTTCAGGCCACACTTCAAAGCTATAGTCATCAAAACAGTATGGTACTGACACAAAAACAGAAACATAGACCAATGGAACAGGACAGAAAGCCCAGAAACAAACCCATGCACCTATGGTCAATTAATCTATGACAAATGAGGAAAGAATACGCAATGGAGAAAAGACAGTCTCTTCAATAAATGGTGCTGGAAAAACTGGACAGCTACATGTAAAAGAATGAAATCAGAACATTCTCTAACACCATATACAAAAATAAACTCAAAATGGATTAAAGACCTAAATGTAAGACTGGATACTATAAAACTCCTAGAAGAAAACATAGGCAGAACACTCTTTGATATAAATCGTAGCAATATCTTTTTGGATCTGTCTCCTAGAGTAATGGAAATAAAAACAAAAACAAACAAATGGGACCTAATGAAACTTAAAAGCTTTTGCACAGCAAAGGAAACCATAAACAAAATGAAAAGACAACCTACAGAATGGGAGAAAATATTTGCAAACTATGAGACTGACAAGGGATTAAGTTCCAAAATACACAAACAGCTCATACAGCTCAATATCAAAAACGTAAACAACCCAATCAAAAAATGGGCAGAAGATCTAAATAGACACTTCCCCCAAGAAACATACAGATGGCCAACAGGCACATGAAAAGATGCTTAACATCACTAATTATTAGAGAAATGTAAATCAAAACTACAATGAGGTATCACTTCACTCCAGTCAGAATGGCCATCATCAAAAAGTCTACAAATAATAAATGCTGGAGGGTGTGGAGAAAAAGGAACCCTCCTACACTGCTGATAAGAATGTAAATTGGTGCAGCCACTAAGGAATACACTATGAACATTCCTTAGAAAACTAAAAATATCAAGTTACCATATGATCCAGCCATCCCACTCCTGGGCCTTTATCCAGAGAAAAACATAATTCAAAAAGATACATGCACTCCAATGTTCATAGTGGCACTATTTAAATACAATAGCCAAGACATGGAAGCAACCTAAATGACCAGCGACAGATGAATGGATAAAGAAGCTGTGGTGTATATATACAATGGAATACTGTATATATTCATCCATAAAAAAGAATGAAATGATGCCATTTGCAGCAACATGGATGAACCTAGAGATTATCATACTAAGTGAAGGAGGCCAGACAAAGAAAGACAAATATCATATGATATTTGTTTATATGTGGAATCTAAAAAAAAAAAAACAAATTAACTTACTTACAAAACAGAAATAGACCCACAAAGAAAACAAACTTATAGTTACCAAAGGGGAAAAGGGGGGAAGGCATAAATTAGGAGTTTGGGATTAACATATACACACTATAATACATAAAATAGATAACCGGCAAGGACCTACTGTATAGCACAGGGAACTATACTCAATATTTTGTAATAACCTATAAAGGAAAAGGATCTGAAAAAGAATATATATACACATATGTATAACTGAATCACTGTGTTCTAATATCAGAAACTAACACATTGTAAATCAACTATACGTCAGTAAAAAATAATAATATATGTAGCTTACATTTGAAAAAAAAGTCTTTATGTCAGATAATATAGAGTCAATGTGTTACAAGAAAAGCAAGTCCTGAGATCTGTCGTTTTTAATGTATTCTTTAAGTTGATAAAGAAACTTTATGAAGTTAATAGATTCGTTCTTGAGCAAAACAACAGCAATGATAATAATAATTTCACCTGTTCCCTTTCGTGCAAGTTCCATATTCCACTGGGGTTTTGTGATGGGTGTGCCATCAGAACCTGATGAGTGCTGGGGGATTAAAGCAGATCGGGAGCTGGCTGGCCGGTATTTAGAGAGCCCTAAAATGACAAAGAAGAGCGAAAACAGGGATTTATTTCTTTGTTTCCCCAAAGAAGAAAACAGTCTGAAGGTTTTTATAAATTAACCTTAAAGCCAGAATCAGTTCAACAGTAAAATTCCAATAATAAAAAGAATACTACTTTTTTAAAGTACTGAAGATCCCCCATTTGATTTACTTCTTTGTCATGGTTCCAATATACTTAAGTCTGAGAAAAATACACATTCAAGAAAGACAGTATACCTGACTGGACTGCTGAACATCTAAATTGGAGTCTACATTCTGGGGCAGAACCATGTCATGTTTTTTATTATTTATGTGGAACTTTGCATATAGTAAAGCATGCCTGCTCCCCCCAAAACTTATTAATAAATTCTATTATAATATTTACTCAACAAATAGATCAAAATAATTTAGGGATTACAGAAGATATTTAAAACAGGAACATTTTAATGGTATAACGTGAACAGCACTGTAGTATCAGGAGACCCAGGTTCTAATTCCAAATTATCCACAAATTAGATATACAGTCCAGGTAAGACATTTATTTTTTTGTGCCTCAATTTCATTTGTCACATGGAAAAGTTCAAGGATTTGGGTCTAGCACTGAGTTGGCTATTACTTGGGTGTGTCGTTTAGGGTAAATCATTTAATATCTCTCTGCTTAAATTTCCTTGTCTGTAAAATTGACAGAATAGATAAATAACTGTTAAGACCTCTTACAAGTATAAAAGCCAAAGAATTCACGACCTGTCAGTTTTCAAAGATAATTAGGTTCATATTCTACCTGATGCCAGTTTTCTACTAGCTCATCCTAGATTACTAGATAGTAAAAAGTACCTTAGGTCTCACAAATAAAATTAAACAAAAAGCCAAACAAACAAAAAGCAGACCAAGGTAGGTAAGGGAGACTTGCACAAATACAGCATGTTAAAAAAAAAAAACAAACCTCATGCAAATGTAAAGATCATAAAATATAACCACAAGCAGCATGAAGTATAAATAGGATTTTCCAGTAAAAAGAAACAGGAACAGGACTTCCCCCGCAAAAAAGAAAAATAGTCATATTCATAATAAAAGAAATGCATTATAAACTTAATGATCATTTTATAGTTAATAAATATCTTTTAAGTTATTACATTGACAATAAAATAGTACCATGAGATACAAAAATGATAAATATTAATGAATTACACCTATGGATCAAGATGGATGAATTTGGGCAGCAAAAGGTTGAATGAAGAAGACCAAGTCATACTGAGCATCATACCATTTTCATATAATTCAAAAACTAAGGGCAAGTAAACATATAGATCATATATATATGTGGTATACTGTAAAGAAAAGCAAAAGAATGATTAAAAAAAAGAAAAAAAATTCAAGACAGTATTTATTTACTTGTAATGCAAAGACAGGTGAACAGAATCAGGGAAGAAGCATAAAGGGAATGGCCACGGCATGGAGTATAATATACATGTTAAGGTGGGTGGCAGGTTCACCAATATTTGTTTTATTACTGTATTTCACAACTTACATGCAAGTTACATCAAAGCTTTATTCCTGAAAATTTAAAAACGCTGATGACATGAACTAGGTATAATCTCTTCAAAGGGCATTATGGCAATAATATCAAGAGCTATGAAAATCTTCTAAAGATAAGTATCTTACAATAAAGCTAAAAAATCACCAAAAATATATTTTGGGGAATTTATCCTAAGAGCATAATTTGACAAAAACAAAACCTTTTGTATGAAGATATTCAGAGAGAATTATTTGCAAAAAATTAAAATTGGAAACAAATGCCTGCCCACAGGGAAATAATTAGGTAAATTCAAGTGTATCAACTCAATACCGCCTCAGGTAACATTTTCAAAAGAAATGATTATGATGTTTGAGAGATGCATGCAAAAATCTATGATATGATATAATATTATGTGGAACAGGCAGTCAAGAAGAGAAAGTAGTTGTGTTACAGGCTGCATTTACTGTAGTCAAGAAGTTTTGTATATAATTATGGTTACATTATTTATAAAAAAACAAATTTAGTATTTTATTTTGAGGTTAAGCCTACTACAAAAAACAAAACAAAAAAAAGAAATGAAAGCTATTGGAAGGAATCTGATGCATGGATTTTTGAAAAAACAAATCTAGAAGTAAGCCGAATATTTAAAAAGGACCATAATAAAGTAAAAATCAAATGAAATACTTTGAAAAACTCTATTCCTTTGCTGACATGTGTTATAATCTGATACAATCTAGTATTTTATACTGGCTACTTCTAAACTTTATAGTTGTTCTCTTCAAAATAAAGCAACACACCTTAAAATAGTGATATCGCATGAACTTTCTCCATCAACCCGAGTGAATGCAATATATCTTACCTGGAGTTGACGGCCTTTCAAGCATGTTTAAATGATGGGAAATGAACGCCTGGCTATCATGAACAGTATCCATATCAATCTCCTCCTCATCTTGAGAGCTTGAAAACTAAAACACACACATACAAAACAAAGGAGCAAAAGAGCCATTATATCACTTTATGTTTGGATTTTTGCTCTTAAGAAAGGTAGCAGAAAGGCCACAGGATATACCCCCAAAAAATCTTAAAAGGAAAAGTATTTTTTCTCAAAAAGTATTAAGAGAAAGAAAAGATTATTTGGTTCAGCCTCCAAAAGAAGCTGATTGGAAATTACAGGAAATATAATAGCAACTAAAATCTGTTCCTATGTTGTGGGAAGAAATAGTGAGCTGTGGTAGATTGTGCACACACAGTTCCTCCTCCAAACAGAGAAGAAGTATGTGATAATAGAAGTTTAACAATCAGTTGGAATGTCTTAGATGGACATTTGAGTTCTTTTATGGTTCAGTCTGTCCCAACTGTTCCTGCTAAGGAAAAACCATTGCAAGTATTCAAAAAGATTTACAAGAAGGTGAATATCCTACACTGTTAATACAGGTTTAACCTGTATTTCTTACTCTGATTTTGAGTTTGACTTTACTGCTATCCTCATTCTTCTCCAGTATTTGACCAGGTTCTAGTGGGGACCCCAGTGGTGTATCAGCCTTCCTCTTCACTCCCTGCTGATGAGCTGATATATTACATGATGCTTCCTTGGCAAGGTGATCATCTTCCTGTGGCAATATTCAAGATCAAAATTAGATTTCTGAAGACAAGTAGCTCATGTTATAGCTGAAAACTAATACCTATAGCAACCATGCAGATTAGAGCATACCCAGTGCCTAAAAGTAATCAGCAATGGGCTTAAAATAAATCTCACCTTTTCCTATCTGCTGGTCTTTTTGGGGGGGAGAAGGGAGTCGGTAAAGTGAACTTTTAAAGCTTTCCCCAAAGCATATATCTTTTGGTGTCATTTTCTTCTTTTATCCTAAAGACTCCAAGTATGAAAGTGGATAACTTAATATACATGGGCAAGAATTATAAACATATTCATTTCCACTGGTTTCTAAATATTCAGATATAAAAGAGCTCTTTAATGAGACTCTTTTTTTTTCTATTAAAAGATGTGTCTTACTTCTTCATAACCCAAACTCTAGGATATATTTTAAATTTATAACAAATAAGTATGGTGTATTTCAGAAAATCTAGGTGGATAAGTACTTTTAAATGACTATTACTAACTAGCATAAAGAGAAATTTGAGTTTTAAAGTGTCAAAACACCAGCAGGGAATTGCCAGGCAAGTAATCTGGTCTAAATATTGGTGAAAAATGAAGCTTCAAGTACTGGGGACATTTTGTCATCAATAAGAAAATCATTTCTGGAAAACTTTCTTTAAATTACAGTAAAATAATTGATATGACCCTAAAGGTCTTTCTACAAAAAGTTTGGTAATTTCATAATGCATAGTTGGAAATAAAAGCTTTTCTAAAAGCACACATACACATATATGTAAATTTAAAAATATAATGCATACTCTCCTCCCAAAATCAGATTACGCTTTTACCTGACCATTCATTGTTATTTATTTGATTCAATAAGCATTTTCCAGGCACCCTTCATATGTTTAGAATTGTGCTATTATGCAAAGTAGCAAAAAAAAAAGTCAAGGCCCTGTGTTCAAACAGCTTGCCATTACAATATATGGACAAGATAGGTTAATATGTAATAGGTTAAATATTCATTTCAGTATTCTACTACTCAAAGTAGAAATTCTATGCTCAAGTACAAAAAAATCATTGTCATCACAAAAAAAGGAGTAAATGGACTAGCAGCACATCATTTATGTGCAGCTCTGTATCAATAGCTGTCAGTAGCACTTTATAAATTGTGAGTGCTAAACTAATGTCAGCTAGCAGTTTTCTAAATGGCACAAGAAGCTGTTAGTGGCTTTAAAATTCACCAGTTCAAAAGAAACAATTCTCTTCTTCAGAGCTCTACATAATAAAACGACACCTTCTATAACACATGTGATTCTTACAGGGTTCTGAAATCCAACTAGCTGTGTGTGACTACTTGGATTAACCGCAGCTTCTTGGTTGCCTGCTATGGCCTCTGGAATTATGGTTGGATTCAAGACAGCTTTTTTCTCTTTCAGATTAAGGACCAAGCCAAGTTCTGGCAAGGGTAAGCAGGAAGGTCTACTGAGGCCAAACAGTGTGAAGTACAAGTCCACAGCACCACACCGTAACCGCCAGTCATGTGAAGTACCTAGGAAGTAAATAACAGTAATAATAAAAGGTCAACATACACGTTTATCCATACATTTTTCAAATGCTCCAGAACCTGTACAGAGGGAAGGGATGAGAGGGTTATGATACCTAAAGGAGCCACCTATTGACCTAGGCCCCAATGGCAAACCCTCCACTCTAAAGACGCTTCTTATAACACGGGAACCTACACTGCTACAGAAACAATAAATGTTCAAATGCAATCATGAATCTTATAATTGGAAATATTTTATTCTTTCATTCTTCCTACAAAATAAAAATCAGACACCTAGCATAAATCTAATATTCCCAAAACAGTGTTTTTTCTGGCTCTAAATCCTCCTTTTATTTATTTATTTTTTGCTATACACGGGCCTCTCACTGTTGTGGCCTCTCTCGTTGCGGAGCACAGGCTCCGGACGCGCAGGCTCAGCGCCCGTGGCTCACGGGCCCAACCGCTCCACGACATGTGGGATCTTCCCAGACCGGGGCACGAACCTGCGTCCCCTACATCGGCAGGCGGACTCTCAACCACTGTGCCGCCAGGGAAGCCCTAAATCCTCCTTTTAGTTCCTCCTCCTTGGTAACTGCTCCACATTCATTCATTCTGTTTATCTTGTCTGATTTTCTTCTTGAATAGCTTGTTAGGAAGACAGCACACCAAGAGCCTTCATGAACCCTACCACTGGAAACAAATTCTCCTAACCCTCAAATTTATTACTTTCAGGTTTTAAATACAGTAAGAAACCCTACAACTATTTGAAATAACACAATTCTAAACTTTGACTTATTTTAGAGAAGTAAACTATTTTGCTAAACACCTTCATATTTGTGTTGTTCTAGTAGGTGTTTATTTTAAAAAACCAAAAAACAAAAATAAGCAAACCCCGGAGATGGCAACAGGTCATAAAACATGTATTAACCAGAAGAAAACTGCATCTGTAGAAATTCAGTTTAAAGTAGAGACACTTTCCAAGTTCTCTGATGAGTCTCAGTGTCTTCATCTCCAAAATAAGGGTTTTGGTCTCAGATTATACCTTACCCTATAGCAATAAAAGACCAGAGCACAGTGACATCAGAACTCTTCCTCACTTGCCTTCTTTTCCCCAGTGGAACACGCCAGGTAGATACTGCCACCAAACAGAACTGTCAAGGTGAAATTATCATCTAGGTTTAGATAATTTCTATGGTTTCTAGGCAGAATCTAAAATGACCTAGAGAATTTAAAACATGTGAGAATAAGAAATATTCTTCTGGATAAGAAAAATAAACCATATAAATACTTAATTTTGGCCAAGAAATGTGGTTTCAAACAGGTACCATAATGTTTTAAAAAGGAGAAACAAAAAGGAAAGAAGTTGCTACAGCAAACTTTAGACAGCATAAATATTAAGCTTTGTGGTTTTCAACAACAAATATTAGAATAAGTAAATACATTGTAAGCAAGTACGATTTTGATAAGATTTACTCTGACAGATAGGTAACTATTATATTAACTATGTGCAAAGAACATCCACATGGATTTATAATTTTAATTTACAGAGTTCTTACTATATACTACACACTTGCTTGGCAATATGCATGCCATTAAACAGCTATCAATCCTATTTGAGACATCTTCAGTTTTGCTACTGTGTGATAAGGTAACAGATACATAACACTGCTGAAAGCAAGAGAAAGAGGCAGGAGCTCGAGAAGTATGAGTTTTTATATCATAAAAACTACAGAGAAACCAGAAATCGGAAGAACAGTACAGAGTGAAAGGATTTTATACTGGAAATCCATTTCCTTCTCTGGAATATCCATATTTGGATACTTTAATGGACTGACATTGCCTAGTTTTTTGTAGGCACTCATTATTCTTCTCAAAGAATTTTACATATGTAAATGTTCCACAAAGGATAGGTATCAGATTCCTGGGCCTTTTATTACAAAGGCTGGAGGGGCTCAACCCTCTCAGGAAAGGGAGGGAATCCGGCCAGAGCAGCTAGCCCTGTATCTATCTATTTATTCATGGCTATAGCAAGAAAAGAAGTGAATCTCAGGCACTTTATCAGTAAAGAAGCTAGAATGGCTTAGGGTGCATTTACACTGGAATAAAACTTAACCTTGAAGAGCAGTATTGCCCAATTATGTCCACTGCAAATAATGATCCTGGAATCTTTATACAATGTAGATGACATTGAAACAAGTCAGGCAACTGAGTATGAATTACTAAAAGTTTCTTAAAAAATTAATTTTAAAAAGCAAGTAGATAATGTATATTTTGATGAGCTAGGGTGTTGTTTTGTTTTTTAAAAGTCAGCTAAGGATGGTTAGGCAGCACAGTGAATGAAAGCTGCTAAAAGCACTGAACCTCTAGAATATGGTTTTTGTTACTTTTTATTTCTATGTGGGCTTTTTGGTTTTGGATTTGTAAAGGTTTTGGTAGACCTTCAATTTGTAGGGAGGAATGAGCATTATTCTTCTGTTCCTGGGGGAAGTCCTTGATTAAATGTTTTTTTCCCACAAAAAACTGACTTATAAATATTACAATTTAAGGCTGATAAGAGGGAGCTAAAAAAATAAGCAGCGCTTCTGTTAAAATTATAAGACAGAAAAAAAATGAGAACATCATGTTTCAAAATCATGGCATAACATCTTAAAATGGTTGTCACTTTATAGTGGAATACAGTCGGAAAAAACACTTCTGCTTACTTACTAGTCAGCTCTGTGATTTTGGGCAATTCAGCTGCCCAGGCCATAAAATGAGAACAATTAACTTAATCTTTAAGGTCCTCTCAGGTCTAAAATTCCATGATTCCAAATCAACCAATTCTATGAGAAATAAGCCCTGGAAGAGCTCCTGATTTCTACCCTCAGTGATAGCATTCTGAAGACCCTTCTTTAATCTTCTAGCTACCCCTCCCAACACAATCACTTATATGGCAAGGAATGCCCATATATATGGAAAAACAAGTCATTATTTTTTCCTCTCAGGTAAAAATGCTGTCCATTCTGGTCTCATTAGCAGTTATACTTTGGGACAAGCCCTGCTTACCTGAATCAGAAGAACAATGCTCAGTGTTGATGTTCTCTATTCAAATCAGAAAGTATCTAAAGACAATTCCTCCAAATAACAAATCTGATCTTAAAAAAGATCATCACTTCATTTTCTGAAGTAATTGACGTTAAAGCTGATCAAGCCAAAAAGCTGCTAAGACGAAAGCTCACTTTAAAAGCCACCATTTTCAGGACATTTTTCTTTTTCTGGCTGCGCCCTGTGGCTTGTGGGATCCTAGTTCCCCAACCAGGGATCAAACCCGTGCCCCCTGCAGTGGAAGTGCAGAGTCCTAAGCATTGGACTGCCCGGGAATTCCCCAGGACATTTTTCAATAAACCCAGCACTCCTTATTGATGACAGAAGCTTAAGAATTTGTACAGCTAGGCCACACAAGTATGACTGCCATATGGTAGTTCTGTCCTGATCTTTCTGTCTATCTTACACTAAAGTAAAAAAACACAGCAAATTTCATATATATTCATGTGTGCATTTACATATATAATTTCTGACAAAAAAATGAATTACGTCTAATAAAAATGTTTTAATTTTCTTCCACCATTCCTATTTCTAAGAGGAAGGGTTTGGGGGAGAGAGAAACAGAGGGGCGGAACTTTGAAATCTGATGTTAATATCAAAATTGTTTATTTTCTTATTCCGAAACCTGGCAAATCCTACCGAACTGAATTTTAAGTAGTCCTTCATTCTACCCTCTAGAGCACAGCCGTAAACTTTCAAACATTAAAAGTTCTGATGTAAATAAACAGCCTTCAATGTTCTGAATAATTACATAAATGTTTTTATGTCATTCTTACAGTGAAATGCCAAACAATGAAGAGCAGCTTGTGAGTAAGGGCTAAAATTTCCTTCATGATGATATAGTATCTCTTCAATGAATGCTTATTATCTTAAGGGGGAAAAAAAGCATTGTTAAGCAGGCAAGACCAGAGAAAGTAGTTACATTTTAAAATATAGTATTTTAGACATTGTGGGCCTTTTGGTCTCTGTTCAATTACTCAGCTGTGATGCTGTAGTGTAAAAGTTGCCATAGACAATACGTAAGCAAATGAGTAGGACTGTGTTCCAATAAAATTTTATTGGTGGATGCTGACATTTTAATTTCATAAAACTTTCAGGTGTCATGAGACACTATTAACATTTTTTCCAATCATTTAAAAATGTAAAAGCCATTCTTAACTTATGGGCTGTACAAAAACAGACGGTGCGTCAGATCTGGCCCTAGAGCCACTGTTAGCTGACCTCTGCTCTAGATGACATATATACTTTGAAATCTGTAGAAATGAATTAGTACAAGTACATAAAAATTTACAACTGAAATTTACTGATGAACATGCTAATGAATAACATATTGATGGGACATCATCATGCAGCATTAATCTACTGCACACAGTTCCAAACACTTATCTGGCTGTCAGTTTACATGTAACTCTGTCAATATCAGCGCCAGTGGAGAATTTATTCTCAAACTGAAAATTTATTAAACATGATTTAAGGTCTACAGTATTACAAAAAATGTAGTCTAGTCCAGTGGCCATTTCTATAGAATAAGACACAGTTACAAATAAATACTGGAATTGCTGTAATAAATTTATTTGCCATGGAAAAATGATGTGTAATTATTTTAAACAAATTACTATATTATAATTAGTTAACATTTTTTATTACTGTGATTACAATTTTGTATTTTATGTTCAGTAATTTGATTTGTGCATTTTATAAAGAATGACTTTACACCTGTTGCAGTTGTTATAACTGGGAAATAAACACTATACTGACTTAAAAAAAAAAAGCACCAATAAAAATTTCTGATTCTTAGGTTTTTATTTTTTAAATGAATTTTTTAAATTACTGTCATGTTGAGCTATAATCCAGTACTTTACTTAAAAGCTACAAAAAGTAGGATCTCATATATTTTGAATTTTGAAACATTTTTCTTTGGGAAAGGAAAACGATTTCTTTCAGTGTGCAAAAAAATACATACAGCTAACAGAAGTCAGACAGGTCATAATTCCACCTGCTCCTCGCTGCCTACAGGATAAAACACAAATTCCTGAGGCCCTTTGCTTTTGGATCCTAATCTATCTTTCCAGATTAACACTCACTATTTTCCAAATATCCTTTCAGAACTCAAAGGTTTTACATATACTTAATTCTCTTACCTAAAATGTCTTTCTCCTGATAAACTCTTTTCCATTCCTCAAGAGCTGGCTCAAATATCACCACTCCATGAATAGTCCAGCATTCCAGGCAGGGCTCACGGTTCTGTTCTTCAGGTTACCAGGGTATTTTGCTCTTCTCTTTATTTTAGCAACTACCTGTTTGTATTATGGTCTATCTGTTCCTATGTCTCTCTTTCCATTATACTAAGTTAATGGAAAAGGCATCTTTGTATGCAAAAACATAGCACAGGGGCTTCCCTGGTGGCACAGTGGTTGGGAGTCCGCCTGCCGATGCGGGGGATGCGGGTTCGTGCCCCGGTCTGGGAAGATCCCACATGCCGCGGAGCGGCTGGGCCCATGAGCCATGGCCGCTGAGCCTGCGCGTCCGGAACCTGTGCTCCGCAACGGGAGAGGCCACAGCAGTGAAAGGCCCGCGTACCGCACAAAAAACAAAAAACAAAAAACATAGCACAATGGCAAACAGGAGGTGCTCAAGAAATAACTGATGAATAAATTAATACTTGAAACCCTTAAAAAGAATTGCCCCTGGACAATGTAATATTTTTAACTAAAAATAAAACTATTTAAGATTCTTAAGCAACGAGGGATGAAGACTATATAATGTGAAAGATGTTTCTCTTTAAAAATGTGTTACTTTCTGTGGAGGATTATTACTTTAAAAGCTGTATGGGAACTATAAGGACATTTTTGGGGACAACTGAGGAAACCTGAATATGGGATATATATGATAATGGTATTGTGTAGATGCAGGAGAATGTCCTTATTCTTAGGAATATATGCTTAGTATTTTGGGAAAAGTATCATGAGGCAACTTATTTTCAAATGATTCAGAAAAAGAGGGTTTGTAACATATACACAGAGAGTGAAAAGAGAGAAAGTAAATATGGTAAAATGTTAACAACTAGTTAACAGAGCTGAAAATATTCAATATATGGTTATTCTTTATACCATTTTTTAAATTTTTCTAAGCTTTGAAAATTTTAGAAACAAAATGGTGGGGAGAAAATGTTATATGGGAAAATTAAACCAGTGAATGAGTTAAGATATCTAATATGAGTATGCACGTGTACATACATCTATAGTTGTGTGTGTGTGTGTGTGTGTGTGTGTGTATTTTCACAGCAAAAACTGTTAGGAAGATACTTGAGTAGCGCCCAAAACTCAAGGATAAGTGGAGCTACCACACAGCAGGCAGAGTGCAGATACCAGGCAGTCCTGGCATCTTGAGAGTAGAAGTCTGAGAACACTCCTTCTGGCACAGAGCCATTAAAATCCCCCCAGTACATTTCTAAAAAGAGTATTACTAATAGTCATTGAATGATATATCAATTTTTTAAAAAGCACAAATGTGATTTCTTAGTTCATCTTACTTTCAAACTAATTTCAATTTTCTAAATCCTGTTTCTATGTATCCTACTGCAATTAATCTCTTATTGAAAAGTTTCTGAAACCAGCTAAGCAAAGAAACTTTGATTCCTCAGGAGTACCTGATGACCATCTCATAAGATGATCCTTCCTTAACTGCCATGATACGTCTCCATATATTTCAAATGAGTTCAAAAATTTTATAACTAAGCAAAGTCAACACCTTTCAAATCCACCTTGGAACAGGACAAAAATAAATGAATTAAATATAATTAAATCCCTATCGCCCACAATTTATTTGTTCTCCATATGTAAATCAAGATAATACTTATCTCAAGTGACGTGATAACCCAGGAACCCCAATAAAGAGTAAGGGGCAGGCAGAGTTCCAAAGGATTTAGGGACTTAGATGATGCTCTAGCTCCTTTTGTTACAAGTGAGTTCTCATTAACATTTCTTAAAACAGTAACTGTTAAGAAGATAATATAGCAATGTGAAAAATTCTCATGATAAAATGCAATTTAAAAACATCACTACAACTATGTCCATACACCTATACACAAAAAGCAATTTTTTTCCCTAAAGACCAAATACACTCAAATCTGAACAGTGGAGATATAATGAAATTATATGGTATTTTCCTTTTATGTTATTTTGTGCAGACAAACTCTGCAACATGACACTACTTATTATTGGAAAAAAAAACTTTAAAGGAATTTCTTCGATCAGATTCATTTATGTATCCCAGAGGCCCAGGCTTGGAAGGGAAATGGGCAACCTTCTAATCAATCTTCCCTAATGCCCAATGTTCTCCAAAAACATTAAAAAGAAAAACAAAACCAAAAAACCCTCCCAATTATTTGTGCCACTCCCACTGTTCATATTGCTCCCAGTTATTTATCTGAAGAACCAAGCAAAAAACTGCTTATGACCATGGCCTCACTGATCTGTTCTGTTTAGATTATTGGCACAGAGAATTCCAAACTGAAGCAGTAACTGTACTTTATACTGAACACTATCAAAAATAAATACTAAACATCAATCAGACCTTGAGTTTGTATAACCACAATCTTCCAATGGGCTTCAAATGTTTTACAGAGATTGTCTCATTAATCTTAAACACACATTTATTTTGTCCACGAAATCTTCCCTAGAAGGCGATATGAGAATTCTTTGTACTTCATTATGCCTTCCTCAAAGTTGTAATCCATCACAACCATGGAATCATGCATTCTTACTAAGAATATATTCAACACAGTACAGTTTGTGCCACATATTAACTGCTGAATGATCCTTTACAAGTTTGTGAACTTGTATGCTCATCCCCTGGATCTAAATGACAGTAATCACAACATTCTTTAAGGTAACCACCAGTAGCAAAATATAAAACATGTAAACAGTAGCACTTATTCTTCTAGGTATTAGGGAAAATATGAGAATAATAATTTGGCAATATCGACATAAACTGGATTATGTGTTGTTTTCTGAATATTTTGAGGACAAGGGCCATTCTATTTTCAATTTTATTAAATTTCAATGAAATATCTACTATGGTGCCTTTACTTGGGGTTATTGGACTATGACTATGAAACTGAGGGACAGAAGTTATACAACCACAACATCTCAGTGATAGTAAATTAAATAATTTTTGAAAAAGAATCAGAACTTGGTATTTAGTTGTGATTCAGTGAAGCAGTCACTAATAAGATAGGCAGGGCAAGTTATTTTCCAATATTCTAGAAAGAAGGTAAAGTGACATATTTATTAGAACGAATACCCACTGCTCCCTCACCGTCTATCTGTAACAACTTGTCTTTAAGCAAAACACTTTTCAGCCTAGCTTTTGATTGAATTTTAAATCAAAACCAGTGAATTTTAAATCAAAACCAGTATTACAATTTCAACATATCAGAGACATAAGGCAAATTTTTTTTACATATATACTACAGTTAGAAGTCAATAGGAAAAGACCAATAATTCAATTAAATAAAAATGGCAAAGAATATGAATGACTTACATGAAAGGAACTACAAATAGCTGACATATATGAGAAGTATAATGATATCATTACTATGTTAGTATAACAACATTTTTGAGCACATAATATGAACTAGTTACTGTGCTTTACAAATATGAACTCATTTAATTTTCAGTTTGCAGAAGTAGGTACCATCATCACCTGCATTTTAAAAATGAAAAACGATAGGCTTAGACAAGTCACATTGAGAGTAAGTCATCCAGCTGAGACTTAACCCTCAGCAAACTAGCTCCAGAGCTCATGCTTGGGAGCACTAACCGCCTCTTGACTTCACTTAAATAATGGAAATTAAAACTGTGATGAGATACCATGATCTCCAAGGTGCAGAACAGTAACAATATGCACTGCTCTGGAAAGGATACACAAGAAATTGGTTACCTCTGGGAAAGGCCACTAGGAGGCTAGGGAAAAGAGGTGAGAAGCCATTTTTTCAACCCTCTGTAACCTTCTGAAATAAAAATAATATTTGCAAATTCATGTCTACAGCTCTTTAAACATTTGGGACACTTTCCCATAAATTAATATTTTTGTTTCCTCAACCACCCTGTGGGGCAAAGTGAGTGTCTATGTCCTTAGCAAATATAATCACAGCCACTACTGTGAAGGTAAGTATTCTCCTTAAAAAAAAAAAAAAAGGACAAATTAACCACAGTTCTTTAGTATGGATAACCTGTTATAAAATGAAAATACCCCAATAATAAAAAAAATTTTTAAAGCCATTGCTGTCTTACCAGAATTCATAAGTTTCCAAAGTTGATCTACCAAAGCTTCATTGCATAAGGGAGACTCCATGTTCTTAGTAAATGGTGGGTTCTTAGTTAACATGTTTAGAATCTTATGTCTGAAAGATAAAGAAAAATTAAATTTTTGCTAACCATTAAATAAAAACTTTTGAAAATTATCTGCAGTTCCTCCTTCCTATGTTATCGTCTCTCTTCTGAGATCTACCTTTGCGTTTTAGTTCCATTTCAAAAGACATTATGTTACATTCTAAACATTTACTATTGTTTTTTTACTAAAAAATTCTGGTGGATTTGTTCTCTCTAAAAGTGCCCTAGGGTAGAATGACGTCTTCTAAAACCTGACTCTATATATTCCTAACCAACATTTCCTATCCCACTTCTAAAATGAACATTTTACTCTTCTTAGAAAAGTTTACAAAAAAGACTGGTTAGCAAATATAAAAATCTTAAAATGAGGCAAAAAAAAAATCACATGTAGGCCAAGAAGTCTACATTTGAGACAATATAAACTTTATTATTATAGTAACTTTGCAAAGCATAAAAATGTGCAGCACTATTTTAAATATGGAGATTGCAAAAAAGTTTCCTCAAAATAAGCGGAAGCTTAAGAGAGTCAATTAAGAAAAGTATCCTCACAGAGGATAGGAGTTAAACTCCACTATTGGAAGTTTTTATCTTACATGAAAGGCTACCCAAACACATTATGGAGTCTTCTGAAAAATAGGACAATGTGATCAATACAAAATTTGAAAAACAAATGCTCAATGCTACGAGCAGGAGACACCATAAAAAAAGAATAGAGAAAGAAAAGGAGAAGCAAGGAAGCCACGGCAGTAGTCTAGCATTCAGGATAAAAGCCAGGTCTAGGACTAGGTCTGAGAAATTCAAGATCTCAGAATAATGGAAGGCTTGGGCATAACTAAGGAAGAAAGAAACTTAGGTCATTATATTTGTTGAGGTTAGCAAGACCTTAAAGAAGTTGAACCTGGGAAATTTTTACGTTTAGTGGCAAGAGATCAAATTGGATTTGTACTTGAAAAAAAGATGGGAGGAAAGTAGAACTGCAAGGCTGTAGTTTAAGTCACTTAACCCCTTTTGGCTTCAATATCTTGTCTGTAAAACTGAAAGATGTGACTTTCACTGTTAACATACTTTTGTGATTTGACATTTTAAGACTGAAGACTATTGAAAGGCTACGAGAACCAAACGTGAAATGTGGTTATAGATGCAATTTATACATAGGTAATACGAAAGGGGATACATACCTTATGGATATTTCATATCCATATTTTCATATCTTTATGAGTAAAGATATTTTCATATCTTTAGGAGCAATTTCTGTTTGTAAGAATAGATCGGTATTACAGGTAAATAACACCGTTTAAAACGTGGATGGATTTTTCTTTAGAAGATGTTAATGTTAATACTTTTAATTTGCATGAAGAAGAAAAGTTAAGTTTCTATCCGGCTGCTTCCCCAATTACCCCAAATACCGTAGGGCCCAACAAATAAAACTTCATGGTATTTACTCAGATCATTACAAACTCTTTACAGCCATGCCAATGAATTGTAAATGGTACTCTGGGGATAGCTCTGAAATTATAATTAAAAGAGCAATAATGATTATTATGTGTACTACTTTTAGTAAATTAAGCATTTTTTCAAAAGTTATTTTTCTTTAAAGTTTAGATGATAGAAGAAAGGCTTTCACAAGGAAGTATTTATAACTGACTAAACACTCAACGCAATACTCAGAGGAGATAAAGTTTAAGGGCAGAAAATGAGAATCTTATGCTTAATTTTTAAGAGATTAAACAAAATTCACAATAAGCATACACTTCAGATATACGAAACAGACCTGAAGCAAATCCTGAGAAAATCATGGGTTTATGCCATGTTCATGGTAGCAAAAACAACACATTATTTCCCTAAACAACTGACAAATTTCTTGGTGGACTAGTCCAATCCCATTGCCAATCACTATCTATAAGAAATGCAGTCAAATCGAAACCAGAAAAATGTTCAAAATCTCTCTGGAGAAAAGGCATTCAGTATAAGTGTGTCCCTTGAGGAAATGATATATTGTGATCATATATGCATGCCTGATTCCAACATGAGAAGATAATTCCATGTCATCTTTAAAATAATCCTACCCAAATCTAAAGTAAATATATTTAATAAGTTCTTCTTATTAATGTAAAAAGTAATATACATGCATAGAAATGACTGGAAAGGAATAATCCAAAATGTTAAGAATTATTGCTCTGGTTGAAATAATTATACGCTATTTTTAAGTTGTCTTCTTAATGTGAGTTTATATTTTTGCAAATCTGAATGAGCATTTTAAGTTATTCCCATTGAAAGGAAACTGTAATTTTCAAAAATGTAAATTTGTTTTAAAAACAATGCACCAAAGCACACTTACTTAAATTCTTAAGATATCCTAATAAAGAACTGATTTACAATCTGAAAATCTTTCATTTATTTATTTATTTTTGGCTGCATTGGGTCTTTGTTGCTGCGCACAGGTTTTCTCTATTTGTGGTGAGCAGGGTCTACTCTTCGTTGCGGTGCAAGGGATTCTCATTGTGGTGGCTCCTCTTGTTGTGGAGCATGGGCCCTAGAGCTCAGGCTCAGTAGTTGTGGCGCACGGGCTTAGTTGCTCCGCGGCATGTGGGATCTTCCCGGACCAGGGCTCGAACCCGTGTCTCTCGCATTGGCAGACGGATTCTTAACCACTGGCTACCAGGGAAGTCCTGAAAATCTTCTATTGAGAGAAGACTATACAAGGAAAGCCAACAACCCTATTATTACATTTAAAACATCAAACCCAAATAAAAGACCAAGAACTTTCCCAAACATCTAAAAATAATTAAACAGCTTAAGGTTTTTTTTTACATACAGTTGTCACTACAGAGATAAAATCACTTTTCTTTAACATATGAATTAAGTTAAACATATATATGATTAGAGGGGGAAAAATTATATTCAACCACTTGTTTAACATGTATTTAATTACCTATATGCAAAGCATCATGCTATGTGCCAGACATACAGTGGCAAAAGGAGACAAGGTCCCTGTCTTTTTAAAACTTATACTCTCATGGGGGAGACAGCAGTAACAAAAAAAATCAAACTATAATAATACACATACATAGGAACTATGTATGTACTTGGGTAAAGGAACAACTGTAGGATTTTATGGGCAATTATGACTTGAGGGACATGACCTAGTGCAGGTAGTCAAGAAAGTATCCTTGTAGAAATGGTGTTCAAATTTAGCTTTAAAGCATACAGGAGTAATTACAAGTAACTAATTTCTTTCCTCTAAATTTTAAGGTTTCAGCCCCCAAATTCTTCAGAGCTTTATCTAACT
Organism: Delphinus delphis; assembly: GCF_949987515.2. NCBI lineage: Eukaryota > Metazoa > Chordata > Mammalia > Artiodactyla > Delphinidae > Delphinus > Delphinus delphis. Next base: position 61,721,999 of record NC_082699.1, read on the forward strand.
CTCAAAAAATCAGCAATTGTGATATACATAATAATACAGAAATTTTTTAAATCAACAGCTAAAAAAAATTTCTTATTAATGACCATCTTACTATTAGGAGTTTAAAAATCAATCAAAAGCCATAAAAATAAAACGCTCTTTTGGGGGCAGGAGAGACGAATGTCACTGATTTTAAGACAGACAGAAACAGAAACGTTTACCTACCTTTAAGATTAAGAATTCTATCCAACTTAACACAGCAGAATATAGCAGTTCTATATGATGGCTACTCAACGAGTTTAAGAAAAAGTAACAGAACAGACTGGTGGTTGCCAGAAGCAGGAGCTGGGTGGTGGTGAAATGGGTGAATGGGGTCAAAGGGTACAAACTTCCAAGTTGTAAGATAAATAAGTCATGGGGAGGTAATATATAGCATGGTGACTATGGTTAGTAATACTGTGTTGCATATTTGAAAGTTGCTAAGAGAATAGATCTTAGAAGTTCTTATCAAAAGAAAATAATCTGTAACTATGTACGGTAATGGATGTTAACCAGACTTATAGTGGTGATCATTTTCTAAAACATAGAAATATGGAATCAATATGCTACACACCTGAAACTAATATGTCAATTACACCTCAATATAAATAGATAGGAAGGGAGGAAGGAAAAGAAAAGGTAATGATGGGGACAAAGAGAAAAGGACAGAGTTCCTATTCAAAGCATAAAAAATAGAGGAAAAAAAACCCCCACAAAAATAGAGACAGATATCCCAAGACACCAAATAATACACACATACAATAACTGTTGATGTGGTAATAACACTCCTATCCTGTGACCATTCACTGCCATTAAAGACTTTCTTTAAGATGTGTTGAACTTTTTTTAACTATAACTATGGGCTAGATGACATTAAGCAAAGCCTAAGAGGTTCCCTATTCGTGATATAAATGAATCACATCACTTATGAAGTAAACACATCAAATATAATCATGAAATATATCTTTATACAGATTTTCAGTTTAGAATGTAAATAACAGTGCTCTTAAAATTTGAATGACATTAACAGCTCCACATTTCAAAAGCAATCATTTAGACTGTACAGTATATAATTTAGAAACATAACTACAAGTATTATATAATATTATAATCTGCTGAAAATGATCCTCAAAACACAATTTTAAGATCTCAGAAATATATGCCTTGGGGCTTCCCTGGTGACGCAGTAGTTAAGAATCTGTCTGCCAATGCAGGGGATGCGGGTTCGAGCCCTGGTCCGGAAAGATCCCACATGCCACGGAGCAACTAACCCTGTGCGCCACAACTATTGAGCCTGCGCTCTAGAGCCCGTGAGTCACAACTACTGAGCCCACGCACCACAACTACAGAAGCCCACGTGCCTAGAGCCTGTGTTCCACAGCAAGAAGCCTGTGCACCACAGAGAAGAGTAGCCCTTGCTCGCCTCAACTACAGAAAGCCCATGCATAACAACAAAGACCCAATGCAGCCAAAAATAAGTTAAAAGTAAATTAATTAAAAAAAAAGAAATATGTGCCTTGATGTTAGTTCTTGATGTGAATTGAAAACATAAATGAATACATGATAAGCTTTATTTATACTGTATTTATACTTTCTGTCCCTACTTGTCATCAGCAGCATCTTATTATAAACTTTCAAATGCATGAGCTCTGGCAGATAAAGAGATGAGGCTGGTTTCCTGCCTATTCTCTTTTATATGAGTATTTACTTCAGAATGGGTGATTATGAGATTTTTGTCCATGTCAACCTTACCCCTGGTACACATCAATACAAGGACAAATTATTTAAAATACAATTCAGATCACAAATCAAGAACTATGAAATACAAAGAGAAGAACTTTGTACAAAGAATATTTATTTAATAAGCATCATTTGGCAGAAAAATATCTGCCAACTGATGTGTAAAGTTGAAGAAGACAATGTCTCTGTGTTCTTATTTCTAGTTGGAATAGCTAAAATCTAAATTATCTTCCAGCTTTCAAATTTCATTTTATGAGACTGAATTATTACAACATGTGAACACAAATTTGAGTCTACTAGGTGTAAAGAAAGGACGGCAGAAATGGTAAAAATTTTAATACTGCACGAATACACTATAAATATCCTACTTTGCAAAAGAAAGCAGCAGAAATGAAAGAAATGAAGAAGAAAATACAAAAATGAAAATAGTTACCACGTCAGGACCAGGATTTTCTTTTATTATCCCTTATTTTCTAAATTTTTAACAATGTCATATTACATTTTAAAATCCTAAGTCCATTTATTAAAAATTAAGATTCTATATAAGATAGAAAGGAACAAATGGGATACATCAAAACACTGCTTTTATTTACTTTTAAAATAGATTAAATCAATCGATACAGAGGTTTTAGGATAAGGGCTTTCTTCCTCCATGTGCACTAAAAACGGATACACAAGCTTTTCTTTAAGTTACAATAGAAATCACATGTAAAATTCAGGGAATTACCCTTAGTAACAATGTATTTTTAAAAATGTCTTTCCAAAGGCAAATAAAATAAATAAGGACATGAGTAAATGGATAACATATTCCTATATTTTCAAAAATTATATACATGTTCCATATACATGGAACAAGTATAATGCTCTGAAATTATTTACTTTAGGACTTACAAAAACAAAATATTACAGCATAAAAAAACTAACCTTACATAGGGTACAGGGTCATTCTGAATCATATTAAGTAGCCATTGCAATTCTTCATAACTCCTGTCCACTGAAAATAAAAATAAAGAAATACTTTTGTTGTTAATTATAACAATTTAAACAAGTGACAAATAGGGAATTTATACTTAATATTTAGGATTCTGCCTTTAATATTTAGGATTCTGCCTTAGCCGTATTTCCAATCAGAGTTGAAGGATGTAGGTGATTTCTTACATGTTTTAATGCAACAGGCCACTTGGCAAATTTTACAAGTACTGTGCTATATATGTAGCCAAAACATAAAACAGGACCAAGAGTATATTTTCCACTAAGGCGCAAATCAACAGTAAATACAACATAAAACAAATTGTAATTTATTAAGAGCTCTAAATTAGAGATGATTAACTCTAAATGGAAATGTGTTTAAATTGTTTTTCTAGATGCTTAAATCAAATTATAGAGAGGTTCGATACTCAATGGTATCTCAACTATATCATACAGTATGGTAAACTGTTTCTGCCCAAGTGGTTTCTTTCATTTAAGACAAAAGAGCAGCCTTAACTTTTCACTATAACATAAGAAACAACTGCAAAACTAGTACTATAAATATAAATAACTTTAACAAAATAACTTATTAGCTATTTCCATTTACCTTTTCAAAAAGTATTGCTTTTATGATTTGAAAAGCTTTATTTTTAGAATTTTATTTCTAATATTTTCCACTTTTTCATTTTCTAATGAACTGGATTTATGGTTCACACTTAAATATCTCTCAATTAAATTACACTTATTAATTTAGCATTCTTTTTGGAAATCATAATATTAGCATTCTATTTGATTTCAGGTAGTACTAATTCATGAATTCTTCATATTATATGATTTATGTGAGTGAACATCATTCATATAACTTGGCTGGGAATAATGGCATATTTGGTAGACCTCAAGATTTCCATATTTCACAAATTGGTAAAAGGCAAAATAAAACTGAAAACTGACATAAGATTACATTTTTTTTCTTGCCAAGAAATACGTGAAAAAACGTTCTTATTTTAACCAGCATTTTTTAAAAGAAAGACTACTTTAACCCTCAACAAAAAGGAAGAACAAATGACAGTCCTTTCTGAACTTGGGCCAACACATATAACACACACACTATATTGTTCTTACTCTTTTATAATGTCGTTCTAGAAGCAGTATTTCTATTGAAATTTACAAAAAATTATAAGGATTTGAGTATATTTTCCTCTACTTAACATGAGAAACTTAACCAGTATCTACTAAAGAATTTCCCTCACCCATTCCTCTCTTTCTACATTCAGATGAGAATGTTATCATAACTTCTTTATTCTTCCCATATTTTAGTATAATCTGGAATTTTAGATTAATTTACATAGTTCTTATACTGACATGTTATTTTTTAAGAATTTCTTTGAAATTTGCATTAAATTTTACAACCATGTTAACAAATATTTAAGCTTAGCTCTTTATTTTATAGGCATAGTTGCTTGTCACTGGGCCTTTCATATCACACTTTCATCAATCTTGAGTTATTATTTTGATTCCTTTACAGGTCAGCTGAAAGTTATCTTTCAGACTTTTGTTTTTTAAAATGTTACATAGGAAATGTACTTCTAAGCCTTCAAGACTATAGGAACAACAACTTGGCAAAGTAGAAAATCTTAGGTCATAATTTTCCCTAAGCATTATGTTAGCCTGTGTTCACTGTCTTTTGAACTCTTCTTATTCTGAAGAAGTTACAGGCCACAGTATTTTTTCACCTTGTACAATAACTGGGTTCTGATATTCCTAGGAACTTATACATTTTTTTCCTTAACCTTAAAATTTTAAATTTCATCAGACTCTAGCTTAGGTCAGTCTCATTTACACTCTTTCAAAGTATTCTATTATTTCTGGGATTATTGCTTTTCTTCCACCTGCTCTATTCTTTATGACAATTTTTTTTTTTTTTTTTTTTTTTTTTTTGCAGTACTAGGGCCTCTCACTGTTGTGGCCTCTCCCGTTGCGGAGCACAGGCTCCGGACGCGCAGGCTCAGCAGCCATGGCTCACGGGCCCAGCCGCCCCGCGGCATGTGGGATCTTCCTGGACCAGGGCACGAACCTGTGTCCCCTGCATCGGCAGGCGGACTCTCAACCACTGTGCCACCAGGGAAGCCCGTTATGACAATTTTTTAAAATATTTTCATCTCCTTAACTTTCTTCTATTTCTGAAAATGTTTTGAATATGTAGTGTTCTCTTATTCATATTTTTCCTTATGTTTTTTTTCAACTTCACAAAGTCTTGCCTAATCCCCCTCCTGAAGTTCCTACTTGTATCTCTTGCTCTACTTTCACAGATAACAGTTTTGACAGGTACAAAATGTTTTCTTTTCTTTTTTTTTTTTTTTTTGCGGTACGAGGGCCTCTCACTGCCATGGCCTCCCTCATTGCAGAGCACAGGCTCCGGACGCACAGGCCCAGCGGCCATGGCTCACAGGCCCAGCCACTCCACAGCATGTGGGATCCTCCCAGACCGGGGCACGAACCTGCGTCCCCTGCATCGGCAGGCGGACTCCCAACCACTGCGCCACCAGGGAAGCCCCAAAATGTTTTCTTGAAACCTTATGTAATTAGAAATTTCTCCCCAACCTTCTATTTCTTAAAATAACATGTAATTAAAGCTATAAAATGATACACTAACTTTTCAGAAAGACCAAAGATATCTATCTATAACTCTTTTCTTTTCCCTCATTTACTAATTTTTATATGAATTCTACATTTGCCAAAAACTCTCAATCAGTGAGTCAAGAATTTAAAATCAAAATATCTGTATTGTACATAATATGAAAACCCTAATAACTAAATAGTAAATGGTAAACAATTCTTTCTATTGATAAAATGATTATGGGCATATATTTCTAAAGCATTACCTTTAGTATAGTCAACAACTGCTTCCAAAGCTGCTATCCTGATGTCCACAAAGTGGCCATATTCTGCGTAAGATTTAAAAAGAGCTGGATCACTTGGCACATGGCCATTCTTCTGAAGCACTCGTATGGCTCTCAAACAACTAGGAAAATGTATTTATAGTTAAATACTCTTTTAAACTTGTTTCCAAGGCATTAGAAATTAATCCGTAACAGTAAGCTGAAAAATGAATGTAATTTGAATCCACTTTTTAATTTTTTAACATTCAATTTTTGCAATGACAATAAAAAACCCTATTAAAAGAAAAGTGATTTCAAAACTTTGGAAATTCAGTTTCAGGTATTTTAACTGGAACACACTTCAGAAAAATGTATTTAGCATAAAACATAACTTAAATAAAGTATTCTCTCCAAAAGTTTTAGTAATACATATATAGTTTATTCACTAGTATATATGGAAAGTTGAAACTGTTCATAATGTTGAATGGGTAAATCAACTTTTTTTTAGCGAACTCCTCATGAAATAGACAGAACTTGTCGACAGTCATACATACAAAGTTGACAGAAGCCGTAAAAGAAGCCTAACAATAAACTAATAATATAATATAATAATATTATATTATAATTATTATATAACTATTATAATTATACAATAATAAACAATAAACTATAATAGAGTTTAAATTATATCCAATGGGATAAAAGATTATGCAGACATCAAATACAATGCTTATGAAGAATTTCTGATGACATGAGAAAGTGTTTATGATATAAGCAGAATATAAAAACTATATATACAATATGGCAAATAATTTAAAATTTATATAGTTACCAGAGGAAAAAATTTAGAAGGCCATTCTCCAAAATAGCAATAATTTATCCATGGGTGGTAGAATCATATAGGATTTTCTTTTACTTTACTATATTTCCCAATTCTCTATGCAAATAAATTTCTCTTATAATTATGAAAGCAAATAACTTTAAGAAACAAATACGAAGAATCATCATACCTGACAGTGATGGTGTGTCTATAACTCGGAAGAAGTTTTTCCATATTCAAAAACCTAGTGATTTCTTCAAGAATGAGTCGCACATCCGGATTTAAATTATCCAAAGTTCGAACTTCATTATTCACACTGACTGCAGGCGTAACAGAGTTGGCAAGGGCATCAATCATTTCTGCACGATAATAGTTATCTGAAAACTAAGCCAAAAAATAATTACGAGAAGACAACAGAATTTACATGTCTATTCAAAAGTTAATAAAATAAAATATGATAACTTAAAAACATAATTCATCTGAAAACATAAGCAAGTTTTCAGGTTAGTATTCAATTCCGTCCTTTGTATAGAGTCACACAGTGGAAAAAAGAGTGAAAGAGGTCTACTAATTAGAAATACATTACTTTACTTGACAAATGTTTACTACATGTAAGACACTCTCATAGTAATCTAGCCAGATTCCTCTAAAAGGAAGACCACAGTCCACAAATCCTGCTGGTAATACAGAGCTTCAAATCAGCTATTTCAGTGCTCTATTCTCATCTAAAACATCCAACCAAGGGTCACCAGATAGTTGAAGAAAGCATTAACATAAAGAGAGACCAGAACAAAGTGGGAAAAGTGACTTGGAGGAAATAAGAGTATACAAGGAAAAGAAAACCAGTAGAGGGAAAAAAATTCAAAAGTGACCATTAATATTGTCTGAGAAGTAACCAATGATATCCCTTCCAACAGGATAATACATTTTTTAAAAAAAGAAATATGCAGAGAATCAGAATAAAAATTAAATTGGAATATAAAATTGAAAAAAACTCCAAAAATTTTGAGCAAAAAAAAAAAAAGATAAAAAATAGGAAAGAAAGCACAAGGAAGTTGGAAGGCTGGTGTAGAACACATGACATACAAATAATAGGAGTTCTAGCAAGAGAAGCAGAGAAAAGGGAGGAAACCATCCAAAAAAACAAATAAAAATTCCTAAATCCATATCCCAGTCAATTCCCAGAGAAGCAATTTATTGAAAGCAATCTGGGTGTGGTTTGATTTAAACTCAGCAACTCAGATGCTCTAGCCTAGAAATCTGAACATGGAGCAAGCAAATTAATTACTTCTATCAGCAGTGTTGGGATTATGCTGTGGCAAAACAAACTGCTAGGAGACAAAGGAAGAAGACCTGGCCCCTTCTGACTTCCACCATGGAGCCAGAACCTCCAACTGACACACATAATGGCACAGTCCCTAAACATTCCTATGTTCGAATACCAGGTAGGAAAAAAAAACAAGGCACATAAAAACAAACAAAACCAAAGAAAAAATACTCCACAAGTATTCACCATGGACGAGTTTTGTTTTCAAACTGTTCTAATGATTAAAAAAATTAATCTCTATAACTTCAGTCAACCTTTTCTCTACGGTTTCTAAGTTTTGTTTCACACTCAGAAAGGCCATTTGCATTCAGAGATCATTTAAATAATGTTCATAGGTTTTCTCCAAGTATTTTTATAGTTTCATTGTTACCTCTGATAACTACTTTGCTAACAAAGCAAAAGACCATTTACTTAACCATTGTTTCTGAACTAAGTATTCAGAGCACAGAATAAATTCAGAAATTAAAAATGAGACAGGGATGTGGATGAAGTACAAAAACCAAAATATTTAACATTTACCCCTCAGACCATATCCAATTCTCACAGACACTATACTCCTAATCGAACAGGCCAGATTATCTGATCACCCCAAAGTCAAGTGAAGAATAAATAATTTGTGAAACACAACTGGGGGGGTGTGGGGGCATTTAGTACATACAGCAAAACTTCCCACAAAAAAAAAACAACTGAGGCATCAACGTCAACGTACTGCAGCAAAGGCTGACTGAAGTTTTTAACAATGATCGTTTGGTATCAGGAATAGTTCAACCCATGTTCTGCATACTTATTTAAGAAGACAAATTTCATAAATGTATATATGATTTATTAGAAATATGTTAGAAATTCATGTGTATATATAAAAGATTTTCATATAAAATGACTAATAACCAGGCTTGAAAGGGATTTAATTTTAGTCTTCTTGAAAACTAAGTTATCTAGAATATTGAATTTAACGCTCCTGCCCAATTCATGAGATGTTAAAATTTTAAAAAATATCTTCCCACCCCCAAATCCCAACTTCTTTTTGGCATTTAATGTTCTGTATTTCTAATTTAATCTTAATCCCAGAAAAATCTTTCATTTCTTCTCATGCACTTTATATAGTGAACCTTTTTTAAAAAATATGTTTAACCAAAGCCCTCAGAGACAAATCATTAGTGGTTGGAAGTGAAGTACTTTAAAAACGAACATAAGAAAATCAATGAACTATTCTTAGGCACCATCCAATCACATCTTTTCTTCCAGTTTTAATCCATTAATCTGCAAATCTTTAAATAACAACAAAATCTTTTTCTCTCAACAATAATTTTTAAGTTTTGACATCAGACAAATCTAGGTTTTGCTCCTGGCCCTACCGCATATATGACCTTGAGTAAATCTGTTAGCTTTTATTAGCTTCTATCTCCTCAAATGGAAACTGAGATAATTATAGTGTCTATCTCAGAGGTCTGATGAAGATCATATTAATCAAGTTTTGGTACAGGTCATGGAACATACAAAAAACTAGCTATTATTACTGTTGTTATTATTTGCATTTATTCTGTCCTTAATATCTTCAGGGATTAAGATGTATGCTAGTCTTAATTGAAGACAATTATATCTTCAAAAAAAGAAATTCACGTGTAGGTGAAGAAAGCAATACTATAAGTGAAAGTCAAAACAAACCAGCAGATTAGGAAGGAAAGAATCTTACAAAATCTTTTTTAACAATATTCAAAAATGGAAAGAAAGTGTATCAGCTATAATGCATTCTTTAAAGAACTAATTTTTTTAAGGACTCTCAAATCATTTGAATGTTACTCTACTGACTTAAAGAGGAAAATTTTGCCTTCTTGATTTTTCAATATAAATCACCATTTGTAAATAAAACACTTGTGACTTTTTAAAATTTAATTAATTAATTTATTTATTTATTTTTGGCTGCGTTGGCTCTTCGTTGCTGCGCATGGGCTTTCTCTAGTTGCGGCAAGTGGGGGCTAATCTTCGTCATGGTGAGTGGGCTTCTCACTGCACTGGCTTCTCTTGTCATGGAGCACGGGCTCTAGGCACGCAGGCTCAGTAGCTGTAGCTCGCGGGCTCTAGAGCGCAGGCTCAGTAGTTGTGGTGCACAGGCTTAGTTGCTCCGCGGCGTGTGGGATCTTCCTGGACAAGGGCTTGAACCCATGTCCCCTGCACTGGCAGGGAGATTCTTAACCACTGCGCCACCAGGGAGGTCCACTTGTGACTTTTTTTTAACTGTTGTAATGTTTTATTAAACTTCTCATGAATTCAACTTATCCTACAAGTTACATGTGTCATTATATGTGCTGTTCCTTCTGCTCAGAGTAACCTTCCTAGACTGGCCCTACTCAGACTGGGAAAATCCTATTGTTTATGACTCAGTTCGAGGGTCACATCTTATGTACAAAACTTCCCTGAGTGTCTCTCTATACCCTTGGAAGAAGGCACTACTTCCTCTGAATCTCCCTAGAAATTTGTGTATACATACCTCCACTTTAGCAGTTATGAATAACCTGTTTACCTATCTGATTTCCCCATTAGGCTGAATCCTTGAGGCCCCAGAATCAGACTGTGATATGCAGCAGTTCTTCAATAGACGTTTAATTTAAATGAAATTCCAGACGGCAACTACCATTCATTCTTTCTATGTAACGTGGTATACCGCCTAGCATAGCATATATTCTCAAAAACACTTGCTGATGGTTAGAATGATAACAAGTAAGGTGAAATAACTTTTGAAGCATGGCATTCAATAGCAATTTACTAAATAAATGAATAAAACACACATAATGGTAAAAAAGAAAAAAGTCAAATTCATCAATGAACAAGTTATCCCAAGAGGAACTGTTTTCTGGGTATCACTTGATAAAAGAAAAAAGGAATAAAAATAAAATTGAGCTGTCAGACGTCACCAAAACAAAAGTTAGCTGAGTTCCCAAAATTTGATGTACTTCTATCTCCACGTTATAACAGCATACAGAACATTTAAAAACCAAGTAATCTTGGTTTTCATGTACTGATTATAATAAATCATGTTTGTATATTTCTTTCTCTATAAATTTCAAGTACAATGGACACAACAATGATTTCACAGTCTAAATATTTCTTTAAAAACAAAATATCACTGGCTACTTTTATAATACTGAGGTATCTTACCTTATTTTTTCTGTTGTCATTGTACTTGATTAAGTCTAAAATAAATGTTAAGACTTCTTTGGGACAAAGGTTATGAACATCTCTCAATAAAGCCATCGCAACTGGCATAGTCTACAAAAAAAAAATTTTGTTTAATTTTCATTACTACAATTCAATGAAGTATATGCTGAAACAGGGTTACTCTGGGGCTGACACAGGTATCTGGATGGACTCCAACCCCCACCGATTCCTACCCCTCCCACTGGGAACATGTCTCAAACATGCTAACAAAGGAACTGAGTAGGAAACCAAGGGGAAAGCTGCATAACTGGATACACTCTGTAGCCCATTTGTCAGAAGAGGTATGTGTAATGTAAATTCAGTTCCGTGTTTTACAAGGGACAAGGTATGGGCTTTAACATTAGATAAGACCATTGTTCAACTTCTACACCACTGCCTATTAAGATGGATTATTATAGCTAGTTGCTTACTGGGCAGGAGTCTAGTTTCCTCACAACCATTTTCAGGATTAATGGATACAGTGGCTGGAGGCATGTGGCAGGCAGACAGTAGAGTTCAATCACCAGTCTGAGAAGATACTGATTCTCCAGTACCACTGCCCCATTCTCAGCCTAAGGAAAAATGGTAAATTATCTAAAATCCAGCTTAACTTTCTCCTCTCCAAATTTTCATAGGCAACTTTTCTAAGGAAGTAGAAGCCTGACTCACAGTGGTAACCTCTACCAGTAAAACCAAGCTATTCAAACTCGAGGCAGAACTACAGACAAATAGACATCACAGTCCCCAGTACACAGAGAGATTTGGACTACCCCGTCTTCTGATTCAAAATAACTATTCCCTCTAAGCTGGGGGACAGAAAGTAGCAGGACTCCTTTGCTTGCTTGAAGGACCAGAAGCAAGGGGACGGTCAGTGCTACAATAGTTACTATTAATGCTGTAAGAACTGAGGGAAAGTTTTTTTTCCATAGAAATAGGACTTAAATTTGATTTAAGCACTAATCCTCTCTCTCTCTTTTCTGCCACTAGAAGTATTATGTGAAAGGTGAACTAGTCTAAAAGCACTGCTTTTCCAATTTTTTTGACTGTAACCCACAGTAAGAAATACATTTACATCCCAACCTCACACACACACACACACACGTCATGTATACAAAGTAAAAAATAAAACAAAAAAAACCTTACACCTACCCTTATTTCATGTGTCGCATTCTGATACTGCCTATTGTTTTCTTTTATTTAAAAAAAAAAACTTCCAAATTGATTTCATGACCCCCCTCATTAATGGATCACAACTCCCAATCTGAATATTGATCTCAGGTATATGGAAGTACAATGGCATAATGAAGGGGACACATTCGGTAGTCAAAGAAATTAACTTGCTTTCAGACCATACATTAGTGAAATGGCAATAGAGAGCTGAGCAACATGTTCAAGTACTATGAAATGCTCGGTTCTTTAAAATAACAGGATGCCTCAGACTTCTTTGATCACACCAATATTGGCTTTTCCCAAACCCGATCTCCTGAATCTGTTCTGCTGATGAAATTCACTATCAATATGTCATGACTTCCACTCTCAGCATGTGGCTGGGTAATTCTTTTCACATTTCTCTCCATCACATACAAATCTCACCTTGCTTAACATTCCCCTCAACATCTATCATTTCATTTACTTTTAATCTGCTTTCTACCTGCCTCAGAAAAAGGAATGTTCTTATCTTTTCTAAAATTAACCTCACAACTATGTCCCCACCCACTACTAATAACTTCAGAATTTGCTCTATCTTATGTTTTTTATATTTACTTGCTCCCAAGAGATGAATATTTCATCTCTGCTTCTCCACTGGTTCCTTTCTCTGTGCCAAACATGCCTCAAGCTTTTTCTCCCTCTATACAAAACAAAACCTGAAATGTCCTTTCTCAGCCTTGCTTTATCCTCAACCTGTCACCTTTCTCACACTCTTCAACACCAAATCATGAAAGAATAGGCTTCATTAGTTTTTTTCTACTTCAACTTTACTCCTCCTTGTAGTTAATCCAGTTAATCTAATCTGGGCCTTCATTACTAACTTACTCAAAATATTTTACAAATGACTTCCAAATTGCCCAAATGCTGACCACCCTGCCATTCCCACATCACTTCCTAAAACAGTGGCTCTATCACACCACCACTTTCTAAATTACCATTTGTAAAAAACTTGCTATTTGATAAGAATATAGTACGAAACACTTCACATGCTTGATATTATTTAATTTTAAAAAAAGATAAATTTACAGTTGAGTAAACTGAGGCTTAGAGAGTTAAGAAACTTGTCCTCTTGCAAACTGCTAGTGAGCAGCAGAGCTGGGACTGAAACTAGAGCTGTGTGCTGTATTGTCTCTGACTCAGAAATGCTGTCCACATCCTACAAGGATGGCCATCAGAAGGACCCACCCATACCTCCATCCCCCATGTAACCAACCAAAAAGTCAAATTATCCATTTCTACTTACTTTAGCATTAATATGGACAGTGACTTACTCGCACACAGTTCATAAAATCAATGAACAACTGAAACTTTGGAAAACATTTTAGGAGCAAAAAGAGAACACAGACAAAATCATTTATAAGAAAGTAAATAATATTTGAAGAGTCCCCAGGTTAAAATGAGATATACAGATATTGGCAAAAAACAATCATAAGAAAACTAGAAGGGAGACTGTACCTTCTGTAGAAAGTAACTTTGAAAGCTCATAAAGTTGTTTGTTTTCACAATGTTTGGACAAGTTTTACAACAAAACATCCTAGTGAAGAGTGACTTCATGGCTGGTGGTCCTGTCCATGTGCTCACCATTGAATTTGCAATCTGCAAGTAATTAGAAAATGAAGTAATTTGACCACCATGGAAAACATATTTTTAAATAAATAAAATAGCTTTCTAAAAGTTATCAATACAATCGGATTCATTTTTAACAATTTCAGTTCTTAGAAATTTAATACATTTTAGCTTCTCATGATCATTTCCAAGAAAATGTATATAAATACATTTATATATTTATAAATATATATAAACTCTACCTCCCCTAAAATTCTTATGTACACTTGTAACTGTTTTCAACAAGTTAGTTTCTAAACTGGAGCACTCTTCTTATGTTTTAAGAAAACTTGTTTGCAAAGACTTTATTCTGAGTAAGTTTTGTCCATTTAGGCAGATGCAGTTCTAAAGTTTTAAATTTATCAGATAGAAACATCACCATGGATTTTAAATAAGGCTTTTAAATCTACCCTAATTTAAAAATAAGCAAGTACAGTGCTACCACCTAAGTCTGTAAGAACACTTTACAAAAAAATCCACATCTTGCTATTGATACTTTTAGTGTATATAAAAATCATGTCTGAAAAGAATGAAATTATAATTAACTTCAAATAAGTCTATAATTTTACAGATCTGCTAAGAATTTTGCATGTGAGAATCACGAAGAACTTTATAGGAGCAATGAAATTACATCCTTAGCAGATGATTATCAAAGAAAATCACATTTTCCCTCATATATCTGAGTAGATGTAGGAATCAAACTGCTCACTAGTTACCATTAGAGATAAAACAAATCTAAACCATTATGATCTGTTGAAATGCTGGACAAGTGGATTTAGCAGGGAGGAAGGCAAGAGAGTTACTATATGGGAATGAACCTAGTACCAATATGCTTTTTAAATACCTGGAACCCAGTATTTCTGGCCAAATATTTGTCTGCATTTTCTGGGTTTCATTTGTTCTACCTTCAGGGGTTTTTTTTGTATCTAAAGAAAAATATGTAGTTTTCTTAATAAATTAACTTTTCTATTACGTTAAATAATAGAACCTATCATTTTAAATTCCATATCCCTAATATTGATTACTAAGCTCAAACCAACAAGAAATCACCACCACAGTGGGATAATTAAGATGAACTGATTTCATGTACTACAATATAAAATATCACTCAAACCAAGGACTTTCTTACATTCTTTGCTTTAACAATTCTTTGGCCGGCAATCCAGTAAAATGGGAAAATTCTCTTTGGTTTTAAACTCAGTTTAACAACTATAAAATTTTAGTGCATTATTTATTTTCAGGTCAAAACGTGTTTCTTCAAATCAGCCTTGTTAAAAGCATTTGGCAAAAGCTTTCAAGAGACCAACCACCAAGTAAAATTAAAGACTACGGTGAATTTTAATTCACCTTTAGAGATAATTTTGTTTTTTTAAAATACGCATCAGCCATCTTGTTTTCTTTCTACTGTACATAATCTCACCTTTGCAAGGCAGAAGCAAGCTGACATTCTCACGCGGTAGAAACACTGCTCCTGTTCTAATATGTCAGTTAGGGCAAGCCGAGATGCTGGAGTGGGGAACTTTTCCAAGGCCAAAATGGACTCTTGCTGTGCCACAACATCCCTCTCATAGCGGAGCTGATACTGCCACATAAAATCTGCTTGCTCAAATTCTACTTTCCTCAATACCGACATGTCTGGGTCTATCCTTATCCACAGCAAAGGAGAATCAGCACTGAAAGAAAATATAATTTTCTTTTTTATTTATTTTTTCAATTTCATATATTTATAAAAAACAGCATTTATTAACCAGATTCCCTTCTCCATGCAGTTTTACTGCGTTCATGTTTTTAAAGATCACGTTGACAATTTTCTCATTATGTTTAATATGAATTTCAAGTTTCTCACAATGTCCACCTATATGGATCCTTTTTTTTATAAATTTATTTATATATTTGTTTTTTTTTTTGGCTGTGTTGGGTCTTCGGTGCTGCATGTGGGCTTCCTCTAGTTGCAGCAAGCGGGGGCTACTCTTCGTTACGGTGTGCAGGCTTCTCTTATCACGGTGGCTTCTCTTGTTGCAGAGCGCGGGCTCTAGGTGCGGGCTTCAATAGTTGTGGCTCGCGGGCTCTAGAGCTCAGGCTCAGTAGTTGTGGCGCACGGGCTTAGTTGCTCCACGGCATGTGGGATCTTCCTAGATCGAACCCGTGTCCCTGCATTGGCAGGCCTATTCTTAACCACTGCGCTACCAGGGTAGCCCTATATTGATCTTGTTGAAACAAAAAAATCCATCTGAAAATATTAATTTGGGGATTTTGATTAGTGATTGTATGATGTGAAAAGGGGAAATTGGACCAAATTTCTTCATTTTACTTCCTAAAGTCTAATACTTGCCAATGGCTATAAATGCCACTCTTTATGAGACATCAATCTGTAACTAAAATAAACATTTCTTTTTTTTCTTAATTAACTAATTTATTTATTTGGCTGCATCCACTCTTAGCTGTGGCACACGGGATCTTCGTTGTGGCATGCGGGATCTTTACTTGCGGCATGCAAACTCTTAGTTGCAGCATGCGAACTCTTAGTTGTGGCATGTGGGATCTAGTTCTCTGACCAGGGATCGAACCCAGGCCTCCAGCATTGGAAGTGCAGAGTCTTAGCCACTGGACCACCAGGGAAGTCCCAGATAAAATTATTTCTTATTAATTTATTAAATTAATTTGTTTAGCTGACTTATTTTTTAAAAAATGCTAGACTCATGATCATTTTTATCAAAGTTCTGAAATCATAGTTCAGAGGTATAGCATAAATTTATCCTCATGTACCTCTCAAAGTAACAAGAACAGTTTTAAAAATCTAGTCTAGAGACTTCCCTGGTGGTCCAGTGGTTAAGACTCCACACTTCCACTGCACAGGGCTCGGGTTTGATCCCTGGTTGGGGAACTAAGATTTCTCATGCCGCCTGGGGCGTGGCCAAAAAAGAGAAAAGCAACCAGCCTAAAAATCTAGTCTAACACTCTTATCAAAGAACACCACCTGAAATATAAACTCAATTCAACAAATACTACTGGGTACTTACTACAGGCAAGGACTTAATATGGAAAGATTATATAAACTGTGTAATAAATAGAAGTGATATTTGGTAACCAAGTTAGTAAATAATTACAGATGTTTTATAAAAACTATACAGGCACAATATGGATGGGCGAAATAAACTCTGAGCTACATTATATTTAAAAATAAAATGCCTGTCAATCAATAAATATTACCACAAAATTTTTACAATGATATTTAAATTGTTTTTTGCAAACATAGCAAGTCTCAAAGTGCCCTGGGGCTTTGTCCAAAGACAAAGAAAACCAATAACATCTGAGAACTCACTGGAAATGCAAACTATCACGACCCACTAGTGAAGAACTGGGTCAGAAACTGAATTTTAAGAAGATTCCCCAAGTGACTTACACGCACTTCAGTTTGAGAAGCAATGCTCTAGAGGCCACGAGGGAAGCAAGAAAACTAATTCAAGGCTACTTCCTCTGAATTTCACCTGGGCCAGGCTAGATTCACTTTTCTCTCTTTGATTAATTATAATTTTATGTTAAAATTTGTTTTCAACATAAGGTTTTTATTGCCTTCTAAAAGTATTAAATGTACTAATTTCAGGACATTTACATACTTTTAGATGTAAATATATTACAAGACAAATGAGAATGCAGAAAATGTTATATCCTTAAACTTAAGTAACTAACTTACTCCATTGCAGAAAGATCCATGTCAACTTCTTCTCCATTCATCAGTGGAATTTTTTTCTTCTTATTCCTACATTTAAGGAAAAGTAAGTCTGAAAATTGTGACATTTCCAATTCTGAAAACAGATAAAGAGCAGCTGAAGTTCAAATTAAGAATTTCACATAGTGTTGAAAGATATCCTAAGGAGGAAGAGATAGAAAATGTAATGGAATTTAAACACCACAAAACCTGTCTATTTTGAAACTGAAGGGAATGAAGTAAATGATATTAAAATGTCTTCCTGATCAAAGTTTAACAAAAATCAGAAATATACAACTAAATGTTAACTTAAAACATATATATATTCCCAAAAACTGGTACCTGGAAGTTTTATACAGAAAGATAAGAGATCTACCAAATAAGGAAATCCTTTAAAAAAAAAAGGAAAAATTACCAGGCCTGAAATGAGACATGTATAATTCTGAACATGTTATGTACATGCAAGGTGCTGTCCTATATGAAATAAAGCAAGTGGTAAACCACAAAACATCTTAACAGTACTAATTAATATGTATAATTAATTAATATGCACAAGATTTAAGATAAGCCAAAACAAAAGCAACTGCTTCCATGCAAATTACTCCTGAATCATAAAATCTACTGGACACTACACTAAATGCATGGTCACATGAGGACAAAATAGGAAAAGAGAGCACAGTCTTTTTATGTTCCTCACACCAAAGGATACATAAATCATGTGCTATTACTACAGAGAAAACAAAACAAAGGAAATATTATGAAAAGGGTAGCAATCAGATGTTCTCAATTTCAAAGGTGCACAGGACAAAAAGAAGAAGAATTTCACTTTGAACTAAGAAAGAATTTTCACAGAGAATGATTACAGAGATTTCAGAATCAAGTTCTCTAAACGCCTTCAAAATCAACTGACATTCTTGTCTGTGTGAGATAACCTAAGTATAGTCATAAGTATAAGACTTCTGTCCCTGAAATTTTGATATTACTACACATTCCTTTCACTATTCAGAGCATATGCTAATAGCTGAATTAAAAAACAAAAAAAGTGGTAAAGAAAAAATATATTAAACAAAAGATGAACCATTGGACATTTTTTAAGTAAACTGGTAACGTGCCTTTGAAAGACATCAAGAATGTTCTTTCAGGGCATGCATGGTGATACAGAGAAAAGGGAGAGTAAAGGAGACGTAGTAAAGAAGATGCAGGGGCTTTTCGTGACATATGTATTCAGCTACTCTCCTTATAGTCAATGATCATTTCCCCAATATTTTCTATAGACATTAATCAAATGAGACTAATAAGAATGAACCTAAGAGATTTGTCTTGAAGTTTTCCTGGCTCCAAAAACTCGAACTTCCATTCCACTTCCCCCTGTCCCTACAAAATAAGGATTCCCAAACCTAAATTTTAAAATTAATTATTTAATTCTAAGGATACAAATGTTGTCAAGAACAGAAAGCAAATAAAGAATGTTTGGGGACTTCCCTGGTGGCACAGCGGTTAAGAATCTGCCTGCCAATGCAGGGGACACGGGTTTAAGCCCTGGTCCGGGAAGATCCCACATGCCGCACAGCAACTAAGCCCGTGCACCACAACTATTGAGCCTGTGCTCTAGAGCCCACAGGCCACAACTTCTGAGCCCGTGTGCTACAACTAATGAAGCCTGCACACCTAGAGTCCACGCTCCGCAACAAGAGAAGCCACTGCAGTGAGAAGCCCGCACACAGCAACGAAGACCCAACGCAGCCAAAAATAAATAAATTAAAAAAAAAAAAAAAGAACGTTTGGTAATACTAACTTGAAGTAAAAGGGGGGGGAAAATACTAGATAACATGTTCTCTACTTAAAAATTAGGTATACATTAGGGTTTTTATTTTGGCATTTTAATCTGTGAGACTGAAGTTTATAGTTATGATCCAATGCCTACCTTCTGCTTTTGGAATGGCAGGGTATATCATGTTTAAGACTGTTTTCTTCAATTTGCAATGTATGATTGAAGGATCCATCTAACTCCTGTACTGTCACTTTAAGTGGTCCCTTTAAAAAGAAACATACTGTTCAAAGATAGTACTAGAAAAAAAACCAATGTGTGTTCTTATGTGTACAGGTATATATATCAAGATATAATATAACACTATACAAGACCTCCATGTGGAGACACACAAAGGCAGCTGGTACCAGAGCTGGGGATAATTGGGAGAATTTGTTTCCTCCAAGATCTGTATCAGCAACCCTCTTCTCCCTTCCCTGACGGTGTTTTCTCAATTTCATTCTTTGCAAACAAAATCTCACTATGAAACTTCCAACCAGCTCCCCAACCATAAACCCTTCCTTTATTTAAACTGGCGAGAAAGCAGTGCAGGAGGCCATTTTGGAAAAAAACCTTACCACATATTTCTGAGTTCCAGGAGATGTATAATCTTGTTTTATTTCCAATTCCAAGACATTTCGTTTTCTATTAAAGGCAAAACTTCCATAAAATTTTACCACTCCGCTCTGGTCTCTGAAGAATTGTAAAGGAATTTTTGCATACTAAAATAAATACGTACTAAACAAAATAAATTATTCATTAGGGTAGTAATAATTTTCAAATGCATTCCCCCCGGTTCAAAGCTTAAGAGCGTACTCCACTCTAAACCAGGTGGCAAAGTATTCAAAATTCTTGTGAAAAATGTTTCCCCAGATTTAAAAAGAAATTCTGAAACATTAAGAAATTAGTTTTTTTGAAAGAAGCAAAACCACTCTACTGGGTTATTAATATAGTGCCTTGAAATGAAAAAAATGTAACAATTGAAAAGTTCCAAGATACCACTCAAATTGTGCCAACCTCTAACCACATCTAGAAGTCACCAGACCACTGCATCTTACAAGTAATCCTACAGGCCTGTCTGGTGGATTATTTACCTCCCTCACCATCAAACCTATTGCTATACTCACACACTAAAAGGTACTTTAAAATTATGCCAAATTTTACAAATACAGATGTGTATGTATGTGTGTCTCAATACTTAGTAGGCACCTTAGAGGAAATGATTTACAGTTCCTGGTTATTTCTACTACTACTTACCTCCTTTCATCCCGCAAAGCCCTTTTCTTCCTCCTTCCCCTTATACACATAACCTTCCCTCCTTTGCTGAACTGCTATTGAAAAGGATACACCCACTGCTTTATTAAAGGCTGGATGTCTTTGCCAGAGACATTCGAGATGGATTTCAAAAATCCAGATGTGGAAACCAACATCTGACTCCACATATGTGACTGGAACTTCTGAGATGAAGCAGTACTAGCCAAACTTAGCAGTTTATTGAAAACCTGCAAGAATCAAAGTATCATTTAGTTTGTATAAGATAATATACATTGCTTGCAATTCTGTACTATTCCCAATTTGCATTATAACTTTATTACAGACAATTACAAAAGACAATTTCACATTTACTTCATTGATTGTTTTAATTAAAGACTATTAGTAGTGGAAGCATGAAAAGATTTAAACAGCCAGACTATAAAATCATTCTTCCTCTAAATATAATTGAATTTTAATGACATCCTGGCCAGACAATGAATACTGTGTTTTTAAGAGCTATAATACTATACAACACCTATAACATACTGTGCTACGAGCTTTACATAGGAACCATACGTTCTTTAAGAAGTTGAGAACACTCATTTGCATTTATACCACTCTAAGAAGTGAACCGGCTCTTTACAGACCACATCTCATTTAATATTTCTGTTCTTTAAAGGCAAGATAAAGGACAGAAGGATTCAAGAAACTTAACTTTAAGGCAAATTTAAAATGCTTTTTAAAAAAAGATTACTAAAAAGTTATTTTCCACTTACCTCTAAGAATATTATCAATGGAAAAAGAATAGCTGAACATTTATAATACAACTGGCTTTCTATTACCTCAACTAGTACATATCAACTATTTCCGCCAAAACTTGCTTAAGACATATGGCAGAATTTAGCGATAGCAAAAATAACCATCTTTTAGATAAATGTGCTTTTTTCTGTTGAAAATATTTGTAAATGGCACTTCATCCTTAATATTCTAAATAATGCCAAACACAAAATCATAGCATAAACAGGTTTTACTCTTAACCTCACATTTTAGTTTTATCTTCATAAAAATCCTGCATTAAGTGGGTCAAGTATTCATACCCACTCTACATCTGAGGAAACACAAACAAAAAGAACAGGTTACTTACTGGGCAAACGGCTAATTGGATGCCCTGACTCCTATTCTACAGAATAGTATTCAGATTATATACATATAGAACAGATCTTTCTTTACAATTGTTAAGTTCTTTAATACTTACTTGTAACATAAATTCCATACTGATCCTGTTTTCAATCAATCTCATCACCAGGTGAGCTTTACACTGAAACATAGTGTAGTATTCCCAGGAAAGCGTATGTGGATGCTTTATGGAAAAGTGTAGATGGGATGCTGGACTAAAAAAATAAACAGATTTAATATAACAAATTTGAATTAAATAAACAATAAATTTCATAGCTACATCAAGACAATAAATCCAAAACCTCATGGGAATACCTTAGCAGTTTCCTTAATATGAGAGCAACGAAGACTAGGAAACATCTAAAAATAACTTAACTAGACATAAAGGAAAATCTGAATGAACAGAAACACATGCCAACCTCCTGGTAGGAAGACACAATAGTGTAAATATTTCAATGCTTTCCAAATTCATCCATACAATCAATGCAATTCCAATCAACAGCCCCAGGTTAAAGCATATACAAAAAACATTCAAGATGGATTATATATCTTAAACAAAAACAACTATAAAAGTACTAGAAGAAAATAAAGGAAAAAAATTTCTTTCATAATTTTGGGGTGGGAAAAATCTTCACAAGGAAAAATATAAAATCCAGAGGACATATAGACCAGACTATGTAAAAATTAAAAATTCTGACATGAGATCATCAGTAAATTAAAAGATAGGTACAGTCTGTAGAAAATATTTACAACATACATGAACATTTAAGGTGTTTATACTTTATTATTTCAAATAATGCTACAGTGATTATCTTTTCATACATGTGCAGTATTTCTGTATGGCAAATATCTAGGAGAATAATTTCTATATGATAACATACTCAGAAGTTGAATTGCTGAATCTAAAAATTACCCATTTTAAAATTCTGATCGGTACTAACAAATTACCCTTCAAAATCAGTGTACCAAATTATACTCTCACAATCAACGTGTAAGAATAGTCATTATACTTCCTTAAAAAAGCATGGCATACTGAAATATAAAATTTTGTAATTTGATATTTGAAAAATTACTTTTTTTTTTTTGCAGTACACGGGCCTCTCACTGTTGTGGCCTCTCCCGTTGCGGAGCACAGGCTCCGGACGCGCAGGCTCAGCGGCCATGGCTCAAGGGCCCAGCCGCTCCACGGCATGTGGGATCTTCCCGGACTGGGGCACGAACCTGTGTCCCCTGCATCAGCAGGCGGACTCTCAACCACTGCACCACCAGGGAAGCCCGAAAAATTACTTTTATACTCCACTATTACTTCTGGGCTTATGGACAGCAATATGAAAAAGGTTAAATAAATTCCAAGGTATAATGGAATACTATATAGCATATAAATAGAACAAAGTAAATTCACATACAGTCACACAGAATGCTTGCCAAAATACAGATACGGTTAATTTTTAAAAAAAAGAGAAGTACACAGTAACACGCATGACTAAATTGTATTTTGTAACTGCCATATACACATAAATAAAGACCAGAAAAAAAAAGAGGTCTGGAATATACCAAATTTATAATCAGGTTATCTCCAAGGAGAGGAAGTGATGGGAGTGAGAAGTGGTAAGAGGGCTAAAAAAGATCTTTTACTTTTTACTCCACATGCTTCTGAACTGTCTTGTTTTGAATCTCTTCAAAGAGCATGCGTTCATGTGTTGCTTTTATACATAAATTTTGAAAATCAAACATACAAAAGGAACTAAATAAATGGACAGAACAAAGGTAAAAGCATTTAGTGTAAATAATTATTTACACACAATGGGAATGCTCTAATTATACGCTGGGAAACTGCCATATAGCAGGCAGTCAAGAGAAGAAAGTGAAAGGAACTAACATTTTAATGAGTGCATACTATGTATAAAGCTTTACCTCAAGTAATCCTGGCAACCAACATGGTTAAGATGGATAATCGTTGTTTTACACGTTAAAACGCACACATTCACAAAGGTTAGACAATTTTCTAGGCTCACAAAAATCAGTAACTACAAAAATCCAAGTCTGTCTAACTCCAAATTCCTATGCCTTGCCACTGACCTAATCTTGTCTCAGTGACCATACTTCCACCAAAGAAAAGACTACTGATTATACAACTTGCAGTTTCTTAACCTTTGTTGTACTTTTAGACACTTGGGTAGTCTGGTTAATCCTACGGACCACAGAAAAAACTGCTTTTAAATGTGCACAATAAAATACACAGGTTTACAAAGGAAACCAATTATAATGAAATACAGTTATCAAAATATTTTTTAAAACTATGACATTACCAACATATGTGCTAGTTTATTAATGCATTAAATAACAAGACCTAGCAGTGGTCTACTGTACTAATTTTAAGGTAATGAGTGCAAAGAATATTTCAAGATACTTGCTAACAATTAAAATGTGACAAGAAAACATCCACGATTTCTACTGTTGACAAAGTCACAGCACTGTCTGTTACCTACAGTCATAATTAAAAGAAATATAAAATTTCAGTTAATGGTGAGTAAAAAATACAGAAAAACTTTCCCATCCAATTCAATCCATATTCCCTTAGGGAATTAATGGACCCTAGAACAAATAAGAATCCCTGCTAGTACCATTATGTTGTTATAAGTGGTTGTCTCAGTGACTTGCTAAAAAATAGAAAGGGAAAGAAAAGAAGGAAAGTGAGAAAAAGGGAAATAAAAGGAAAGGGGGGGGGGGGCTTCCCTGGTGGCGCAGTGGTTGAGTCCGCCTGCCGATGCAGGGGACATGGGTTCGTGCCCCGGTCCAGGAAGATCCCACATGCCGCGGAGTGGCTGGGCCCGTGAGCCATGGCCGCTGAGCCTGCGCGTCCGGAGCCTGTGCTCCGCAACGGGAGAGACCACAACAGTAAGAGGCCCGTGTACCGCCAAAAAAAAAAAAAAAAAAAAAAGAAAAGGAAAGGAAAGAGTAAATAAGTGTCTAGGTAGCTGACTATTCAGATAAACAGGTATAGGTAGGATGTGTTGATGCTGAAATCATCTACTTAGCCTTTTCTATTATTTTTAAACATTTATGAGAATAGTACAATATATTAGCATTAGGAAATTAACATGAAAAAAGAAAAAAGCTTTATTATTTTTAGTCTTTTTTTAATGCTTAAATCCATTTACAGTCATCACATGCAATAGTAATGAAAGGAGTAATTAGAATACTACCGATGTCTATGGGCTCAGTATTATTACAGACCATTATTAACACTTCTTTGGCCTGTGTGGGCCTCGATACACATACAAGTGATCCTAAAAGATTAATCCCATAAAACAAGGTTTGTAGTATCTCTGAACAATAAACATACTTATCCTTCTCTTTTCCTCCACCAAATATGGGATGTAATAAAACTCCACCAGTTTTTAGTTCATATGCCACTATTTTGTCCAGCTCCTTAAAAAGACATAAAAATAGGGGTCAGTGAAAATTATTTTACATATCAAATTTTAGAATTCAACTGTGGTTTCCAATTTCCTGGAATCAGAATGTAAATTTCTGAAAATAAATGAAATGTATTTGAAGGGTAGTTTATGTTATAAACAAAGCAGACTACACAACTGGCCGAATGATAGAGCCAAAAAACCTTCTCTACTTTGTGACTTTAGGGCTGGCCAGTAGCCTGGCAAGTTTTCCTAATGGCTCTCCCCAGCCTCTCTGACCTGTTCTCCAAGTTTATTTCTTCCTTCTCTGTATTTTGCTTCTGGTGGAGGATTTAAGCAAGTAAAAACAAATAGGGATAAAATTATGACAGGATCTATAATTTTAAAACTTCTCTAGTTTTCTTTAATATGACAGATCAAAATGAAAAAATAAAAGTTTAAGTGGAAAAAGACAACACAACTGTGCTGGAAATTCATGACTAGTTTAGGTAACATACAAGCAGTACAGAGAAGTGGGAAAAATCATAACGAAGTGGTTAAAAGCCGGGTTTGAATCCTGGCTCTACTACTTACTAGCTGTGTAACTTTAGCCAAATAACTTAACCTCTCTGTGCCTCAGTTTCCTTATCTGTAAAATGCAAATAATAAGAGTAGTTAGGAGGATTAAGATAGTTACTATTTATAAAATGTTTGTAACAGTGCCTGAAACACTTTAAGTTTTTGAAATTAAAAATGGACTCTTCAGTTCTAGATGTATGAATCTTTCATAGTTCTCAATATTTGAAATCTTTTGCAATTACTTTTTGGCTTACTTAAGTTTAGGTTTAGATGGTGAAGGTATATAAAATGAGAAAAGGAGGATAGAGGGGGTCTATTTAATGAGGCTATTAAAGGCTGAAATTTTTCCCCCTGAGAGGTGAGAAGACAAACATGATATGATTAAAATGTATATGAACAGAATGGGCTAGGCAAAATACAACTGACTTTCTCTTTTTGGCCAAATCTTTAAATAATGGGAAAAGATGTGAAAATGACAGAGAACATAAATACACTGAAGGACTAGCCAACATACAATAAGTACTTATTATGACGTAGGCACTATGCACATTACACGTATAACGTCTCACAATCCCTGTCCATACTAGTAGTAGCAGTAGATACTACTAGTAGTAATAGATACTACTACTACTTTACTCTCCTTATACAAAAGACGCTTGGAAAGATTAAGCAAAATCATAAATAAAGCTTGTGAATGTCTGAAGCAAAATGAAAAGCAAACTGACTCCAGAATCTAGGTTCTCAGCCTAAACAAATTTAGAAAGCACAAAATTACATTAAAAATGACTACTATGAGGAGCTGGAATATATCTAACAACTAACTTGATGTTTAAGGAGCTTAAATATTCTCGTCCTTAGCAAAAAAGTCTTTGGAGGCCAACACTGACAATGGAAAGCAGATAAAATAGACCATTAGTCTTTCTCTGTAAAATGCTTCTCATTTTGCTGGAAAAACTCAAGGACTTTCAAATGACAGTAAGTATTTTATAGTTACTAAAAAATAAAGGACACACGACTTGAAAATCTGGAGAACACTAACATGTCTTATTGACTTCTAAGTGGAAAATGGATCTAGTTGCTTTTACCTCTTTAATCCAATGGCGATATTCATTAACACCAAAAGTTTTTTTCATCCAGAGACCATAAATATAGCCTGAAATTCCCTTCAATACCCATTCATCAGACCTAAACAAAAAGTCAAATAATAATACATTATTTTATATATTTTTAATATAAATAAAATATAATAAATTTTATTATTTTAATAATAAAAATTCTTCAGATATTTTTGGCCAAAGGCCAAAAAGGGTAACAGAACAAGCATTAGCATGTACTTCTCTGCCTTCTTAAAGAAAATGAAAGTTATCAAACCATTTGGTTTTCCCACTTCCTCTGACTGAATTCTGCCTATCCATTCATTGTACCTTCTTCACATCTGGCATCAACTTAATTATAAGACCACTTTATACTCTTGGTTCAAGGTACCTATGTTTGTGCTTTGCTCTGGCAGTGCTGCTTCCCTTATACCCAAGTCTGCCCATACTGTCTGCCTCTAAGGAAAGAGGTGCCCATAGCCAGGACCATACTGCTCAATTCTTTCTCTTTTTTTTTTGATTGATTGATTTGATTGATTGATTTATGGCTGCGTTGGGTCTTCGTTGCTGTGCGCGGGCTTTCTCTAGTTGCAGCAACCGAGGGCTACTCTTCATTGCGGTGCCTGGGCTTCTCACTGTGGTGGCTTCTCTTGCTGCAGAGCACGGGCTCTAGGCACACAGGCTTCAGCAGTTGTGGCTTGCGGGCTCTAGAGCGCAGGCTCAGAAGTTGTCGCGCACGGGCTCAGCTTCTCTGCGGCATGTGGGATCTTCCCGGAACAGGGCTCAAACCCGGGTCCCCTGCATTGGCAGGCGGATCCTTAACCACTGTGCCACCAGGGAAGCCCCAATACTGCTCAATTCTTAAAAGTCCACATTCTTTTATTACCAATCCCATGCATAATTATCAGTGAGATTCTAAGACCTCAAGTTTAATTACTTATTTTTTAGTTTCTTAAGTGGAAAGGCAATGACACCTTTCATTCATTTATTCTTATGTTTATCCATTCATTCATTCGTTCATTAAAACATTTTGTCTATCATGCTCCAGATACTATCCTTTAATGAAACTATGTCTTAGGAAAATTACAAATCAAGAGGCCTTACCCTCCACCCTTTCCCCTCCAGAAAGAAAGAAAAAGACACCAAGACTTACATACTATATATTATAATCATAAGTTATAGTCTTAAGGGAATTTTGTCTATTTCTTCAAATTCACCTCAAGTTTAAAAAAGAAAATAAAGTGTTGTATTTCTCACATCTTTCAAGTAAATTAGTACAAATCTAGGAACTAACAGGAAAATCCCTATAGCATCATCACTATTGTAGAGGACCATTATTTTACCTTAAATATTACCAATTGCACTGAATACTGACATCAGAATTCTAACTATAGTTCTCTGTACACTGAAGTCCTTGTATCTACAGTATTTATTTAGTTCTTTAAGAAACTGATGTTATCAAAATTCTTACCTTATTCTTATTGCATATTACAAAATTAACTCTATTGATATACTGAGGACACGGCCAAAAATTTAGGATGAAATTTATACTGATTACTTTTCTTTAAATATATATAATAGTGTCTGTTAATTATCTGCAGTTAGGACAAAGTTCAACTTACACTGCAGGAAAAGAAAATAAAAACAAACTTTCCTGATTCTTCTCAGTAGTTGTAAACTTTGAAATTACTCACCAAGACATTCTGGATATGAAACATCCAAAAAACTGCTGGGCCAAGGACTGGGCTAAACACCTTCTAGTCAAAGGTGTCTCATCTATAATCATGGCACTGTGTAACAGATTTGTGCTGGAATTTAAAAGAAGAGACAGCTCATTATAACCAAGAAATAAATAATTATTCAATCAAAATAAAATAATCACACTTTTAAAATAACAGAATTCAATTAACACATAAAAGAGAAAAACCAGAATACTGTCCCCAACAGCTTTTACAATTTTAGTTGAAATTCATAATCTTAATAACTTTTGTTTAAAGCAAGGACTGTAATGCTTCCCACTTATTTCCATGAAAAATATAAATACCCTTTTAGGAGGGTAGGGGGTTGTAGCATCAATCAGAAACTGATATGTTAAGCAGAGACTAATCTTTTTATGAAGGGTTCTTCTAATTTCAAAAATCTTTTCCTAATAATACTTTAATGTTTTGTGCTATATTATTTACTTTCAAATGCACTGACCCATCAGACTGTCTAAACAACTCGGAAGAATGCAAGAACACTACTACTATGTCCATTTTACAGAAGAGAAAATAGACCCCCCCAAAAAAATGACTCACCCTGAGACATACAACTTCTAAATTTGGCACTTTTCAAGGAATGAAAGAAGGGAGGGAGGTAAAGAGGGTAAAAGAAAAAAGAAATAAAACTTTCTTTTTTTTTTTTGCATACAAATTTCTGATGATATCAATAAATTTTTAAATAGTGCTAGGACAAAAACCTCACTAGATACCCATATAGTAACTTGCATCATTTTTGTTTTTAATGCATAAGCCAAAAAGAGACTAAAACACATATGTAAAAATTAGTATCAGTTAATTCTGGATAAAGATACTATGAATCTTTTGGGTTATTTTGAAATGTTCCTCTTTATGCTTTTCTACATTTTTCAATTTTGAAAACACTGGATTTTCTACAAAGCCAACCATAACTAAATTGAAGGGAAAAGGTTCAAACTGCATCTTAAAATTGATCACAGGGGCTTCCCTGGTGGTGCAGTGGTTAAGGATCTGCCTGCCAATGCAGGGGACCCGGGTTCAAGCCCTGGTCTGGGAAGATCCTACATGTCGCGGAGCAACTAAGCCCGTGTGCCACAACTACTGAGCCTACGCTCTAGAGCCCGCGAGCCACAACTACTGAAGCCCGTGCACCTAGAGCCCGTGCTCTGCAACAAGAGAAGCCACCACAATGAGAAGCCTGCACACCACAACGAAGAGTAGCCTCCGCTCCCACAACTAGAGAAAGCCCGCGCACAGCAACAAAGACCCAACGCAGCCAAAAATAAATAAATTAAATAAATAAATAATTTTAAAAATTGATCACAAAATAAATAACCTATCTTCACATCATTAACCTAATTTAGGCCTTTTGAATTTGGATACAAACCTAAAAATGCTCATGGAAGCATAAGCAGCCACTTCAACATAAGCCTCATCGATGAATACAGTCTTAAAACAAGAATATGGGTATCGACATGTAAGAATTTCTTCATAAAATTCAAAAACTTCATGAAGATACGACGTGGTATGTTTAAGCAATGGAAGAAGCTGAGGTAAACAAAAATGAGTAACCTAAAAATAAAAAGCAGGGAACAAGATCATTAAATAAAAGAGTTAACTGAAATCTTAAATTTCCTAAATATCTCAGTTATAAATGAAGCTGCATATAAATCCCTCCCCCCCACCTTTTTTTTTTTAACAAATCCATGGCACTGAGAGAAAATACTGGTATGAAATTAGTGACTATTTACTATGCTTACAAAATATTCATTACACTTAAGACTTAAATTCATGATGGATTATAAGTCTGAAATGCTTAGACCCAATGAAAATAATAACTTTGGTTCCAAATTAAAGTTTCTTTTGCATATGCATACAAAACAATCTAAATTTCCAAGGTTTATTGTAAACCTGCCTTTGATTCATAAATATCTAACCTAGTGAATACTGCACATCATAGTACTATCTTAAATAATTAACAGTCATTATACTATCTTCAGTACATATAAAAAACAATATGAAAACTGCAGGGAAGCTTACTGGTAGTGCGGAGATAAGAAATATCAGCAACAGAAATAATTACATCTTACATTACATCCCACTTTGGACACAGACACTCAAATATCACATACTGTCTCACTGTCTCTTATTATGATTCTGTGCCAAATGAACAACATCAATAATGACATATCACTCTGACTAGAATGACTCAGCAAGGTTTCATGAAGACTACATTTGTGCTAATCTTTATGAATTGAACAAAAGTTTCATAGGTAAGGAGAGGAGGAAAAGAGGACATCCCAAACAGTCAAAGACGGGAAAAAATATGGTCTGGTCAGAAAAAAATCTAAGTAAACTATATTGAATATAACAACCATAAATAGAAAAGTAATGAGGAAAAAGCTAGAAAGAAATATTAGGGTCAAATTCTAGAAGCTTTTGAAAGCCATGCTAAAGAAATTTGATTACTGCAGGATATGGAGGCAAGGAAAGTTTTTAATATACAATAAAAAAACTATCTTTCTGACAACATTATAAAAGAACAGATTAGAGACTACCATAAGTGAACGGTGAGCATTTATTTAACATTAGTGGTCAGGGCCCAAACTGCATGTCATTATATATTTCAGATAAAGAAACCTTTTCTCTCTAGTGATAGTTCTAACAGTTGAAAGAACAATTAAGAAAAACTTAGTATTTAATTAATATTCTTCTGATTAGGCATGAAAGAGTGGGAGGGAAAGAAGCAAGAAGCTATGATTTACCTCATGCATATATGGATCTACAAGTATTTCAAAAGGTCCAATGGCCAAGGAGATATTCGACGCAGCTGTTGGAATGGTAAGCATGTAATGGAAGGTTTTCTTCCTCATATCATGGGTATACACTGTCTCCACCAAATCTCCATTGGAAACAGCCACCATTGCAGCATCCACTGTAAATTCTAATTTCCATGTACATAATTCAGAGTATGAATCAACACATGGGAACCAAAATCTAGAAAAAAGATCAACAGTGCAGAAAACATGTTGAAAGTATAACCTACATTGTTTCTGCCACATATAAGTTATTTTAACATTTACAGAACATGCACAAGAAGAAATTTTAGCTATCTGCCCACTGATGTTTTTTACTGAGCAACCTGAAAGAATGTGATTAAAGATAAAGTTCTGTCTCCAAATATTATTGGCAATATTAATAAAATATATCATGTAGTACCCTCCAGTTTAAACCCTGAAAAGAGGTAAGCAATTCTTAGTTTCCAATTTTTTAATTAAAAATAATTTTTACTTGTATATTCATAGTCAGTTTTTACGTAGCATTCATTTTTGGAAACTAAAAATGCTTACAAAAAAGTTTTTAAAAGTACAATATTCAGAATCTATTCCATAATGTCAGGAAACTGCTTTTCTGGAGTATGTGATGCATTGCATAAATTCAAACAATGCTGGTAAAGCCAGACATA
The DNA here is from genome assembly GCF_949987515.2 of Delphinus delphis. Lineage (NCBI taxonomy): Eukaryota > Metazoa > Chordata > Mammalia > Artiodactyla > Delphinidae > Delphinus > Delphinus delphis. The sequence continues at coordinate 61,753,980 of NC_082699.1, forward strand.
AAATTTCTATTCAATGTTCTATTCAGATCAGGTTTTACTATGTGCCAGGGTCTGTATTTGTTACTGAAACAGAGAGAAACATAAGACATCATCCCTGGCTTGGAGGAGTTAATAATCTGAGGAGACTACACATAACATAATATTTCAATAACATGGTTAACTGCAGAGCTATGAGAATGAACTACAATTACATGCAACAATAAAGGTACATCTCACTACCACAATGTTACACAAGAAAGGCAGATATAAAGAGCATAAGGCATATGCTTCCATTTAATAAAGTTCAAAGATAGGTGTAATCAATCTACAGTATTTTAGATATCAGGATGGTGGTTGCCCTAGGGCAGGAGGCTATCAGGAGGGCAAGAGTGAATGGAGGTGGGTAGAAGGGGTACTCTGCGATGTTGGTAATGTTAATGTTCTTTTTCTTGATGTGAGTGTGAATTACACGAGTTTGTTCACTTGTGAAAATGTATTGAGCTTTCTATTTACAATTCGTGTAATTTTCTGTATGTTTTACTTCAATACGAAAGTTTAAAAAATGAAAGAATTGAGACAACTTTAGAACAGTAGACTTGAAAAGGAAAGGAGGGAAGACAGGATTGAAGAGGAACAAGATTCAGAAGAGGTTCAAGTAGTTGGGGATCAAGCTCATACTTCTCATTTTACACTAAATACATGTATTGCATATTCATAGAAAAAAATGCAATTGAAAAAATGAAATCAACTGAAATACGTAAGAATTAGTAATCTACCTTGTGGAATTTTGATACCCACAAGAGAAAACATGAGCACCTCTCTCTGCCATACTTCCCTCTACACTGGGTACCACAAAATGAAGACCTCCTTTTGGCTGATCCAAAGAAAAATTGATGTGTATCTTTAGCACCTTTAATTCTGCAACAAATAAATACATACATACATTGATATATAAAAATATAATTAGGTAACAGTGGTCGATATAATAAGGGCAAAGACTTGCACTGAACATAAAGTGGGAATCAAAGGCTGAGCTTTACATAAAAGATCACACTACTTAACCTAGTTTAGGCTTTTACCATCTCTTTGCCTATAAGGAACTCAACAGTCTGCTTCCACTGGTGTTCTTACCTCCACTCAATTCTAGTCACTGCTACTTGTGTTCTCCCAAAATACTGGTCAGACCACATCCCCCTCTCAACATTTCTGACAATGCTATACTGCCTAAAGAAAAGAGTTTAAAACTACCACATAGCTAAGGCCTTCCAGATCCAATTCAAAACTTACTTTTCAAGTTTGTTCTCTTAGTACATTCTCGCACAGATTGTTAACCCTACTTGTGACTTTAAGGAGTACGGAGTGGGGTAGGAGGGAAGGACTATCCGAAAATTTACATCATGCAGCATTATTTACTATGTTTGATTTCTAAGTAATAAATACGTGTTGCTTCCGTAAGATTAAAGAAAGATGTTCCTTTTAATTTCCCTCAAAACATTAAACCATATGGATTTTCTCCAACCCGTGAACATGTAGCGATGACCTTCCACGCCTGCACCCTAAACTAGGCAACCCCCCTGCAAGGTAAACCCCTCCCCCCACCATATACACATACAAACTATCCAAAAAGAGCAAAAACAAAACAAAGTCTTTTACCTCCTTATCTTGATTAATTTTATAAAGCAAAATAAAGGTAGGCAGAAGGTTATGTATGATAATTATAATGGCTGTAACTTTATACAAGGAAATAAAGAAGATTCAGAAATAATAAGACAAAGTAAAAGTACGCAGAGTGGGTGTTAGCAGCCCTACATTCTAGCCTTGGCTCTACTACTAATTAGTGACATCCAGCAGGTCACTTACTCTCTTTAAACCTCAGATTAATCTTCCATAAAAGGAAAGAATTGAATCAGATGACTTTTTAGGATCCTTCCTTTTATAAAATGCTATAATTCTAAACTGAGTTAATACTGTGTGGGTTCTCAAATCTTGACAAATTGTTCCAACCATCTAATTTTTGTTTTATAACTTTCGCTTTAAAAGCAACAGTGAAATGAGTTGCTTTTTGTCATAGCCCTTGATTGCTATTTTCCTGTTAGCCAATTATCTTTAAGGAAAAAAAGAGCTTCCAACTCCTGTGTATTTCAACTGATTAATTTATAATTTAGGTACCATTAATTTTCATGAAAAGTTTCTAGTCACTGAATCCAACATGATTTTACTGTATACTCAACATGTTCTTGGTATTTTACCATCAACGTGCTTCCATAATTCTGATGGAACCTTAATGCAAAGTTCTCCATTTCCTGCATCAGGATCCACAGCACTAACCGCAGCTGCGTAAGCATTGGAAAAATAATTGAGATTTCTCCTGGGGGAAAAAAAAAGAGAAAGCCAGCTTTAACAATAAGCCATATATTTCACCAAGCATTTTCTTAAATACTTGGCACCATTTGTCTGTAACCATTATATCATCTTACATAACTCATAGGAATGCTCTTTAGCCAAGTAACTGTTGCTCTACTTCCCAAGACTAAAACTATTAAACTATAAATGCGGGCTTCCCTGGTGGCGCAGTGGTTGAGAGTCCGCCTGCCAATGCAGGGGACACGGGTTCGTGCCCCGGTCCGGGAAGATCCCACATGCCGCGGAGCGGCTGGGCCCATGAGCCATGGCCGCTGAGCCTGCACGCCCAGAGCCTGTGCTCCGCAACGGGAGAGACCACAACAGTGAGATGCCCACATACCGCAAAAAAAGAAAAGAAAAACAAAAAAAAAAAACAAAAAAAAAACTATAAATGCAATGGCATATATAGTCTACTCGCCAATGCTATGTGATCATTATGACTATCACATCCTTCATTAATTTTAGAATGCCAAAGCCACTACACTTTCCTAATACAAATGTAAAGAATATACGTAGAATTGAAAAAATAATTATTCTTTATCAATCTGGCAAAAATTTGAATGGATTCAACAAGCTTTATAATCTGATAGAAATTAAGGTGTTTAAAACAAATCAGAATGGGAATTAATTGCTCAAAATTTAATACTGCTCCCCTCCACTCCCCAGTACATGACAATGTAACCTTAATGAAGGAGAGGAACTTTCGGATGGTTCACTGTTATATCCCCTAAATGCCAGGGGACACTCAAAAAATATTTGTTCAATAGGTACTTGGCCTTATTTCCTACTGAATGAAAACAATACACAGAAGCCTTATGAAAATATGAAAATACTGTTCTCATATGATTTTCTAATTTTATTCCATAAAAATAACTCATATATATATATATATATGTATATACATACACACACATACCACATTTCCTCACTGAAATCAGTTAAAGTAATATGGAAGAAGTGGAAGAAAGAAAAAAGACAAGGAATGGCAAGAGCGAGAAAACAAGATTAGACACGATACTGTGAGCCATATTCTTGCTGTGCACCTTTATGTCTATCATCTTGCCATTAGATAACTCCATAAAGTCAAGTCAGTGATATTTCACTAGCTTAATAAATTTTTAACCTAGTTAAAAGACAAGTTTCATATACTCTACAGAGTAATTATAGGGAAAATAAAAGAGGAAAAGCCATGAAAGAAAACATTAAACTTACACACTGTCAATATGATGGAGGCCATTCCTCCCCCATCTCCAACTCTCTCCTAACTAGTAAGGATGTAATATTAACTATGACTTTTAACAACTACAAAACACAAGGTTCTAAAAGTAGTTAAGCAGACTTCTCAATAATTTTAACACTTTCTTTCTCTTAGGTAAATATGTAAAATAAAGGTATTAAAAACTCCAGGACCACAATAAAAAAACAAATGACTGTTTTTTCACATACCATCTTTTTTTTTTTTTTAATTATCATACAGTAAAAGTAACTTTTTTCCTTTGGTATATAATTCTATAAATTTTAACATGTGCAACCATCACCACAATCAGGATATAGAACAGTTCTGCCATCCACAAAGCCCCTTGTGCAATGCCCTGTGTCAAATAAATGGAATCATACAGAATGCAACCTTTTGAGGCTGGCTTATCTCACTCAGTATGTCTTTGAAATTCATCTAAGGTGTTACATGTATCTATTGTTTGTCCCTTTTTATAATGAATAGTATCACATTGAATAGACTGTACCACAGATTGTTTATTCGTTCGTCCACTGAAAGACATCTGGGTTGCTTCCAGCTTTTGGCTATCAGGAATAAAGCTGCTACAAATAACTGTGTAACAGTTTTTATGTGAATTTAATGTTCATTTCTGTAGTACAAACACCCAAGAGTGGGACTGCTGAGTCATATGGTAAACATAAGTTTAGCTTTATAAGAATCTGCTAAACTGTTTTCCAGAATAGCTATACCATTCTGCATTCTCATCAGCAATATATGAACATGCCAGTTGCTCTGCATCCTTACCAGTACTTAGTTAACATACTATCTAATTTTAAAAACTACTTTGTACATTTACAGGTTGCAATTTCTTTTCAGTAAGGTTTCAAAAACATGAAATCTGAAAGGTAGCTGAAGAACTTGTAATATCCCCCAGTTATCTGTGAAATTCAAAAATAAAAAAATCTTTGTTACACAAAAGGCCAAATTTAAACATTACATATTAAACCACTCATTTTTTTTTAATGGAAAATTATTCTCAATCTCCTTATTTCCTGAGAAAAGGTAAAGTGGTCCAAATAAAATGGTGAGTCATTATAAATGGAATCTATTGGAAAGTCAGTTATGAGGAACAATCTTCTCATGGCTTGGATTTCAGTGTTTCCTTTCATAATATGAATCAAAAATGTTTCCTTTCATAATAACCTAATAAAAGCCAAAAATTACAAGACAAGATTATAAATGTTTTCAATTTTCAGAATAATAATGATTGCAAAATATTAATATGCCCCTGCCCTATAACCACCACCCATTCTTCCTTAAGGAAACAAAGCTTAAAGATGAGTAATGTTGTAGGGGATACTTAAAAACTAGTAAATTAAGGTAATCAAAAGAATTTTCTCCAAGAACCTATTATAAACATCTATATTAAATTAAAATAATCTGTTAATTCTTTATCAGATAAAGAACGTGTGCTTCTTAAGACTGTGTGTGCAGATTTTGCAAAACTTAAGATTTAATTATTTGTAAACTTTTTCTCCGTTTAAAAACATTTCATGGAAGCACAATATACGTCAGAAATATATATATACACTCTAAGTATACAGTTCGATGAATTTTCACAAAACCAAAGTAACCAGCATGCAGAGCAAGAACAGAACTTTACCAGCCTCCCAGAAGCCCTCTTGTAATCACTAACCTAGCCCAGCTTCCTACCACCAAGGGTAACCTATTATTCTGACATCTAATGAGATAGATTAATAACTTAATACACATTCTTTTGTGTCTGACCTGTTTTATTCAACATTAAGTTTGTGAAATCCATCCATATCATTGCATCTAGCTGTTGGTCATTCAGTCTCATTACTTTTAGAATTCCAACAGTGTAAGAATATACCACAATCTACCATTCTACCATTGATGGGTTTTCAGGTAATTTACAGTTTTGACTATTACAAATGCTGCTGTGAACAGTTCTGCACTTTTTTCTTGGTGAACATATTGGATATACACGTAGGAGTGAGACCACCAATCATAGACTATGTATACTTTCGATCTCAATTTACATTTCTATTAGCTGTGTTTGAGAGTTCTGCTCTATATCCTTGTCACACTCAGTTTTTTCTTCTGTCTTATAATTCACATACAGAATAAAATAAATAAATAAATAAGTAAAAGCCAACAGGAAAATCCATTTTCCAGAAATGGAACCAATATCAAAATTAATAAAAATGACTTTTCAAAAATAATTGAAACAACATTTGATAATGATGCCATGAAATAAGGTTGCTTAGAGAAAATTCTACCTTAACAAGTTTTTCTATGAAAAAGCCTATGGTATTTCACTGATAACAAGCTCAAACGTGAATCAATTACTTTAAAGTAGCTATTTGTGAAAAGCTAATGAATTTCAAGCCACTAGAAACAATGAGTATAGATAAGAACAAAATGGCTTTACTGCTATGCATGTGTGATTACAAGTCCAAATAAGAAGAACCCTATCTAGTTCTAGGGTTACCACATTCAAGAAAACACAATGCCAAACCAGAGAGTATTCAGAGCAGGGCAAAGAGAAAGGTTAACAAATTTGGAAAGAGTTTTAAATGAGGAATAGTTGAAAGTATTGAGATACTACAGACTGGAAAAGAAAACTTACAGGAAAACAATTTTTAACTAGCATAAGTTTGTGAACATTATAGCAAAACAGACTGTGGCTCGATGTAATAAAGAACTTCCTAGCATTCAGAAATGAAAGGGGTGCTTTAAAATATAATAAGCTCTCCTGAGCTGGACATATTCAAGCAGAAGGTAGAATAATATAGGAAAAATTCCTGCTGAAGTTTTGACTAAACAAACCCCAAAGTTCTTCCAATTATGACAACTCAATTCCAAGCAATACTACTAAAACAACTGCCAGTGAGGCACTGTGGGCTGAGTTAAAATATAAAACTAGTATCCATATTACTTAACCATAATCAAAAAAGGAATCAACCACTTCTACCATATGATATCAGTAAAATAACATTTAAAATCCCTTTGTAGACGTCTGTATTAAAATAAAGGACCTAGAAAATCTTTTTCTAAAAGAAGCAATTTAAAAAATCAATTCTAATCACTCTAAAAATTGCTCCAATCACTCAAAGTTACTTCATTTATATCTTAAGTTAGCTTCATTTCTACTGCCACTCCTTAATGGAAATGAAGACAGGAGACAGGAATTAAACTGATTCTTGAAACTCAGGGAAGTGGAGACTTTTCAAGTAAAATAAAAAAGGTCTTCTCAAAGCAGCAAAGCCTATCCAGGGAAGGAAAAGAAACAAGGAGGAAAGATATGTCAGCCACTGTAGGCTACTCATGCACAGAAACAGTCTCTCTGGTAAAAATCTACATTTACTTTATTCTAATAAGAGAGAACTATAGCAAAAAAAAGAAAAACAGAAAAACCACCAAAGAGACATAGCTTCTATGGAGGCAAACTATACCTACAATATGTAAGATTCAAACAGAAAATATATTTAGAGAAACTTCAAGTGCTTAAATTATTTTCCTGGCAGACAATAAGCTAGAGAGAGAGACAGAGAGACAGAGACAGAGACATGGAGAGAAAGAGAAGCCTTATAGATGTTACATAACCAACAGGTATTTTATTTGCTAGTACAGGTAATTTAACAACTCAGCTAACGTTTAGTTGGATCAAATAGGTAGAAATGCCTCTTAGTCCCTTATCTTAATGTTTCCCTTCCTTACATTCCCCCTGCAGTTTAAAGGTGCTGAATCTCAACCAAGGTAAGCACACTCTTGCCATTAAAAATAGGAAGGCCTGGCACCTTAACTTTAAAACAAATAAGGAGAAAGTGTGATGAAGTAGCATATTACTTCTTTGAATGTTAGGACATTCTTGTACATATTCAAGACCAAATTTAACCACTGAGTTTTAAGTTTAACTTTCAAATCAAATCTGCTACATTTAATTTGTTTCAGCTTTAGCAGAAATTTTACTGCTTCATTAGAGAAAGAAAGTTACTTTAGAAACAAGAAAAGTAACAGAAGTATCTAGGGACATACTAAAGACCTTAACTATCTGCCTTTGCCAAAGTTCTCTTTAAAAATAAATAACATCATTCACACGAGATACCTTTCACATCTAACTGCTAAGCAGCATTTCTTCTGAATAACTGGTAGGTTTCTGTCTTTTGCCTTACAAATCTTATAAACAATAGTGTTTCCCTCTTTCGTATGGCAACCAGAAATATCAAAACCAAATCTACAGTTTTCCTCTAGTAACTTAACAGTGTGGTACCCACCATCCTATACTTTTTTACCCTTTGGGCTAATTTCATTAGCTACTTTAAAAAACTGTTGTCTAATAAAATTCTAAAACCACTCTCAAATCCTCTTTTGAACAAGTCAGAGAATAAACAAACACCGGCAAAAATAACTGTCATCTCTCTTAAAAAGTAATCAGGATTCTAGAGCCAGGCAGAAAATACTAAGTGACCATGGCTAAGAGAGCTCTGGTGCTACCTGAAAAGTTTAAATATATTCTATTGTTCCCAATTTCCTAACCTAACCTTCGACACTATTCTCCTTTATGACTTCCTTTTCTTTCTTTATAATACTAAAAGTGATGAGGTATCTTCCCTATCACTAGAGAAAAGTTTTAGGGGATATCATCACCTCAAAATTAACATAGCAAAGCTTGCTTTCTCAACAGATTTGAAGTTCACTGTTGCTGTCATTGCACTGTCACAGATCATCTTCTTTGAGACCTGAGCGGCCACAACTGGTAAAGCAGCTGTGCAAACACTGTTTTGTGACTGGCAGATGGAGAAGCTTCTTACCCTGTCATCAATGCAGAGTTCTAGGCTCGACAGGGTGGCTATTTTGGCCTCTGGCAAGGTAATGACTCCCCTACCTGCTCTTTTACACATGACTTTTCCATCCATGAGTGGTACATACTTACTGCTCCAAAGGCAAATGATTGCTTTTTTCTGGGGGAAAGAGGATGCAGATGATTTTGTAATAAGTCTTTTCATGTCAGTTCCACAAGTGTGGCTGTAAAAGCATGTAATTTCAACCACTCACCTTTATAGAATGGGAAGTCACATGAGCAATTCAGAGACTCCCTGAATTTTCCCAACACCGTTTTCTCTTCTGAGTTTCAAAGATTTTAAACCAATGATTATTGGGATGATAAATATGTCTATTGATAAGTGTCCTTTCTCAACCCTCCCAATCCCTTAAAGCAGTGGTTCCTGCTCAAGCTTTACCTTTTATCAGAATCACCTGGCAGGCTAGTTGAAACACAAATTGCAAGACCCTATCCCCAGTTTCTGAACCAGTAGGTGTGGGGTACTGCTTGGAAATCTGCATTTCTAACAAGTTCCCAGGTGATGCTGATGCTGCTTGTCTAGGTGTTACACTTTGAGAACTGCTGCCATAGTCAAATATTATACATACAGACTAGTTAAAATATCACCTTGACTAAACAGAGTTTACAGTTTGGGGCATTCTAACCCAAAATACTAAGAATCACAGAAATGATATAATGCAATGCTATCAAAACAGAAAAAACAAGTGCCTCCAAATGTAGTTGACAGTATTTAAATCAGTACAAATCTTCCCAGGGCACAATCAAGTGAAATGCTAAAAAGAGCCATAAAAGAATAATAAGTAATCTTATTTTCCTAAGGAAATAATTCAAAGTAAAAGAAAAAAAAAGATCTAGAAAATAATCATGTAATCCACAGTATACTGAATAAATGGAATATTACCTGACCATAAAAACAATAAAAAAACGAAGCCTATCATATTATACGTGGAAAGGTGAAAACAAAGTATTTAAATGAAAAATGCAGAACATAAAGCTGATCACAAAGATATAAGTTTACTGATAAAAATCAGAAGTAGCCTCAACAGATGCAATATTTAAGGTGAAGGAATGAGATATTTCAGACTATTTTTATATGATATTCGAAAGCTGTCAAATATTTCATAGAATATTTTAAAGTAGTTTCTGATCTACAGATTACAGTATCATCTAATTCACTGAAGATTACATTAATATCTATGAAACTAATATTTTTTTAAAACTTTAAAAGTAGAAAAATGGCTAAGAAAATGTATTTAAAGTTCTCTGATAGTACTTCTTTAAAACTGCAGTCTGAAGAAAGGAAACTTAATAACTTACTATGTTCGCCAGAGCTAGTAAAATTTTTTGAACCAAATGTGTGTAGTGGTAGAAGCAACAGAAATTATAATTAGAAAAAATAAATTGGGAACCAAAATCTAATAATAATCTAAGAAAAATCTGTTGAAAAAAATTAATCCAATCAATGAAAAAAAAAACTGTTAGAAATATCGACTTTTAAAGTATGTAACTTACTGTTTTGATTCATTGTGACAAACTTCCAAGGTTGGATCATTATAAATAAAAGCAGCTTCTAAATCGTTGATCCTTACTCGGTATATTCTACACTGTTTGCTGTTCAACTTGATTCTATTTAAGTTTGCAACTGTGGGAAATATAGTCAGTTCCACAAATCCCTGTAAAGATAAAGAATAATAATTTCATTAAAATGAACACAGGTATGTTTTAGAACATATTTCTTTGATTTCTACTTCTTATACACATACTACAATCCAGAGACAGAATCCCAAATAGCTACACACATACAATCTCTCCAAGGATCCTCACTTCAAGTATGGCTGTCCTAGTGACTGAATGGGTCTGAATTACGTTACTTTATCATCCTGGTGGTTCACATTCACTATCAGTGAAAAGTACACCATCTGCTAGAAAAGAAAATAAAAGGACTACTCACAAATATAAGAATTTATAGACAGACTGGAATCCAAACAGAAAGGAAGGGAAAAAAAAACAACAGAGCAAAAAGAGAATCAAAACCACTTCAGTGAGTAAAAGAACAAGGCCCCTCAAAATAGGGTAAAAAACAATACCACCAAAGCTAACAAGTATGAGCCTCTGCTCATGGGAGGTAAATCAGGATGTGAGGTGGCAAGAGTTACAAGAAACATTTAGGCAAGTAGGGAAAAATCTACTGCCACCTCCAAGAGCAGCAGACACTTCAAAGCACTGCATGATTTCCTACCAAGCAGTCCCAAGGCCATATACAGTTCTACCACCTTAGCTGTGTGGCAAGCCATCTATCTGAAGCAGGTACATAAGACATGAGAGACAGCTATATATACCGACTGTCCACCACCCTCTTGCATTGAATCAAATGGGAAAGATGGACCATTGAAACAATGAATGTATGTCCAGTGAGTTTAATATTCTGGGTTGGAAACATAAAATATGGAGGACATGAAATAGTAACATTTCAGGGGCTGCAACAGGAATATCTAAGATGAAATTCAGGCAATAACCGTACAGAAGTAGATTATAACAACTGCAATGGCTACTATTTAATGAGCCCTACTATATGCCAGACATTACACTACTTTCATATGTTCTAATCCCATTAACAACTTTAAGAGACAAGTACTACTTTATACTTTTTACAGATTAAGAGTTAAGAAAATCATACCAAAAAAAAAAAGAAAAAAAAAAAGAAAATCATACCATTAATAAGTGGAGAACTGAGATTCAAACCCACATCTAAATGATCCCAACTGATTCCCATTATGCCATAATGTCTCTCAGTACAATGCTTTTAAATAACATGCAAGAACATAAGAATATTTTTTAGAGAACATTCAGCCCAACTGCTCAAAAGCCTATTGATTCTACAGCCCTTTCTCCCCCAATTCCCAAATAAGAGAGTCATACATCCTTAAATTAGACCATCTGGACAGATTTATGTGGAAGCAAATAGGAACAGAAAAAAGCAGAAGCAAAAATACTGCTGATGAAGTCTCTGAGTTGAAAGGTGTTAAACTGTGAGCAATTGTATGAAGATCCATATTCCCTTAATTAGCATACCAGCAATCCAATGACCAATGTACATAAATGAGCTAGGATCAGCTGAAAGACAGCAAGGAGAACCAAGATAATGTCAAAAGTGAACTAGAAAAGATTATGTAAAGTGCTGTCATGAAGTGGTTACAGGAGTGAGACATAAGAATAGGCTTTTGCTTTCTAAACTAAGTTTAACAATAATAAAACAGTGAACGGAGTATACTTCATGAAGATAGGGAAAGCCCAGTCTCCTTGAATCATCAGGTCTCTGACACCACCTACAGCCCTAACCTACACCTGCCTGCAACATACAGGCCCACTGACTGGCCTCCAATCCCTGTCAACCTTGGCTACTAGCATAACTGCAAGCCACCAGGTCACCTAACCTCTCACTTACTCTCTCTTCTTGCTCCTGCTCTCTCCCCACCACCTGACAGCGGACCATCCTCCTAGAGTCCCTACCCCATTTGAAGTAACTCCCCTGTGCTATTCAGCCCTTTCAAAAACTCCTCTACCTGTCAGCCTTAGATGAAACATCTCTTGAATCCCCTTTGAAAAGAAGCTACTTATTCTTTCACTCACTATAAATTAGAAGAAGGGAAAACAGGAAACCTCCTACTTTCCACTATTTCTAGATCATTTATAGGCTTTTATACAGCATATGCTATAAGAGCAAGGGCAGAATAGTGTCACTGTCTTCTTGAGGTAGACTGCCCACATTCAAGTCCAGCTCCACTACTCAGTAAGTATATGATCTTGAGCTAAGTTACTCTAGCTCTCTGTACCTCAGTTTCCTCATCTGTAAAACAAGAATATTGACACTACCTACCTATTGTTATTATAATTGAGCAATTTAATACAAGGAATGCACTTAAAATCATAGCTGGCATCAGTAAATGTTTTTATTATTGTCCTTTTCTACTTCTTTTCCTATGTGTTCAAGCCATACAGGTACACCATCCTCTGTTCCTTTCATTAATGTTGCCCAAACTCCCCAATACTCATTGAAGGTTCATTCTTTACCTTTCTAACCCATCTCAGCCATCACTCTACATGACATGAATGCAGATATAGCTGATCCATGCAGTATCACTGCTTCAAAGTTCCTTGATTTCAATTCCTACAATCTTCACTGCCATTCCAAGATAGCAATCAAGACCACACTCTGAAAGACACCTCATCACTCCTCAGGACTGCTCTGACGTTGACATTTTAAACTGGAACGTCCACAATGCCCGTACTTCTCTGCCAGTCCTCCTGTTCAACCACATGAAATTCTCCTGTCCCTTGGCCTCCTCCAGTTTCTCACTACAATCCTCCCTGGTATTTTTAGCGCTACATTCTTCCTCATCCACCCAAGATCCTTAACTTGAACCACTCAACTGCCAACTATCAATTCTCTTGCCCTTCTGCTGCACATACCTATCTTTCCCTCCTGTTTAGGAATGATCCTTCCACTACTGCACTAGAGGCCATCCTCTGTAGTATTCTCAGAAATCCTGCTCTATTAATTACCCTCTCCTATAATTACAATCTCTCCTCTTTATAGGACTTTTTTCCATGCCTACAAACATGTTCGACTCTCACTTATCTTTCTTTTAAAATCTTGACATTTATGTCACCTCAAATAAATTAATTTTTGCCCTTTTCCTGGGGTTACTATATCTTGGTTCTGAACTGACACTAATCCCTGGAGTCCCAACACATTACAGTAGTCCACTAGTCAGACTGGAAGTCTTTGGGGTCTTTTTTGTTTGTTTGTTTGTTTTTGCCTGTGCAGTGCGGCTTGTGGGATCTTAGTTCCCCAACCAGGGACTGAACCCGGGCCCTTGGCAGTGAAAGAGTGAAGTCCTAACCACTGGACTGCCAGGGTATTCCCCAGACTGGCGGCCTTTGGAGGTCAAGTAATAAAGGGGTTCCCACGTCTAACGCAGAGTAGGACTGGAGATTATCTCCCCAGTCCAGAACATACAGTATACATTTTAGTAATTGGCAAATCCCCATATTCATTCTCTGACCTCACTCTCTGAGTGAAGACTACAGTGGAAGGACTAAGGGGACACCACTGGAACACCCATCCCCCTTCTCCAAGGTAGTAAATCAATGCAACTAGACATCTTTGGGGAATTGCAGAGATCAGTGCCACCACAGAGACCTGAATGATGCCTACTACGTCTTCATTTAACTCAATTATTTGGCGAGTGCAAAAGTCAAGTAGGTTTTCGAGAATGATAGTGATTTATCGCAAACTTGCCAATCACAACCATGTTTGCAGATGCAGTACTTTGACCGCAGCAAATCAACACAGTTCTTGGTAGCTAATATTGCGACTAATTATCAGGCAAATTTTTTTTCCCCCAATTCCTATCAGAAAAAAAAAAAAATCAATCAGAAGCAGGTTGTCTTCCAGATGTCAGAAACCCCTCACTGTCATCTAGTAACTAATAACTCTTATCAACTCTCCTGCTCAGTCAAGACATAGTCCAAAAGTCCCCTGATAGCCCAGAGGACAGGACAGCCCAGAGAATTACACTGGCATGTTATATTGACAACATTATGCTATCTGGACCTGGTAAGAAAGGAAGAGTAAGTTCTCTAAATGCCTTAGTAGAAAACACGTGGATAGCAGAGGCTGCGAGTTAAATCCCATGAAAGTTCAGGGGCCTGTCACATCAATAAAGCTTCTAAGGTTCCAGTGGTCTGAGGCACATAAAAATAAACCTTCTAAAGTGAAAGACAAGTTGCTTCACTTTGCACTGCCCACCAAGAGGGGGAAAAAAAAGGAGGCACAAAAATTGGTAGGCTTCTTTGGATCCTGAAAGCAATATACACATTTAGGCATACTACTTACTAAGCAACCTATAAGGCTATCAGCTTTGAGAGGGGTCCAGAGCAAGGAAGGGTTCTGCAGTAGGTCCAGGCTGTGGTTCAAGCTGCCCTGCCACTTGGGCATTATGACTCAGCATATCCAACGGTATTGGGAACGTCCACAGCAGACAAAGATACTTTACTGACTCTGGCTTTCTTCAACAGAATGACAGTACACCATCATTCCTGGGGTTTCAGAGGACACCCAAGACTTCTTCTGCCAACAACTGTTTTCCATTTGCAAAGCAACTACTGGTTTGCTACAAGACCCTGCAGTAGAGACTGCACACATGATCACGGAACTCCCCAAAATTTCATGTAATTTTTGTTACCTAAAATGGCCATTACGAACTCAGTATGTGCAGTAGCTTTCCATTTTTAAATGGAAACAACACCTCTGGACCAGGCCCAAGGAAGTTCACAGGCACAAAGAGCAAACAGCATGAGCAGGTGACTCAGAATCCAACGGGACTTGTTCCCATTGCATCTCCACCGCTCCCTCAATCCACACCCATGGCCTCATGGAGAGGTCCCCATGCTCACTTAAAAGAATAGGACAAAGCACAAGCCTGAATTATGAATAAGTCTGCACAGCATGCCAGCGCAGTTGGAAGTGGATGGTAGCTACCATCAGTACCCACTGAAGTGTGGTCCTGAAAGACAACGGAAGAAAAGCCTACTGTGGGCAGAACGTTGAATACAACTGACTGTACACTGTTTATAGAAGTAGAGATGACCTGAAGTATACATCTACACTGATCCATGGCAACTGCTGGGTTAGCCAGCTGGTTAGGAATATGGAAAGAACAAGACAAGAAAACTGAAAACAAGAGGACGGTGGGAGAAGTAAATGTAAAAATGAATTTCTCAGAGTAGCTATAATATGAAAATATTTATATCATCACATGAATGACCAACAGAGGCATCCTCAGAGACTGCAGAGGGAGCCCTCAAAAATCAACTGGCAAGATTATCTATCCAGTAGATGTCCAGACTCTTTCCCTAGCCACCCTGCTCAATATACAAAGTGGTCATTGGGGCAAGACCCCAAGGCTATGCATGAACCCAGCAACAAGGTCTTCCCCCAACGAAGCTTGATCTGGCTACCACCAGTGCTGAGTGCTCACCTCCCAACAGCAGAGGGTCAAAATGAGCTTCTAATACGGGACCTTCCCAGGAAGGATCAGTTAGTCACTCAGTAGTAAAATGACTACATTAGACAGCTGGTATCATGGAGGGAGACAGTAATTTGTCCTTATATAAAAATAGACACACATTCTAGATTTTCCTTCCCTATAATATACGTGCAAAAAGCCATACATGTCAACATGCTATCCCATACATGCCTCCATGTGTATAGAAAAGTGTGGCAGTGGGCTCTTACACACAAAATTTACTCGTTTTACCTTTTGTCCTATCATCCAGAGCAGCTGACACGATCAACTACTGAAGGCTCAGTTACAGCACCAATTGAGACCTCCAACAGGATGCCATCTTAAACTAGTGGACAATATATCAGGTCATCTCTTCATAGCCAAAATAGATCTGGGAACCAAGGGACAAAAGTTGGAGTGACTATGTTCACCATTCCTCCAAAAAGCCACTGAACAATTTTTGCTTCTTGTCTTCATGACCTCAGGGTCAGTATGTTTGGAGGTCTTAGTAGCTAAGGGAGGAATGCATCCACCTGGGCACAGAGTCATGGTTCTATTAAACTGGAAGCTGAGACTTGACCACTTTGGGCTCCTCATGCCTGAACTAACAGGCAGAGAAAGGGGTCACTGTACTGGCTGGAATGACTAGCAGCAGCTGAGATTCTACTACACAATAAAAGCAAGAATTCCATCTGCAATCCAGGGGATTCACTGGAATGCCTCTTAGGTCCACTTGACCAACAGTCCTAACCAATGGAAAACTGCAACAACTCAATGAAGTCAAAACAAGCAAGGATGTAGATCCTACAGGAATGAACGTCTAGGGCGGACCAAAAGAAATGCTGTCAAAAGGAAAGAGAAAAATGAATGGGTGGAGGAATAAGGAAGCTGTGTATATCAACCCTGACCTTGACACCAGCTAAAGAAAGCAGAGGCTGTAGCAATTAATTTTCACATCCTTTCAACCACTTTTCTTCTACTGTCTTATATGAAAGATATTGGTGATAGCTAATATCTTAGATGGGAATAATGCTGAACTGCCATTTCTTCACACCAATAGATTAGTCCAGGGATCAGCAAACTTTTTCTTAAAGGGCCAGATAGTAAACAGACATAACGGGCCACACAGTTTCTGTCGCAGCTATTCCACTTTGCCATTGTAGCTCCAAAGCAACCATAGACAGTGTATAAATAAGTGGCTGTGGCTGTGATCAAATAAAACTTGACTCACAAAAACGGGAAATTAGCTAATGCCAACGCCTACAATAGCTGATAGGGCTTCATTAAGTTGGGAACACTTTCGTCATAACAAAAGACAAGAGAGGATGATCTGGGGCAAAAGGGGTAGACTGTTCTAGATATTCTCCTTTTGCCCCTCCTAATCTGCCCTCTCTGCTTTATTCTGCGCCCCAGGAGTAGCATTAACTAGGCACTAGCCCTCTGGCTGCCTGTTGGGGTGATCAACTGGGAGGCACAAAGAGAAAACTAAAAGCAGAAAATCGAGCTCCGTATATTTATTCCCCCAGGATCCTCCCTGCCAGGCTGAAGGAGGCAGTAGCCCCACTCTTCTATCAAAGACCATAGCTCCTGTAAGCTAAGTCTTTCCTACAGGTACAGTAGGTTCTTGTAACCTCTCTCTTCCTTTGTTCTTTCAGGTTTAGAAGTGATAACTATTTGTCATTGCTAACCTAGGGTGCTCCTCCAACTTTTGTTGGTTTCTCTTAACCCGAAGTAGTCCCTTCATTACTTCCCTCAATTAATCTGTAGAATGTGCCTTCTGGGACCCTAGCCCATAGGCCATCTAACCAATCTTTCCAACGGGAGATGTAAAAATCATCTACAACTCCTTTCTAGCATTCCTAGTTAAGAGTCATCTGCAATTCCTTTCTACCTGTCATTGTGCCAGGGGTAGAGGATGTGGAAAGGGGAATGTCTGATTAAAAATGGCTCAATCACTTGCTATCTTCATGCCCTTAAGAAATTTACTTATCCTCCATTCTTTCAGCTGCTTTACTTATAAAAATAAGGATGAAAATAGTATCCATCTAAAAAAAAAAAATAGCATCTACCTCATGGGGTTACTGTGAAGATTAAGTGAGGTCATACACACAAAACCTTAGAAGATGGTCTTACATGTAGTATGTATATAATAAATGTTCACTATCAGTCAATCATGTCAACTCTATTTCTATGCCATTCTACTAATGATACCTCCATTCAGGGCTAAATCATTTCTACCCTAGATTATTACAGTAACCTTTTAACGAGACTCTTTAATCCTCATAACTTCCATACCCAGTTCACACAACCCAACATACCTAAAGTATCATTCCATGAAGTATAAGGTAAATAATCATATGTAAGGGATTTTGAAAGAGAAGTTCCTTAAATGAGGATATGGGACTTAATAAACCTTTAAGGATCCTTATAAATCTAAGATTCTGTGATTCTAATGAAAAGGTTACATTTTTAAACAGCTCATCTTAAGTAAACAAGTTTGAGAGGGAAGTTGATGTCCTCACTCAAAGAAAACCGGCTCTCACTGAGATTTTGATCTAGTTAATACAGATCTCCCTGAAAGAATAAATTATTTGAGTTATCAAGGACTTTTCCTAGAACAGATATATCAACAATCCATACATCTAAACTGGGGTGGGGCGGGCAGTTTACTAGGTTTTAAACACCTTATCTAGAGCTTCAGTGTAAAGCACTGCCACCTCAACAAGGTCAGCCGAGAATCAGAAAACACAAGTGGCCTCTTAACAGCCAAGTTAAAAAGTCAGTACACGTACCAACCTTAACTTTTTCATAGAAAAAATCTCGCTGTGGACTTATTCTTCTTTCATACGCGATTCTAAAATGTTTGGTAATACGGACTTTCATATTCCGCAACAGATTAAAAGAAATAAAACTTTAATCAGGAAACAGGAAGAAAAAGAAAAGAGAGAACTGAGGTGGCAGCCAATACAGCACAGCCATGGCCCTTGGAGTCATATAGACTTCTGAGTTCTAATTATTACCTATTCTCGAAACCAGTTACCTGAACAGAAAAGTTTCTAAGTACTGTAAAGGATGGACTGTTATTGCTTATAACCGCTGAGGATATACTTACCACAACAGATTTTCTTTGGAAGTTTATGTTGTTGATGCAGACGACCTGATGAGTTGTACATTAAAGAATAAAGAAAATGTTTCAGTTATTAAATAATGCGTAACTCTATCCAAGTACAAACAAGAACTGTGTTCTAGGCAGCTCAGAATCACACTTATCTTTCATGCTAAAACCCTACAAATTAGGGTAACTTGCTCATTTTAAATTTAGCAACAGCCACGAAAATAAATTTCTTTGGGCAAAAATGCAACTTAGTACTTTAAGAAAAAGGTTTATTAACCTGCAAGAAGCAGATCTGCTGAATCACACTGTCATTTAAACCAGTTTCGCCCTACAAACACCATTCCCATCACCGTGAGTGGCTCCCAGTTTCCCACTAGGCCTCCCAGGCCCACGATATCAGTTTCAAGCAATCACAAAATATAATTAATGAAAACCAAACGTAGAAGAAAGGGAGATGAAAAAATACTTATAATTTATAGGGCCTTGGGCTTTCAAAGCCCTTGTCTCCTTTCTTCCTGTTCATTCTGGCGGGCTCTAAACCAGTCGGCGGCATGAAGAGACCCCGCGGAGCTCGGCTTCCCGGCTTTCCGAGGGGCGGCGGGGCATTACCGGTCTCCGGCACCTGACACTCCCCGCTCCCCCGCGCACCCAACAGTCACACCCCGCGGCCGGGGCTCCCTCGGCACCCACTCCCGGCCCTGCCCGATCTGCCGCCGCCAACGCCTCCAACTCTCTCCCGCGATTCGGCTCTGTCAGCTGTCTCCGCCGAGCTTCTGTCACGGAGATGCTCCTCACACCAAGCACCGACGGCGCCAGCCAGCCGACATCTTGCCGGTCACCTCTGACCTCCGACGTCAGCGGAAGTGGGACAGCCGTGAGGGCAGGAGTCGGAAGTTACGTGTAAGTGGGCGGGGCTTGCCCGAGCGCCGGAGTTTTTGTTTTCGTCTATTCGTATACGGACGGTGGGTGAGAACTATTAAAATTTCGGAAAGCAGCCAGAGATATTTTGTGGGTGAGGCGAACACAGCGAGAAGGAAAAAAGGAAACACTAAATTTTAGAGGACTAAAGATCTAGCGCAAACATATTGAACAGTATGGGGAAAAGGTTTTCGAAGAGCCAGGGTCTGGCGACTAGGAAGCCGGGAAATAGGAAACCAGGAGAGGTGTGCCTCTGGTCCGCTGTGTGAAAAAACACCATAAACTCACTGGAGCTCAGTGATTTAGGCTGTACAATACGTGATTAGACCTCAAGGAGTCTAAATCGAATTCCGGAGTCCTCACTAGGCACTGCTGCCTCAGTGTTTATTGAGAAAAACATGAAATTAGTGGATTATATAGATGCAGAATTTATTGAAAAACCGGACAAATATTTTAAAGCCATCGTATTTGCATTTTATGCATGAGAATAAAAGTTGTCAATTCCAATAAGTTAAATCTTGGTTAATTGTGGATTATGCAGTTAAAAAAAAAATTAACTTCGGACCAGATTTAACCTTGGCCTACCCCTTCCAACTGTCTTGGTGACAAGTTCATTAGCTAAGTTAAAATTTGAACTTTGGTCTAAACGAAAACACACTAGGAAAGTAAAGATGTAAAGGAACTTCATCAAGCATTCCAAAACCAGCCAGAGATTACTTGTAGTTTTCAAGTATTACCTGTGTCAGTATCCTTTATTATAGGATTATAAACTACTGTTAGCATTCTTCATTTAGGATTAGTATTGAAATGGGTCTTCTTGAATTATAAACTTTAACACCATTTGCCATGGAAGATGGGGGGGGATATTTAGGGAGATAGATGCAATTGGTTTAAAGAGAGGTCACTGGATTAAGGAAAGAATGGGAGACAAAGAAGCAGAGAAGGAGTACGCAAACTTTCATCCCAGAGTGCTTATCTGAGGTGGGAAGTAGATGGGTCCCTGGGCTGGACACCTGGTGTCTGTCAAGTGAAGTAAAATTGAAGCTTTGTTTCCCCCCCCATACGCCAAGGATAAAGCTAGTGGCAGAAGCTGACCTCTGCTGATGTAAAGAGATGAGGTGACCACTCCTGAGGTCAAGAAAATTTCCCTGACTGCACAGGCACAGGAAGGCTCCTTGGAGTTCAAAAAAGAGAGGGGTGCCACCCATGATACGTGTGGACACATCCCCACAAGCCTCTGCGGTGGAATCCACCTTAGCAACAAGTTGGGCACGCATGTTAGGGAGTGTCCTAGGACAGGTTAGATGTGGGAAAAGAAACAATTGGCCAAAGATAAACAAAGACCCAGAAAAACTGTCTTATGTAAGTGATTTAAATCACCTCTTTCCTGCGCTCCTCAGTAGGGAGGACACCCACACCCTATCTCTCTGAGTGTGTATTTCTGCCTTGCTTCTGTCTTAAACAATCTGTTTCTCTGTGTGCTCTCCCACTTGCGCCATGTCTCTAATAATAAACTTTGTACCTGTTTTTACAGTTTTTGCCTTCTAGAAACATTCTTGCTTTCAAACCGGGCAAGAGCCAGGGGAACTTTGCTTCTCGCCTCTAGCCCCTGGTGGACTAGTGGCTAGGATCCCTGGTTTTCATCCAGGTACCCAGGTTCAATTCCTGGGCAGGGAACTAAGATCTCTCTTTAGAACCTCTCACTGCTGTCTCTCTGAAATCATATCTACATCAGCCAGGTGAACAGAAGCAGCTGTCAAGCCAATTTCATCAATATAAACAACTAATTTAGATAAATGATATAGTATCAGGTGACCTCCTGTTTGGGTAGAAAGTCAAAAGTAGAGGGGAACTGACTTGAGAAATGACATTTAAGTGAATAACTAATTCTAGGAAACTATTTAGCTCTCTGAAAACTTTTAAATGTATTAATAATTAGAATGTCAAATCCTAATTAAAGAAATGCAATTTTAAATATAAAAAAAGCAAAACTTATTCTATAAATAAACCCACAAAAACTACTAAGAGACACTAAATATAGGAAATAACTTTCTTTTGTCGTTGTTTTCACTGTGTACATAATACAAATATAACCTGAAAGATATAAAATACCCTACTACATTTAAGGAAAAAAAGAGCAGTAGTTTTTAAATGCTTAAGATGAGGAGAAAAATGCCTCAAAAGGGCTTCCCTGGTGGCGCAGTGGTTGAGAGTCCGCCTGCCGATGCAGGGGACACGGGTTCGTGCCCTGGTCCAGGAGGATCCCACATGCCGCGGAGCGGCTGGGCCCGTGAGCCATGGCCGCTGAGCCTGCGCGTCCAGAGCCTGTGCTCTGCAACGGGAGAGGCCACAACAGTGAGAGGCCCGCGTACTGCCAAAAAAAAAAAAAAAATGCCTCAAAGAATTAGGTTTTTAAAAGTCTGGAACACAAATACATAAAAAATTTTCTTATAACCAGCAACTTTACAAAGCAACTTTAGTTGCAAAGACAAGACTGTTGTTCTTTTTAAGAAATGGGTCTTCTTGAGTTATAAACTTTAACACCGTTTTGAATCGAAGATCGAGAATATTTAGTGAGTAATGCACCAATGGTTTGCTTCTCTCCACACAAATCTCTGTGGGAACAGTAAAGAAATTAATCAACATCATAAATATTCTAGGGAACATAGCACAATTTTCACAGCACTAGCTATTTATATCTCTCTCCCCCAAATCCATCTTTCCAACAAACGTAAGGGTGTGTATTTGTGGGAGAGAGAGGGTAGGGAGA
Organism: Delphinus delphis; assembly: GCF_949987515.2. NCBI lineage: Eukaryota > Metazoa > Chordata > Mammalia > Artiodactyla > Delphinidae > Delphinus > Delphinus delphis. Next base: position 61,776,321 of record NC_082699.1, read on the forward strand.
GATTACTAAGCCATAACTGAACGAGGTACATCACATGCATGTATGATCTCCAACCTGCACGGTAAGAGTAATGTATTATTTAACCCCACGTTAGATATAAGGAAACTGAGGTTCAGGTGGTAAAGGATGGAGCCAAGTTTTGCAGCCGGCTCTGTAGGTCTCCAAAGTCTGGGTTTTTTCCATTATATCACACAGGCTTCCAAATCAGACATAAAAGCAATGTGATACAGTGGGGTCTAGACTCAGAGAACCTGGATACCCGGTTACCTGTGTGAGCTTATCTAGGTTACCTACCCTACCTGAATTTTAGCTTCCTCTTCTGTACCTCAAAGGAGAGAAGACTTTGACTGGAACATCATGAGGGAAGGGAAGATATGGGAGGACCTGAGCTGGAGAAGGGATCAAGGGAAGATCACACAGGGCCTTGAAGAACATGAGAGGGAGTTGTAATTTAATTGTACATATAATGGGAAGCCAGTGGAGGGTTTTATTTCATAGAAAAGCATAATGTGATCTAAGTTTTAAATAATGGAGGCAATGAGTTGATGATTATGGAAGCTAGGTAGTAAGTACATGGAGTCCGGTTCCTTATATTTTACTGTTACTTTTGAATGTTTAAAATTTTCCAGAAGTTTAAAAGGGGGGAGAGGAGAAGGGAGCAAAAACTAAAATAGGGAGACCAATCAGAGGCAGGTATGAGATGATCCATCAGGATTTGCTCGAAGTTTGAAACAGGAGGCAAGAGAAAAAAAGACAAGGAAGATTTCTAGACATTTTGCTTGGGTAACTGGATTAATGGTAGTGCTGGTAGCTGAGATGAGGGTGATGGGGTTAGGACAGGGGGAATCAACAGTTGCATTATGAGCATGTTTGAAATTCCTATTAGATATCCAAGCAGAAATTTAGATTAGGTAACTAGATGTAAGAATCTGGAGCTCAGGAAAAAGGTCAAGTATGAAGATAAAATTAGGAAGTCACTGGGCTTACATGAGGGCACCAAAAGAAAAAATACAAAATGAAGAGAAGATAGCCAATAATAGAATGCTAGAGCACTCCGACATTTAAAGAATGGGAAAACAAGGAGACATCAGCAAGAGATGGAAAAGGAGCTGCCTTGTGGGAGAAGGGAGAAGGCTGGTGTGTTTCAAGCAGGAAGTGGTCCACTGTGTCAAATAGTGTTAAGAGGCCAAGTAAACAAGGACAATTGACCACTGAATGTAAAAAAGATAGATGCCATTAGGTTAAGGATCTGTCATTGGGTTAAGGAAAGCATGGGAGACAAAGAAGCAGAGACTGAGTACACAAACTTTTAAAGGGAGCTTTGTTGTGAAGGAGAGCAGAGGACGTGGGGTACCATAGACTGTTTTTTTTTTTTTAAGATGAACAGTACTACAGAATACTGTTCATAGTGATACATGTGTTGCTGGCCATAATCCAGTTGGTGGGAGACGTTGATAACACAACACGGGAAGGGACAACTAGAGGATCCTTTTAATAAGGCCAGAGGGGATGGATCTAGTGCAGAAGGAGGGTTGGCCTTAGGAGCAAGGACAGTTCATGCATCACACAGGATGGACGGCAGAGCAGGTGTGTGCCCACATAGGAGGCCGGCAGACTAGGCCATGGGAAAGGAGGTAGTTGTCTTGTCTTGTCTGCTTCTGTTTTCTCAAGAAATATGGTCGTGGGCTTCCCTGGTGGTAGAGTGGTTAAGAATCTGCCTGCCAATGCAGGGGACACAGGTTCGAGCTCTGGTCTAGGAAGATCCCACATGCCGCAGAGCAACTAAGCCATGTGCCACAACTACTGAGCCTGCGTTCTAGAGCGCGAGCCACAACTACTGAGACCATGCGCCACAACTACTAAAGCCCGCGTGCCTATAGCCCATGCTCTGCAACTGCAACAAGGGAAGACACTGCAATGAGAAGCCCGCGCACTGCAATGAAGAGGAGACCCTGATCGCCTCAACTAGAGAAAGCCCATGCACGGCAATGAAGACCCAATGCAGCCAAAAAAGAAAATACGGTCATAAGCTGAGGATGAAGAGGAAACGGGGTATTGCTGCTATGAAAAGAGAAAAAAAGATGTAAAGTAAGTTCCAATGGTTGAAAAGTTTCATGAGGAAATGGTGCCTTGCCAGGGGCCCTGCTAATTACCACTTAAATTTTTAAGTGAGACTAGCAAGCCACACTGTGTCATTTCTCTCCAGGAAATTTCAGCTGCCCTGGTGCAGGTACAGAGTAAACAGAAAGTTGGGTTTAATCTTTGCAGATTTTTGCCAATGAGGTATGACAAGACACAGAGATAGGGTGCAAGGAGTAGCGCGGGTACAGTAAGAGTTAGAAAGGCTGACCCTGGAAAGCAAGCCGGGGAAAGAGAAGAGAGAGACCCTGAGAGGTGGGAGATGCAGTGAGGAAGTGGTAGTGTTTATTAGTGGCTTTGAGATTGGTTCTACAAGCAGTGGCTTCAGGGCTAACTTGTTCTTCCACAGTCTGGCTTCTACCAGAATGTTAAAGTAAGGGAGTGGGAAAGAAAGAAGGTGGCCATCAGAGAGGGGTGCTTGCCTTAGAGTCATAGGAGGGTATACAGTTGACTGTCCCTCTATAAGCTGCAGTTTGAAAGGAGAAGAGCAACGAAGTGATTCTAGAAGTAGTAAGGAAGAGAGATGACACATACCCCACCTCCCCAGATCAGCAGTTGTGAAGAATGATAGAGAAGACAGCCACCACTGGAGAAAGTTTGGAAGGAAGCAGTGTCTTCCAGGAATACTCAAAAAAAAAAAAAAATTCTGATAATCTAAAACCCTATGCCACTCATCATAAGAAGAACAGTCAAAATCCACTTGTGGGCTTCCCTGGTGGCGCAGTGGTTGACAGTCTGCCTGCCGATGCAGGGGACACAGGTTCGTGCCCCGGTCTGGGAGGATCCCACATGCTGCGGAGCGGCTGAGCCCGTGAGCCGTGGCCGCTGAGCCTGCGCGTCCAGAGTCTGTGCTCTGCCAGCGGGAGGGGCCACATCAGTGAGAGGCCCGCGTACCGTTAAAAAAAAAAAAAAAAAAAAAAAAAATCAATTTGTAAGAAATTACTTACTCAATATATGGAGCAATATCTTCTTCTGTCCACTTCTCCCTCAGAGAGAAGAGACTATTAAAACGTTCCTGATTATCCTCAGGCAAATCATCTACTTTCAGTAAAAATATGATTTCTGGTCTTGAGTGTCTATCCACCAAGGCTAAACCCTATAAGAAATGAGAAAAAGGACAGTTCAAGTAATGGTCTGATGTTTAAAAATGACTCATTTACCTTACATTTAGCTTAGCCCAAGGTATTTAAAACATCATCCACATGAAACTTACACAAACTACCCAGAAACTTACACTAGCCTTTTTCATAAAAGAGCTCCTCTAAGCAGTGACTTACTTGTAATCTGGCTTTTACTACCACCAATATCTTGAGATGGCTCTAGTTCTAAAGGTCACTGATGACCTGTCGTTGCCAAATCCAGTGGGCCCTTTTCTTGGATTCATCTCTCTAGACCCGTTTATTTTGTTAGTGTTGATCACTCCTTCCTCTAAGCCTTTAAGCCTGCATCACGATCTCATTATTTTTCTCCTAACTTGATGTTGTAGTTCCCTGGCCCCCTACTCCATCCCGCTACTTGTTTCACCGTCACTGTCCTAGGTAACCTCTCTAAACCCATGACTTCAACCACCACTTACTTACAAATATTACAGTCATCAGCAAGTATCTTCAACTCAAATCCCTCTTCCAAGCACCAGACCTCTATATCCAAACCTATATATGCACTCATTGTGTTTGTCATCCAAACCTGTTCTCATCCTGCTAATCCTAGGAAACCAAGGCATCATCCTAGATTCCATTATTCAAACCCCACATGTAAGTGGTCACTAAATCATATAGATTTTAAGGCGTTAACATTTCTCTATCCTTTCCCCATCACCTATTTCTTTGGCCAATACTCTCTTAGTTAGGAGTAAACTGTTGGAAACCTAAATTTTTCATAATCTAGCCAACTTTCCATCAATCCATCCTCATTACTGTCACAGTGTTCTTTCCAAAAGGCAAAACTCATCAGGTAGCATTTCTAACTGATGCCACTCAATGGCCCCAAAGAGCTTTCTAGATAGAGTTGAAATTCCTTAGCACAGTCCATAGTGTCCTTCACCAACTCACCAGCACCCTTCTCTCAAGTCATGCATCCCTACTGTGTGTCCCAATTTTTATCCCTCCATGCTCTCCTGGAACCTTGTCTCTGCCCTTCCGTCTAGAGTAACACATGATCCTTTCATACTCGGCAGCTAGAACATTCATTCCTTCAGAAAATCATCCCTGATTGACCAGTCAGATGGACAAGCCCCTTCATGTGCTCCCATAACACCTTGTGCATGCTTTTCCCATGGCACAGATCACTCTACATTGTCAGAAGAGATATATACGTGTAACGTGCACCCCCACTGCCGGACCCCAGGCTGAGGACCTAGATGGCACCTTGTGTGACGTTTTCTGCTCAGCATCTAGCAAGGTGTTTAGACATAAAAGGAACTCTGTAAATATTGAGCAAATACTTTCACTTATTTAACAAATTCTCATTGAGCATATACTACATGCCAGGCAGTATGCTATATATTGGCAAGCAACAGTGAAAAAAAATTCTATTAAAGTGGAGAGCAGGGAACCACATAATGAAACATTTTTCTGAAGCTAAGTGAGAGTACCATGAAGGAGAAATCCGGGCTGCCATGGAGAGTAAAACAGGAAGTATTTTTTTTAGAGTAAAGGAAGGCCTCCTTGATGGAGTGACTCAAAGATGTGTAGGAGGTGGCCAGGTGAAACTGGGGAGAAGTTTATTCTAGAACAAAAAGCTTTGTGTAAAAGTCCTAAGGTAGGAAAGAGCTTGATGATCTTAAAAATCTGAAAGAAGGCTGGTATGCAGCAGACAGGAGAGAAAGTATCAAGAGATGAAGCTTACAGGGGATGGTATGAAGAGCCTTGTAGACCAAGATTTTACATATTTTATTGTAAAATATTATTTTATATTATAATACTCTGGATTTTATATCTTAAATGCAATGGGAAATCATTAAAGTGATTTAAGCAAGAAGTTCATCTAATCTGATGGACATTTTTGAAAGATCGTTTTAGTAGCACCGCAGAGAATGGATTGGAGGTGGGCAGTTAAAAGTACAGAAGGCCCGCTTCGGGATGCTATTGTGAGCCAAACATGATAGTTTCAGCTAAGACAATGCTGATGGAAATGGAGAGAAAAGGAACAAAATGAGATACACCAGGTGGGAACCAGGATAAACTGTAAATGGGCCTGAGTGATCTCACTGAGTTGACAAATGTTCTAAAACTAGACTGTGGTGGCTGGTAACTCATTAAATTTACTACAAAATCACCCTTTTCAAAAGGGTGAACTGTGATATGTAAATTACACTTCAATAAAGTGGGATTTGGGGTTTTTTTTTAAGGATTTTTGTGATGTAGAATGCACTCCTAATGGGGGACTAGGAAAATAAACAGGCTCCAAATTCAGTTCCAATACAGGCTTCATTTCACCTAGTCACCTGCTGAGTTATGGAGGTAATCACCATCGCTACCTTACCTTAAGCTGATCGAGCCTAGTTATCACTCCTTCAGGAACACTCTGTTGCCACACTTCTTGAAACTCAGCGAGATTGAATTTCACTGCATTCTGAAGTAGCGTTTCTGCTGTAGCTCTGCAGATTTTATCTGCGCTCAATTCAAAATAAACTTCACCTAAGGAAAACGTATCAAAGAGAGTTTCATATGGTCCTCTGACAATTAATTATACTACTCATTTTTATACACAACTCATCTCCCATCACCCTATGGAGTTCTTATTTTTAACAGGAAGACACTTGAAAAAGGCATACCAATTTTAACACATAAGAGTTAAAATACCCATTAAAATACTTTCCCAATCTTACCTTCCTCTGTATATCTCTTTCCATAACATTTAAGACAGTGTCCGATCATTTCCCTGAAAAATTTTAAACACTTATTTGAAAAGTTTTTCACATATTTATATGTTATCTTTTAAACACCATTGCTAACTAGAAACTAAGATATAAATTTGAAATAACTAAAGGATTTTGGTTGCCAAGTATAAAACTTTACATTAGAAACTAACTAAAATACACTGGACAGTTACTATATACCAGGTCCCATGCTAAATATTTTTACACAAATTATATGAGCATACCTTTATTATAAAATAGCTTAAATTATTCCTTTATATTTTTTATGGCAGAGGAAAAAAAGATACACATTTATTCACCAGAATGACCAAAATTCCCAAGTCCTTCTTGGTTGTATATTCTTTAGATTTCTATAAGATATCAAAATATAAATAGTCTATGCCCTGGGTTTAGTCCTACCCTGAAAATAATTTTCTTCCCCTTAAGGAAATCTGGAAGGACAATGAATAACATACTTACTCTGTCTCTAATGGTCCAAGTTCCTGAAGGCATGTATTCAAGGGAACTTTACTAAAAGACCAAGATTCAGAATCCACAAGCTGAGTTATGTGATTCAGAAGTTTCATCTCATAATCAAATTCAAGAATCCTCCAATAACCTACAAATTCCAAAAGTTATATTTACCAAAGGACATTTTAAACAAATGAATTGGCTGATAGACCGATAAAGCAGCAGTAAACTCTTGCCCACTGCAAAAAAGAGACATGAAAAGCCTTAGCTTTCTTTATAAACAATGCTTCTGTTTATGCTTGTCTCCTGATCATTACAAATTGTGTCTTATGGGAGATCAGATGGTTTTTAAAGAGTACTTTTCATATGACTAACATTTTAATTTTTTTTCAAGTGCTTTAATACTCAATTATCTCACAATAATCTTCTCGTTCTAAATGGAAATGTGGAAACCTGTAGCTGGTACAGTCATTTCACTAGAACGTCATACAAATGAGGTGAAGGTCATAGGTTGGATATCCCACACAGTGATCTCTGCTCTGGGGCACTGCCATGGTTACAACCCTCATCTCAGCGATCTTGGAGAGGTGTTCTCATGCTCATAAAGAAGTCCAGCTCATTTAAGAGATAACAGACTCAGAAGTACAATGTGGACCAGCGGCAAAATAAAAGCTGAGCCTCAAGACACATTTCCCTATTCCTGTGAAAACTATGAAATGTCATCTTATAACCAAAGGCACTACCACCACCCCTGGAGAAACAAATCACATACACACCCACCAATTCAAGTACACTCACACCAAGGGAGAATGTTCCTATTCTTACTCTGAAAAAATAAAGGCAATGTTAAAAAATGGAATGCGTGATGTAAAACTGAAAAAGAAAACTAGGAAAAAATAATCTTTGCATCCCCACACACACATACCCCCCAAAATGTTATCCATTCCCATGCAATAAGTGAATAATACAGAGGGCTGCATTAAGCCCATTGGTTCTTCTTTTTTTTTTTTTTTAACCTTAACATTCATGGTACCCCCTATACCATAGTAATTAGCAGCAGGCATCCACAATTAGAAACTTTATGCCCGATGATTAGGACCAAATGTGTCTCAAGGAACCACAACAAAGAGCTAAGTGTTTCCAGTTAGTTATAAAGTCATCTGCAGCTGCTTCACTCAGCAGAATTCACCACATTTGAGAGTTACAGTCTCACAAAAGCTAATCTTGCTTAAAAGATTTAGGAGTGCATCCACCAAACCATGCCAATTTCCTCCTTTCCAACACATGGGTGCAGAATTAAGCTGCTTCTCTGGGCAAACTTAAGACGGCTGAAAAAGGGCTTCCCTGGTGGCGCAGTGGTTGAGAGTCCGCCTGCCGATGCAGGGGACACGGGTTCGTGCCCTGGTCCGGGAAGACCCCACATGCCGCGGAGCGGCTGGGCCCGTGAGCCATGGCCGCTGGGCCTGTGCATCCAGAGCCTGTGCTCCGCAACCGGAGAGGCCCCCGTACCACCAAAAAAAAAAAAAAAAAAAAGAGGGCTGATAAATGCATACAAACATCCACTCAAGTATTACTGCAGGCCCAGATGCCAGAAAAAAAAATAGCTCCTACTCCACCACTCCAGACCAGGAGATAATCAAAATACAAGATAGTACTGGGCTTCTCCACCAACCCCTGAGACCAACACATACCACTACAACTTTTATACAGGTTTCTTACATAAACTACTTAACACATTTAAAAGTATGTTGAGTTATCACAAGAAGAAACACATCTTCCAAGCAATTTGGAAATACAGTGAGTTAATTCTGAACCAGGAGTTGAAGTACCTGGGTTTTATGCCTTATCCTGTCACTAACTCAACATGGAACCCTGGACAGGTCCGTTTCCCTTCCTAGGCCTTAGTTTCCCTCACCTATTGAAAACAATGAAGGGATTAGACTACCTGATATCTAAGACCTTTCCTGATCTAATATGGTTCTTCTATTACCACTCAGTCCAAAGAAAAAGGCCTGTAAGGAGTAGAAAAAGTCACTGGTCAGAGACTGTAAAGGTGATCACACGTAGTGTCTACCCCACACCCCAAAATACAAATATCATCTCTGAGCCCAAAAGAAGGTTAAATAAATAGCATGGAACAGCAATAAACAGGTGAAGATGTCCAAAAATGTCTCTCATATGATGCCCAATTCCATCATTATTAATAATAGTAAGTCATGCTACCTCCAATCTCACAGGCATTTAGAACTTGTAACTGGGTCATTATTTCTTCCTCACTTGCCTGAATTTGATCAAGCAAATCTTCAGTTGTATACTGAAACAAGAAAACAGGAAAAAAAAAAAAAAAAAGCAAGCACATTTTAAGGCCAACGAATTTTTTTAGACTTATTGAATAAATACATAGAAGAGATTAAGGCAAGGTACCCTAGTTTAGTTTCTTTTGTTAATCTGTAATGATTACTACAACAGAGGATAACTCTTTGTGATGTTGGATGTGGCAATGGTTTTAGATATGATGCCAAAAACACAAGCAACAAAAGACAGATAATGTGGACTTCATCAAAATGAAAACTTGTGTATTTCAAAACATCATCAACACAAAAGGACAAATACTGTATGATTCCACTTACATGGGAGATTTGGCATAGACAAATTCACAGAGACATAAAGTGGAATAGTGGTTGCCGGAGGGTGAGAGGCAGGGGAAACTGGGGAGTTAGTGTTTAATAGGTACAGAGTTTCAGGTTGGGAAGATGAAAATTTTCTGTAGATGGATACTGGTGATGGTTGCAGAGCAAAGTGTATGTAATGCCACAGAGCTGTACAGGTCAAAATGGTTCAAGTGGTAAATTTTATGTTCTGTTTATTTACCTCAATTTTAAAAAATCAAGAAAAGACGACTCATAAAATAGGAGAAAATATTTGCATATCATGTATCTGTCAAGGAGCTTGTATTTAGATTATATAAAGAACTCTCCTACAATTTAGTAATAAATAAATAACCCAATTAAAAATTGGGCAAAGGGGTTTCTGTATAGGCATTCTCCAAAGATACAGAAATAGTCAACAAGCACATGAAAAGATGCTCGACATCATTAGTCATCAGGGAAATGCACATCAAAACCACAGTGATACCACTTCAAACCCATTAGGATGGATACAGAAAAGACAGATAGAAACAACTGTTGTCTAGGATGTGGAGAAACTGGAACCCTCACACAATGGAAATGTCAAATAGTGCAGCCACTTTGGAAAACAGTCCGGGAGTTCCCCAAAAGGTTATACAGGGTAAGCACAGGGCCCATCAGTTTCACTCTTTGTGTGTGTGTGTGTGTGTGTGTGTGTGTGTGTGTGTGTACACATATATATATATATCTCCAAGAAAAATGAAAACATAGGTTCCCTAGAAACTTGTACATGAACGTTCACAACAGTGTTATCCATAATTATCAAATAATCAATAATATTCAAAAAGTAGAAACTACCCAAATGTCCATCAACTGATGAATGGATGAATAAACTATGGTATATCCATAAGATGGGGTACTATTCAGCAATAAAAAGGAATGAACTACTGACATGCTACAACATGAACGAACCTTGAAAACAGCATGCTAAGTCAAAGAAGCCTGTTGGAAAAGGCCACTTATTGATTCTATTCATATGAAAGGTCCAGAAGAGGCAAATCAATAGAGGCAGAAAGTAGATTAGTGGCTGCCTAGGGTTGAGGTGGGAGAGAGAAGGAGGGAAAGGTAGGATTAGAAATTAACAGCTAAGGGGTACAGGGTTTCTTTTGGGGGTGGTGAAAATATTCTAAGCTTCATTGTTGTGATGATCGCACAACTCTGTTAATGTACTAAAAACCGTTGAATTATATAGTTTAAAATGAGTAGATTGCTTGGTATATGAATTATATCTCAATAAAGCTGTTACAAAGAAAAAAATTCAATCAGTCAGTCAAACTTCTAATACAAATATGGTCTTCAGAATACCAGGAGAATTCTATAACTTTGAATTACATTTAAAACTTAAATTTTTTTTTTACCTGGTTTATAAATATTTTTCCATACTTCCAGGAATTAGTCCATTCTGACTTTCCATTTTCATAATGTCTTTTCTCAAGAGTCCCTAATTATAACTTTTAATTAAATAAATTATCTTAACCTCTAAAAAACTACTATTTCTTAGTTAGGAACATGAGAAGCTTTCAGCTACATAAATGTCACCATGATATCTAGGACTTGCTTTAAAATACTCCAGAAAAAGACAAAAAAACAAAAAAGGTGGAAGGCAGCAGGTGGACAGAATAAATGAGATTGACAAAATATTGACAGATGTTCAAGAGAGTGATGAATATATGGAGATCTTTCCGTTTTGGGGTATGTTTGAAATTTTCATAATATGAACTTTAAAAAAAAGTCAGCATTAAGTGTCTCTATAGCTCTATTTTTTAAATTCCAAATTAAAAAATGAAAATACTAGTCTTACTTTTGAGTGATTTGAATCCTTTTCTTTTTGACTGTCAGGTCCTTCATAGGTATTTTCCATCAAAAGTTTCTTTAGCTTCTTTAATTTAGGTCTACATCTTCTTAATTCCCAGTAATTATTAGAAAAACCAAAGATCTAGAAATTACAAATACATCATAATCATTTAGGGGCCATTCTAAAAGAAATCTTCATATAAAATTTCAACCAACCCATCTGCCCTCCACAAGAAGCAAGAAAAGGGAGCCAAAGTATTCTTTCTGTTGAGAAGGCCCCCGTCCAGCCATCTCAAGCAGATGGATGGGTATCTTCAGGTAACATCTTTTCAATCCCCAGTTAAGAAGAGACTGCCAACATAGTGAGAATGGATAATTAAGCTCCATATCTCAAGTATACGCTGGAAACTAGAATATGCCCAGAAAAGAATGACCAGGATGCTGAGAATTCTGCAAGCCAGGTAGAAACACAGAAGAAGAATATCTTTAGGCTGACAAACAGAAAATAAAGAAAAAGCATTACCACTGTCTTCAAACAATTAATATATGATAAAGGGAAGGGGGGGAACCATTGTTCTGTGTTGCTCATTATGTTAAGGAAGAAAGACTCCTATTCAATATAAGAACTTCCCACTAGTTAGAATTGCAACTAATTCCTTATGGACTTGGGAAACAGTGAGAGGCTTATCACTTAAAGAAATCCAGGTGACAGTGGCTAAATGATGGATAAATATTTCTTATCTCTCTCTGTATCTCCAGGATTTGCCCAATGTCTAGCACTTAGTAGGTGCCCAATAACTGTTTCACATGAAAGAAGGGAAAAAGGCAGAAATGGACTGTCTCCTTCCAGCTCTAACATGGAAGGTCAGGGAATGCATCTACTCTAAAACTAGTAGAAGCCTTGATTGACAAGACAAGGCCCAGAGCCTAATGGAGATGCTGCTGAATCTGAGAAAAGTTTAAGGACCAAAACACAAAGGTTGATTTCATCCACAGTTCACAAATGGGCAGCCTGCTGGCTGTATCCAACGCACAGATGTTGGTGTGTACTTTTGTGTTGGGGAAAAAGGGAGGTTTAGTATAGAGTTTTCATTAGTTGCCAACATTGAAAAATAAGATGTTGCCCCCCAAAATCTAAATTTTAAGCTTCACTTGGACAAAGGAAATCAGAAGATCTGGCAATGCTGGGCCTGCTTTCCCACAAGGCCAAGAAGTGCCCATGCACTTACTTGGGGCTTGTGTGCTGCAATCTGCCATAGAGCCCCCATTCCCTATTACTCCTGAGACTGGGTATCCACTCCCATTTATCAACACCAGTCTGCTTTGCTCACGTGCATTCCTTACCCAGCCTTTTTAGGCATCTAAAGTGTAACCACAGATTTAAAAACTCTGGTTAGTAGAGCTTTGTTAAGTTTTACTCAGTCTCAGAACACAGAATTCCCATAAGAGCTCAAAGATACTCACAGGTGTTGTTATACCCTCCCCCAAACACCTACAAAACAGCTACATGATAAGAAAAATAACACCTTTTCCAAAAGGATGAACTGTCAATATTTCTAGTTAATTACAATGAAAGACACAACCCTACAAAAACCAAAATACAATATTTACTGGCAGCTCTTCTGTTCTAGCAACATATATGAATCACTGAAATGTCCCAGTATTTTCCCTTATTTCTATTCCAATTCTGTTTTTAGGAAGTAGCTGGCCTAAAGTTTAATAGATTTAAGGGCTGTGCTTTGATTGTGTATATGTAACAATCTAGCCAGGATGGAGACTTTGGTTTGGTATCTGCCAACAGCAGTCTCCAAAATAATTAAAAATTTGTTATACATGGCTATGAATAGTAATGAACTAAACTAATTTTAAAGGTGAAAAACACACTTCCCTCAGAAACAAATTTCTTCATTTCTCTACCTCATCTAATGCACTAGTTATGGTTTGAGGGAGTCCTTTCAAAACCTATCCATGGTAAAACTTTTTTTTTTTTTTGCGGTACGCGGGCCTCTCACTGTTGTGGCGTCTCCCGTTGCGGAGCACAGGCTCTGGACGTGCAGGCTCAGCTGCCATGGCTCCCGGGCCCAGCCGCTCCGCGGCATGTGGGATCCTCCCGGACCGGGGCACGAACCCGTGTCCCCTGCATCGGCAGGCGGACTCTCAACCACTGCGCCACCAGGGAAGCCCCACGGTAAAACTTTTAAAATGAGTCACCTAATAGCAGATTTTCTATATTACAGAAAATGGTCAGCTTATCTGGGACTTAAAAATCAGATTGGGATAAGAAAGACAACTTTACGTGACTCTGAACAAACAAAAATAATGCTGAGAAATTTCAAATTTCATTAGGGAACTTTTCAGATTCTCTATGATTGTACATTTCACACCTCAAGTTTGTTTGTTTGCTTTTTTTGGCCACGCTGTGCAGCATGCAGGATCTTAGTTCCCCCGACCAGGGATCCAACCCTTGCCCCCTGTATTGGGAGCACGGAATTTTAACCACTGGTCGGCTAGGGAAGTCCCACACCTCGAGTTTTTAATTAAACGCAAGATTGGCACATGTGTTGTCATTCTCACATAAATCAGGAGACCGTACCTCAGTGTGAATAATGTTACAGTGTGTCCCTTCCATCTTCATCTGGTCTGGAGTTTTACAACCAGGAATAAAAAGCAACATATTGGAAGTGTCTGCTATTTTCAAGTCATACGTTTTGTCTTTACTGCACAGAACGGCCTTCTCATCCTTATCACCACGAATCACAAGACTGCAGGAAAGTGGGAAAAGAAAATACTTGGTTTACTGAGACACCAATGGACATCTTCATTATAAACAGCTCCAAAATTGCCTAGGCTTCTAGAATTTAAAGCTAAGTCTTAAGGCTGTGTCTGGCCCCTGCTCTCACAGCCCTCCCATGAGCTCCACAGAGCAAGGCCTGGGCCAATTGAGACCCAGAGGGGCAGCCGGTGCCCTCACTAAGGAAAAATAATTCCACATGGGCAAAAAAGATCCAAGGAGGCCAAGAGGCCAAATGTTACCACGTGGCATCTTTGTGCAAACTGCTGGGAAAAGCTTCCAAAAGCTTCAGTCAAGATTTCACAACTTTCTAAAATTACTGAAGCAATACTTCTCAAACTTATGTGTAGGCACGTTAGGGAACCCTGTTAAAAAGCAGATCAGGATGCAGTATGCCTGGGATGGGACCTAGGACTCTGCACTACTAATAAGCTCCCAGATGATGACCATGCTGCTGGTCCTGGTACCCACCCAAGAGTTGTCCTTGTTTTGGCCTGCGTATCCCCTAACAATCAAAGGAGCACAACCTGGCCTAATCGTCACCTATGCTGCAAAGAAATCGGGACCCTGAGAAAAGAAAGCTGCAATGTTGAACGAAAAATACGAAAATGGTATGTTTACAAACTAGACTAAATGATGTCTCTGACAAAGGGTCACAGGTGGAAAAAAGCAAGAAGAAGGAAGAGGGGAAGGACAAAAGTGAGGAGGTGGAAGAAGAAAAATGATAAAGATAATGGAGATGACAAAAAAGGAGCTGATTCTAGTAGTTTTCCTTGTCTATAAAGTATTTAAACCTCCTGTACACAATTCATTTCTTTTAAATAAATAATAAAAAACCTGAAATAGAAGACTGAAAATATTTTTTTAAAACCAATCCTTTGGGGCTTCCCTGGTGGCGCAATGGTTGAGAGTCCGCCTGCCAATGCAAGGGGACACGGGTTCGTGCCCCGGTCCGGGAAGATCCCACATGCCGCGGAGCGGCCTGGGCCCGTGAGCCATGGCCGCTGGGCCTGCGCGTCCGGAGCCTGTGCTCCGCAACGGGAGAGGCCGCAACAGTGAGAGGCCCACGTACCGCAAAAAAACAAAAAACAAAAAAAACTAATCCTTAAGTGAAAATAAAAGGTTTTTTAAAGCTTCTTGGTGCTAACAACATTTAATAGTCCCAAGTACCTACTCTTAACATTTATTTCCACGTGGCACTATCCCTGCTTTCAAATATTTCGTTTAAAACAACTACCCCTTCCCTCTACAAAAAAAAAAAAAAAAATTAAAACACACATTTTCATTCTGGTTTTTGTCAGCTAGATTAACTATAACTGTACAAAGAAGGTCCTCGCACCTGAAGTCTTTTCTCAAATTCCTGCCAACTCAGCTGGGATGAAAACCCATGAGTGACGTTCTCCTTCAGTTCCCTTAAAGATACGTTATTGCTAGCATCTGAAGACTGGCCAGTTAACTATAACACGGCTAGATGAGTAAAGTAGGCAAAGTGAAAGCCTGAAGGATTCAATTAAAAAAACATAAAAGAGAACAAACGATACCTAATAAAATACAGGTGTGGGAGGAACAACAGAGCAGAACAGAATTAAACCAGAGCCCCTAACTCCTCATTTCCCTCATTTCCAGGGACTGCACAAAGTTGAGAGAACGGACTTCTGTTTTTGCTTTGTTTTGTTTTGTTTTTGCGGTACGCGGGCCTCTCACTGACGTGGCCTCCCCCGTTTCAGAGCACAGGCTCCGGACGCGCAGACCCAGCGGCCATGGCTCACGGGCCCAGCCGCTCCGCGGCATGTGGGATCCTCCCGGACCGGGGCACGAACCCGTGTCCCCTGCATTGGCAGGCAGACCCTCAACCACTGCGCCACCAGGGAAGCCCTCCTCTGTTTTCAACCCATGGTCTTGCAGCAAATGCGTAGCTGACCTAGAATTAGAAAACAGCTTCCGATCCCGACTGAGTGACCCCAAGCAAGTTTGTTTTTTGAGGGCCTTCCACAATTACCAAGTCTGTAAAAACAGCTTTACACTTATTCCCCCCCAGTCCTATCTACTGAGTAAAATACATATAAGTAGCAGGCAAGAGGAACTCCATAAATACTGGATATTACCAATGGACTTTAAGATAGAATGGCAAAGCGTTCTGTGTAGTGCCTGGCCTCACTGTTAACATCTCCAAAACTTCCCCGAGACTCTATTTCCGGACTTGTTTTCGCTGACAGAGGCCTCCAAGACCAGCCGGACTAGTCCAGCTAACTGGACGGATTAACAGTGGCGCGGACTCCTCGGGAAAAGGTAGCCAGCTGGGGATCAGGTCACCGGCCTGCTGCGAGGGACCTGGTCAAATCAATGCACCTCTCTGGCCCAGTTTCCCCATCCTGTGTTTCCCCGCAGGAAAATCAGAAGGTGGATAGCACGAGGCTGGAGGCGGCAGGTCCCGGCCCCGGCTCACCTGTGTCCTGCCTCAAGCTGCTGGCACAGCGCGGGCTCCAACTCGAGCAGGCAGAAGTCGCCGGCGGCTGCGCTGGCCCCGGGGCCGAAGGCCAGGCAGTGCACGGTGGGCAGCAGCTCGGCCGCGTTCAGCTTGGCGATCTGCAGGGTCGCGTCCACCTCGTCGCGGGTCCTCCTCATCGCTGCGCGGGGTCGGGAGGGGTTCCGCAGTGCGCGAGGGGCCGCAGGTTTAAGACAGGAGAACAAAGCTCCCCGGGAGGCCGCGACCCGGCGAAACAAGAAATAGAACAGTGCCTGTTTTAAAAGCGCGCCTAGGCGGCTGGGGGCGTGTTTCCGGGGCGGAGCGTGCCGCGGGGGCGTCCCCGAGAGAGTCCGAAAGCTTCCCGGACTCGTGCTCCGCGGAGGACTGCCGGGTCACCCCAGGCCGAGCAGCGGCTGCTGGAAGGAAACCCGGGCTCCGCGGGGAGCTCTCGGCGGAAGCTGGCGGGAGCTGAGCTGCGACCCCGCGGGGCGCCACGTAGAACCTTCCTGCACCGCTTCCGCTGCCCTCCTCCCCGCCCTGTTTCCTGCCAATACCCCCATTTCCTCGCCATCAAAATAGTCGCGTCTTCCGCCAGTGGCAGGTCTTGCAATAAGCACTTTGCATGCATAATTTCATGAATCCTTCACCACAGCCCTGTGAAGTGGACCCTTTTAAATACCGTTCTGCAAATGAGGAAGCAAACTCCTTACCCCAGGTGGCACAGCCAGGAGGTAGTAAAGTCTGACTCCAGTCTCGTCTATTACGGCTCGAAAAATACCGCACCGAGTTTGTGCAAACACCTTGGACCGGCAGTGAGGTCCTGGTAGAATTGCACAGGACATCTCACTTCTTTGGGTCTGGGGACCACTCATTATATCTGGGAATCTATGGCTCGGACTAGATCCATCCATTCGTTGAGTACCTAGTCTGGGCTGGGTGGCAGGTGAGGGGCTGAGACCCCGTGTCAAGAGGAAAGCACCTTCCTGAGGTAGGCAAGGCGCTGCAGAGTCCTGGGGAGACAAACTCACCACTACAGGATGTGTAAAGTGCTCCCTCGGCTTTCTCTAAGGTGTCTTCTAATACATCAAGATAAGATCTTCTACCAAACCTAGATCTTAGGCTGTGCCGAATGTAGCATTTTTCCCCCGAGCAGATCTACACAGGCTCGCATACACGGTATGCAAATTTAGATCTAATATAAATATTTGACTGCTTCTCTTTTTTTTTTATTTATTGAACATTTTTGGTTTTGTTGCTTATTTTTTCACTGTCCCTCATTAAACTGATTTTGTTTGTTTGATTTTTTTTCCCTCTGGCGATTTGGAAGGTCTATATCCCGCCTCATCTACTACTGCTTCCCTCTTCCTCTTCAAGGCTTCCTCCTAACATCAGGCACACAGGCTTACAATAAGATCTTTCGGTGCCTCCCACCATTTGGGCCTCTGTTTGTCTGGCATGTTCTTCTCTTGCTGAGCACGTGTCTTTTATTTATTTTACTTTTTTTCCATGTGGCTCGTGGGATGTTAGTTCCCTGACCAAGGACTGAACCCGGGCCCTCACAGTGAAAGCACAGAGTCCTTGCTGAGCACTGTCTGACAGAACTTCCTGAGATGTTGGAAATATTCTATATCTGCACAGTCCAATTTGGTAGCTACTAACCACAGGTGGCTTTTGACTGCTTGGAATGTGGATAATGTGAATGAGGAACTGCATTTTCTTTTATTTTTAATTCGTATTTATGTATTTATTTGGCTGCCCTGGGTCTTAGTTGTGACATGCAGGATCTTCGTTGCGGCATGCAGGCCCTTAGTTGCAGCATGCATGTGGGATCTAGTTCCCTGACCAGGGATCGAACCCAGGCCCCCTGCATTGGGAGCTCAGAGTGTTACCCACTGGACCACCAGGAAGTCCCTGAATTTTAAATTCTACTTAATTTAGTTAATTTAAATTTAAATAATCACAGGTGGCTAGTGGCTACTACACTGGATCATTCAACTCTGGGTCAAGCCTGGATCAAGATTTCTTCTCAGAAATCTTTCTCTGACCTCCCTGATCAGGTCAAGCCTGTCAAATATATATCTCATGCCAAAGGTACCTCTCATGCCTAGATTTTAAGTAAGTTGTAAATTTACATTTGTGTAATTACTTAATGTGGAGTTTTTTTGTTTGTTTGTTTGGTTGGGTTTTTTTTCTCTAAGACTGTAAGCTATAAACTTCACTAGGATATGTTTTCAGTCATCATTAAGCAGAGTGCCCAGCACATAATGGATCTTCATATATATTTGCTGAACAGTTCAATGAGTGAATAAATGAATGAGTTGTGACAATGTTTACCGCTAAGGAGGGGAGTGCAGGGGGACATCAAAAAGGATTTCTGGTTTTTCTTTACTGTATAAATTTTAACACTGAGAGCATATACATGCATTAAACATGTGTAATAAAATATATTTAAAATATTTTTCCTCAGTATTACAAAACTTGACATATGGAGACTTTCCTGGCAGTCCAGTGGTTAAGACTCTGCACTTCCACTGCAGGGGGCACGGGTTCAATCCCTGGTCAGGGAACTGAGATACTGAATGCCTCATGGTGTGGCAAACAAACAAAAAAAACCCTGACATACAGACAAATAACTTAAATGGACAGATAATAAATCACACATGAGTGAGGAAGGGAGGGAAAAGGGAGAAAAAGAGTTCCTGGCACAGATTGAAGGGAGACAAGTGTAGAAGGAGACTAGTAAGATCTTAAATGGTTGATGAGGGTGGCTGGGCTTGAGAAATAATTTTTGAGATTGAAAGGACAACAGTGGCTACTTGATTAGACATGGAGAGTAAGAGAGGGAAAAGAATGAAGGATGAATTCTAGATTCCTGCATGAGCAACTGCATCCCCTCATTTACAACATGTTGTAGGAAGGGTAGGAATAGGTTTGGAGTCAGATGAGTTCTGGCTTTGATACTTGAGATTGAGTTGCTATGAGAATATACACGTGAGGATCTAGAACTTGGAGTTTGAAAAAAGGTTTGCCCAGGAGCTAAAAGATAAAGCTTTTAAATGCACATATATGGTAATTACAAGGGTGCCTGTGAATGAGATGGGAGCTGAGCAGGACCCCGTGGGACCTTTCCAAGGACAGACACACACCCCCATCCCCTCTTCTCGTTTACAGATGAACTTTAGCCTCCTAGGCCTTTCCCTAGTTCCAAAGAGCAAAGTTAATCAGAGAAGTGAGATAATACAGAAACAAAGGAAAACAGTCAAGCAAGACAAAATAATAATAGTTTAGCCATAAAACAAAATCAAGGACCTTTAGTTCCTCCTCAAGGGCTACAGATAATATCCTAAAGCATATCCTTGAGTTGTTTTGCCGATACTAAAACCCCATCAGGTGGAAGAAGTTAACTGCTGACCACCAGCACATAGACCCCAGACCAGTCGGAACAAGAAGGTTGATGATGTTGATTCCTGAAATACCACCCAGTTACCCCACCACCACCCAATCAGAAGAGTTGTATGTGAGCTGATTACACATCCCATGACCCTCTTCCTCACACTGTCTTTAAAAACCATTTCCTGAAAAGCCGTCAGGGAGTTTGGTCATTTGAGCATGAGCTGCCTGTTCTCCTCGTTTAGCCCCATGTTGAGCACCTTGCAATAAAGCTGTACTTTTGATGAAAACTCGGCCTCTGTGCACTGGTGCCAAATAGAATCTCAGAGACAGAGTTTTGGGTGAGGTAGAAAAGAATAGCATTATTGCTTTGCCAGGCAAAGGGGGACACAGTGGGCTCGTGCCCTGAAAACCTGCATGCCCCAACCTGGGAGGATTTGGTGAGGAGTTTTATAGCAGTGGCTCGAGGGCGGGGTTGCTGATAAGGATCAGGGTGTGTGCAGGGCCTGCACTCCTTTCATCTGGCCTCAGTTGTTCTCCTGATGAGCTTCCCGAGGATACCAAACTGTGACCTTCTCTGGAATGAAGAATGCTAGCATCTTCCATTTGTTGGGGGTTTTAGTTCTGTAAAAGAGCTCAAAGATATTGTTGTGTGTATTCCCTTGAAGGGGAGCCAGGACCCTGCCCCAAAGCTGCACTATTGTTTCTTGGCTCTCCTCCCTTGTCTCTGCATCCCTTCCCTTCCCTAATTAGCAACTGTTTGAAAGGCTTCTGTGCCCAGGAGTCCCACAGGGTCCTGCTTGGTTTCACTTTTCTTCACCACAACCTGGTGTCAGTAGATTGGCTTTGCTGCACATCAGGCAAGCAGACCCAAGTTTGGTGTGGTAACAAGATCACCCAGCAAGAGTGTTATGTACAACTAAAAACTGGACTAAAGATGAAATCTCACCGAACAGTGGAGGTGGAAGCCTTGAAAGAAATACCTCCCTGGAGGAAAGAATTGCACATGGTAGGAAAAACAGAATAGTGTCTTGGAAACCACATTACCTTGTATTTACTTAAAATCACTTCAGGTAAGGAAGTGCCGGTTCACAGCAAGATTTATTTCATTCTGTGGGAAATACAGTAGTTTAGATTTTAACTTCATATCCTTTATTAATTAAACTTTTTAGGCTTTGCTTGTAGAACAGGATTTTCCCCACTAGATGGTGCTAGTGTTTCATGTTTCACAGAGTAGCCTGCTTTGCCGTTTTGTTCTCCATTGCCTTAGAAAAGAGAAGACATATCTATTAAATATTTACTGAGAGTCAAGCACTCAGGTGTGTATCCTGTATACATTATCTTCTGCAGTCCTTGCACTAACGTAAGTCAGATCACAGCATTCCTCTGTTCAAAATCCACCAAAGGATTCTGATCACTTTCAGAATAAATTCTGACAACTTAAGGAAAAAATACACAATGAAAGATTTGTGAATTTCAGTTTTATTCAGGATCTTAATGAGAACTAGAGCCTGGGAGACAACCACACAACTCTGAAGAGGTAGGGGAAAAACCAGTTTATACACGATTTTTGGCTCGGAAATACGTGCAGTCAATCATACATCTTGGTAAAAGATGACTGCTGATATCTCTAGTTAATGATTTTACTGCTTTTCTGTGTATGGGAAGATGCAATAATCTAGCATCATTGAAATTCTTACTGAGATATGCATCTATCTAAGGGCCTGCTCATCCAAAGCATAGAATGCCTCATCTTGTTTTTCATCCTGAATTCCTTTCAGGGTGCACTGGTGGTGGTCAATGGCAGTGGGTTATGACTTTACCCTTATAGAGCTGGGTGGTGAGCAATGCTCTTTGTCTTATTGATCTTAATTTTTCTGTGTCCACAGCCTCAAAGTCCTTATCAAGGCCCATAAGACCTTATACAATCTTCATCCCCTCCCCACCCCCTCACCCAGGTGCCCCTGCTATTCCCTTAATTTACAGGAGGCACTGCTGCCTCAGGACTCCTTTGTTTTTAAATCAACTTTATTGAGATACGATTTAAGTAAAATAAATTGCATGCATTTAAATCGTACAATTTAAGGATTTAACAAATTTATACACTGGTGACACCACCACCACAATCAAAATGCAGAACATTCTCTGTACCCCCAAAAGTTTCCTTATGCCCACTGGAAAAAGGAGAAGGAATATTCATGAAATATTAACTTCTATTTACTTGAGGTTTGCTTTACTCTTCTTTTTCTAGTTCTTATCATTGATTTTAGACCTTTCTTTTTTCTAATATAAACAGTTAAAAATGTGTTTATAAATTTTTCTCAAAGCTCTGCTTTAGCTGTATCACACAAATTTTGAAAAGTTATCTTTCATTATCACACAGTTTGAAATATTTTCTAATTTTCTTTGTGATTACTTCTTTGACCCATGAATTGTTTAGGAGTAGACTGTACTTCCAGATATTTGTGATTTCCTAGATATTTATTAATTTTTAACTTAATGTCATTATGGTATGGCTTATACATGGAGAACATACTCCATACGATTTCAGTTATTTTAATTTTATTGAGACTTGTTTTGTGGCCTAGCACCTGGTCTTTCCTAGTGAAATTGCCACTTTTTTATTTGGGGTTTTTCCTCACCTTTTTTAATCTTTCCTTCATTTTCTTCCCTCCTGTGGATTACTTGAATTTTTAAAAAAGAATGTCATTATAATTTATCAATTTCTTTTAGCCCTTTCTCTTTGCAATTTTTTAGTAATTATCATAGGGATTAAAATATACATCCTTGAAAAAGGAACCCTCCTACACTGTTGGTGGGAATGTAAGTTGGTGCAGCTGCTGTGGAAATCAATATGGAGGTTCCTTAAAAAACTAAAAATAGACTTCCATATGATCCAGCAATCCCACTCTTGGGCATATATCTGGAGAAAAACATAATTCAAAAAGATAAATGCACCCCAATGTTCATAGCAGCATTATTTATAATTGCCAAGACTTGGAAGCAACCTAAGCGTCCATCAACAGATGAATGAATAAAGAAGATGTGGTGTATATATACAATGAAATATTACTCTGCAATTTAAAAAGTTTACAAATGAGCTTATTTACAAAACAGAAACAGACTCATAGACATAGAAAACAAACTTATTATTACCAAAAGGGAAGTGGGGGGAGGGATAAATTAGGAGTTTGGGATTAGCAGATACAAAGTACAATATATATCCAGAGAAAACTCTAATTCAAAACGATACATGCACCCAAATGTTCATAGCAGCACTATTTACAATAGCCAAGACATGGAAGCAACCATGGGTAAAGAAGACATGGTATATATATATATACAATGGAATACTACTCAGCCATAAGAAAGAATGAAATAATGCCATTTGCAGCAACATGGATGGACCTAGAGATTATCATACTAAGTGAAGTAAGTCAGATAGAGAAAGACAAATATCATATGATATCACTTATATGTGGAATCTAAAAGGTGTTACAGGGAATTCCCTGGTGGCTCAGTGGTTAGGACTCTGCGCTCTCACTGCTGAGGGCCCGGGTTAGATCCCTGGTTGGGGAACTGAGATCCCACAAGCTGCATGGCACAGCCAAAAAACCAAAAGTGATACAAATGAATTTGTTTACAAAAAAGAAACAGATCACAGACAGAGAATAAGAATTTATAATTACCAAAGGGGAATTGGGGGAGGGATAAATTAGGAGTTTGGGATTAGCAGAGACAAACTACTGGTACTATACACAAAATAGATAAACAACAAGGTCCTACTGTATAGCACAGGGAGCTATATTCAATACCTTGTAACAAACTATAATGGAAAAGAATAGGAAAAAGAATATACACATGTATAACTGAATCACTTTGCTGTACACCAGAAACTAACACAATATTATAAATTAACAATACTTCAACAACAACAAAAAAGAAAGAAACAAAAAAGAAAGAAAGAAAGAAAGAAAAAGTGGCCAACTCACAAGGTTATTTTGAGGAATACTTGTTTACCACATGTATAACCCTTTGAATATGGCCAGTCACAGAGAAAGAGCTCAATAAATATAACATTATTATTCCATTAAAAAATCCTCAATCCCATCTAACCCGATGTCCCCTTTAAAAATAATAGATAGTATGTGATGCTCACTTTATTTTCTTTCATTAAATTCATAGAGAACATAAGCTTTCTAGGTGCATTATTTAAAAGAAAATCAATATGATGCCCTTATGCTGAAATATAGGGAAGAAATAGAAAAGGAAAATCACATATAACAAAATAATTTTTATTTTAATATTCAAATGACTCTAGTAGAAGGCCTAGTGTGGTCATCAGATATTTATAACTAATGAATAATTTTAGAATAACAGAATTAAGACAATATTTAACTGAATATTGCCATCACTTCTTTTTTATATTTGGTATTTTACAATTTGGCTTAATATATTCCTATGCAAATACACACACAGGCATGCAATATCTAACAAATGCACTGAAAAAGGTGTGTTGTTCTCACGGTACCACACAAATGGTGGGTGAAGCAATGTTATACAATGATGAACCTTTTTTGGTAAAGTTCTGAACAGAACAAAGTACAAATTTTTCTTGATGTACACAATAATTGCATCCATGGACAATTCAAAATTACATTTTTAAAATTTAAAAATATCTTGTGTTTCTATGTAAAACCAAATTAGGTTAAAGCTCAGTTAACTGCAAACAGGTTTTTCTTACACTTGAAGATCCCACAGGACATAGGAAAAACATTCAGGATTTAGGACAATTCATTTCTTCTTTGTGAGGTGTTGTCTCAAGAAAATGAGAATACCTAGTATCCCTAGTCCATGCTCACTAAAAGCCAGGAACACGCCCAATAAGGAGACAAACTACACCCTCCTCCCCAACCCCATCCAAATTTCCCCGAAGCCTTCCTGAGCGTGGCCCTTTTCCTGCAGGAGACCCAGTATCATTTAGTGTCATTGCAAAATGGACCACTAGGTGGTAGCATATACCAAAGATTAAGTATTTTTGACACTACAGCATTAAGAACTTGGGAGTGAGCAGGGCTGGGACTGGAGGACCTCAAATTTATTTGTAATGTTTTATTTCTATCGCTACAAAAAGGTGACAAAAATATTGAAAATGGGTGCAAGTAATGAACACATGAATACTTAATTTTTCTCTATCTTTATATTTAATTTTTAAAGACAAGTTCCCTTCTTAAATGATCAACAGATATATCTGGACAGGATGTTGCTAGACCATCAATCTGCTTCCATTCACAAAAGGAGAATAAAAATTATGGCAGCTGGAGATTCCAGATTTCCTTTAATGGTTAAGAATAATGTACGTCTTTGAATACTATGAAAATGTGTAGACAAGAGCAACACACCACTTTGGGGAGTGCAAGGAGATAGCACAGAGAAGGTGGGGTTTGAGTTGTCTTTAAGATCAGGTGGGAATAATACAGGTATATACGGAGAGGCAATAACAGTGATAGTTAACATGCTATTAAGCTTCGTAGTTAACAGTATTCTTTCACAGGTTTTAATCAAGTTCACCTTCTCACATTGCTGCTCACCCTTTTCCAGAACTATTCAAAGCGTGGTCGGCCAGCTGGTAACCATTACCTGTACTGAGAGACACTGAGACATACAGAAATTGAGAGAAATCATTTATAAAGGTTTACAGAAATTTGACAATTTTCTGTCTGTTGACCACAACAATGAAAAATTGGGGCTTGTGCTTTCTTTTTTTAATTTCTTTTTTACTGTATTTTACCAAAGTGTCAGTCTTCAGTGGATTGAAAACACACATAGGCACACACCTGTGCAAGCACACACGCACACACATTTGATCCTTATCTACCAAGAGTTTGAGAAGCACTGGCTCCAGAACACCAAAACGGCCAGAAGGCGTGAAGCAGGTGAGTAGGGTGCGCTGGAGGAGAAGCCTCACATTTTATAGTTTCTACCTATGATAAGTGGGCTTATTCGACTTTATTTAATCCTCGCAACAACCCAGTGGGCTTGGTGGTATGATCCTGACTTTACAAAGAAGGGAAAAAACATAGAAAAGATAATGAACTTTCTCTAATGGAGCCAGGAGTCAAACCAAGATCTGCTGGAATTTTTAGCCCTTTGAAGATCTTGGATTAATTGCCATTTCAGCAGCCTTCTCTCATCTAGCAACACCTATAGATCCCACTTTATTCTGGGGCCAGTTGCTCCAGAGCTCAGAGTCCTGGCATTTATGCTCACATGTCCTCAAGAGTCAGTTCACTAACATTCCCCTAAGTTAGGAAAAAGGGGCTGTCTTCTAACCCAATGGAACATGGTGTGTCTCATATGTCAAAAGAAAGGTTAAAACAATAATAGCATGCCAATTCCCCATTTCCTGTTCACATCTATACACACACATACACACACACACACAACCTTCTCATCAAGCATGAAAAATAAATTCTGCACTATCTCTCACTGGAGTAGTGGTATCAGGTATGTTACTGACTTGATTTTTTTCCCCCTTATGTTAAGGTGCTTTTTTTAAATAGTTTTTTTTATCATAAACTTGCATGATAAAAGTTTTTGACCTTGAGCTTTTTATCAGAAACTATTAAACAAGAAAGTATTTTACAAAAAAAATACATTTTTCATTTTTATTTTTCAGGTAAAGGAATCTGTCTGAATTCAAACCACACATGACTAGATTTAAAGGGAGAAAAACCAGAAGACAATCATAATAGTGATACGATTTACAATATGTAGATAGAGCTTTTGGATAAAACTAAATGTTGCTTGAACAATGGATAATTAGGAACAGGTAAAATTTTTTTTTCATTTTGCACTTTCAAAAAGCTTAAAACCATTAAATCAAAGAGAGATTTAGTGGGGCTAGGTCTGCACTTCTCTTTTCTTCATTCTGAAGGCCTATTAATAATAAAAAATTCATTAGAGATAACTTGAGGAAAAGTGTTTTGTCTAGCATCAAAAACTCATAATGGAAAGTATCTGGCAAGAATTTCTTTTTTTCCTTCTTTCTCTTCTTCGTATTAAAAGCAGTAATGATATTAAAGAGAACATCTATTGAATACATAGCATGTTCTTGGAAATTTTTCGTAATGTTATTTCATTTAAGCCATACAACATCCCTATAAAGTAGGAATTATTCCTGTTTTATCGATAGGAAATTGAGGCCCAGAAAAGTTAAGTAACTAGCATAAGTTTGCAAAGTTGGTAAAGGACAGAATCAGGACAGAAACTTCATTTTTGAGCTTGAAGCCCACGCAAACTTTTTTTTTTTTTGCGGTACGCGGGTCTCTCACTGTTGTGGCCTCTCCCGTTGCGGAGCACAGGCTCCGGACGCGCAGGCTCAGCGGCCATGGCTCACGGGCCCAGCCGCCCCGCGGCATGCGGGATCCTCCCGGACCGGGGCACGAACCCGCGTCCCCTGCATCAGCAGGCGGGCCCGCAACCACTGCGCCACCAGGAAAGCCCCCCCCATGCAAACTTTTGATAGTCTATGTAATGATTACAGAATTAAAACATGAGCAACAGCCAGTTAATCTCGTTATCTCCGGGACCTCTACTTCTGTTAAACGATTTTCCTACTTTATGCAGAATTTGGATCAAGTTACCCCATCTCTCCGGGCCTGCTTCCTGAGTAAAACGAGGACAATACTCATTTTATAATTTGTTGCAGTTAAAGACGGTAACAGCTACCTGAAGCGTCTTTAATGCAGCAGATTGTCAACAGATGATAGCCACAATTATTTTTATTTTGTAAAGGAAGAAACTGGGGATTAAGCACATTTAGTTACAAAATTATAGGTGTGGAGCTGGATCCCAGGTCTGTCTGATTCCCAGGCCAGCGTTCTTTATTGACTACACCGTAAGGTAAGTAAGCTGTCTTTGGTGAGGACGTTGCTTTAATTTCTTTAAAGCCCTGCAATGACATGTACAGCCTTCATTGTTCACTATTTAGCTAAATTATTATTTTCACTCTCTGGCAATTTGGGACATGGACAGTATCATAAAAACGCCTCCACACTTGTCTAGTAACCTCCCCGCCCGTCCCCAGGATCCCACAGCATGAGCTTTGTGGGTAATGGGAGAGGTCCACAACGAACTCGACCTCAAACAGCACAATTAGCGCAGAACCGCCCCCCGCCCAGATGTTGATATTTTCCTCTCTCGGCCCCGCCCCCGACCACGCGGGGCTCCAGCCACGCCCCCAAGCTGGAGTTACTGGGGCGGACTCGCCGAGCGCCTCAGCCTACCCACAAGGGATTCCCTCTCCAGCCAATCGCGTGTGAACTACGGGACGGCCCCTAACAAAGATGGCGGGGGAGGCCTCAGTGAGGGCAGGCTGATTTAATACCCGAACCCGCGGCGGACCGCGAAGACAGAGGTAGCGGCGCAGCCCCGACCATGGAGGAGGGCAACAGCGCTGGCAGCGGTGGCAGCGACAGCAGCACCAGCGGGAGTGGCGGGGCGCAGCAAAGGGAGCTGGAGCGCATGGCTGAGGTCCTGGTCACCGGAGAGCAGCTACGGTAAGATGAGGGGCAGTGCCGGGGGAGGCTAGCGGTGGCACTGCCAGCCAGTGTCCGTGGCAGTCGCGCGCGCGCGCGCGCGCCGTGGCTCGTGGCTAGCGACTCGCGCGGCGCTCCGGGACGCTTGCGGACGCGTCGACCGTCCGCGCCGCGCCGCCGTTTAGCTGCTGCAGCCCGGCGCCCTGAGGACTCCGGACTGGCGCCGGGCTCCCGAGGCTGACGCGGGCGGGCGCGCGGTGCTTGCTGCGCCCTCGCCCAGCTGCTGCAGCCCTGCGCCCCGCAGACGCGTTGCTGCCGACCGCGCGCGCCGTCTTTGCCCGGGCACCCGGGAGCTGCCAGGCCTCCTGGCTGACAGCTAGCTCCTCCTCCGCTCAGAGAGCAAGAGGAGTGGGTGAAGGGCCCCCCGCCGGGCCCCCCGCCGGCCCCAACCCCAGCCCCTTTACTCCTAGATAAAAGGAGCCAGACCAAATCCCTTTCACTTAAGGTTTTACTTTTGGCTTGCAAGTCTGGCTTCACTCCCCTGAGCCTCAGTATTTTCATCTGTAAAATGGGGCTGATCACGGCAACTTCCTTGAATGGTTGTGGTGGGGGCTAAACTGAGAACATTTCTGAAACACTGTACCTATCACTTAATTGGCACATACTCATCCGTCATTATTTGGGTCCGCAAGGGGGCGTGGAGGCACCTTGTCCCGCTGCCCTGCTGCCAGCTCCCCCAGCGCGCACATTTTAGGTAGCAGGGTCCATTGGCCCCCGGCTGCTGCAAGAATTGGGACTTGATGTGTGTCACTGCGTCCAGGACAGGCAGTTACCCCCAGATTCAGGACCCCCTCCCGCCCACTTTATCATTTCCATCCCATCCTGGTCCTTCTTGGATTCATGTTTGAGAATTCTCCTTATGGTATGACCGGTTCCGCAGCTGCGTCTTGTGGTCATTAATCAGTTTGCCAGGGGAAAAACCCCTTGGCTTTACAGTGGTTGAGCCAAAACTTGCATGCCGGCCCCTGTCCCATCGCAACGGTGCGCTTGCCTCTTACTTCTAGTTCTTGGCCTGAATCTCCAGGCTCGTTTTGGTTTCTAAAATGCTGTGTTTCAGGACCCGAAGGAGAGAGACTCTTGCAACGATCCCTAAAGGTTTGGTAACCACCCTGCTTGCTGCCCTTAGGTTGAGAAAGTAAATATTGGAGGTCAGAATTAATTTAGTTACAAGTTACAAGAGGCAAATTGCGCATTTCTATCCCTTGGTGATTTTTTAATGTATAGTCAGAATTAAAGGGAATAAAAGCTTTTCCATCAAGAGATTTTCTAACTGAAAAGAATCAAAGCTTTTCTGATTCACCTTGAAACACTTTAATAATTTATCTGCTCTTCAATTGGGTACGTTTCACTTCCTTTAAAATGATAAACTGCAGGGTGCCTCTGTTTGTCCAGAAAGCACTTTCTCTCCTTCGACATGCTTAAATACCCCTTCCTTGGTTGGGGAAGTCCCCAGAGCACTTCTCCTCTTCCCAGGCACCCCTCTGCACGGCAGCAAGTTTGAGGACTAGGCTTAGTGTGTCGGTAAGAAGATAGAGGGCTGTCTCGCACTCGGGTTATATAGACCTGGGTTTGAATTTCTGCTCAGCCACTTTGTTGCCAAGAGTTAACATTAAGTTGTTTTGAGGAGGACTTTAAAACCAGAGTGAATCTGGGTTTGCTACTTAATAGTGTGGGACCTTGGACAAGTTACTTAACTAAGAATGATGGGTAATAATGGAGCCTACCTCTGTATTGTGATGAAGATTAATTAGATGAGTTAGTACTTAGATCAGTGCCTGGGATATAGTATGCACCATGCCAGCCTTAGTTATTATAGTTCTGTGACTTTGGACAAGTTAATTCACTTCTCTGAGCCTGTTTCCTCATCTGTAGAAAGGCAATGAAGATAGCACTTCATAGGTTGTTGTGAGAGTTTTCCCCTGGGCTTCATGTATTGAAGAGCATTCAACAAATGGTTGTTGGAATTAACGAGTGTTATTGGTCTCTGTGTGTCACCACAGGTGACTTCCAGCTGAGCAAGATCTAGCAGAAAGGATTGGTTGGTGGTTAAGAACACAGGCTATCTGGGTTCTTATTCTGTCTCCACCATTTATTAGTCCTGTGACTTGCGGACAATTTACTTAACTTCTCTGTGCCTCCGTTTTACTTCTCTTGCAGGAATTTTGTGAGGATTAAATGAGGAGGTGCTACATGTAAAAGGCTTAGTAAATGTTAGTTACTTAATTTTACTTTGGGGAACTGTCATCATTGCTTCTTAAAAACCTCTACCATCTTTGCACTGTGCTGAGTACAGAGTGTATAGTGATTACTCGAATATTTGAATAACTAGTGTATGTAATTAAATATACTGTTGTAAATACAGATAATGTAATATTCAGAATTTAGGGTTAAGTGGCCATGTATGCCACTAGCTTCTTGGTTACTGGAAGAACCTCTCTTAAAGGAGTAGGGGTGCAGCCCTCCTGGCTGTCACTGTCACAACATGATTTCACATCCCTAACTGCTTTCTCACAGGTGGATTGTGGGGACTTTGTGATGTGCAGGCCTCCTGCCTCTAATTGCTATACACACACACACACACACACACACACACTCACACACTCACAGACACACAGACAATTCCTCCTCTCTGCCTTCTCTTTCCTTTCCATTGCTTTCTGGGTCATCAAAGATGAGGTGAATGAAGGTGGTAAGGAAAGGAGACACCAGGATTGGGATTTGAAATACAAAATTTGGCTTCCAGGTCCAGCTCTGTGAATTTTATTAATTTAATATTTATTTATGGATGTATATATGGATGTATGTATTTGTTTTGAACTACTTTTGCTTGGGCAAGTCAGTTAGCCACTCTGGGCCTCAGCGACTGTGCCTGCAGAATGGGAATAATAATATCCTCCCATGTAAGATCTGTGGTGTTGGAGCAAATGGGGTATAACATGGGAAGGAACTTTGTAAAATAAATCAATAAGTCAAGAGTAGTTGTTGCTATGATTATTATAAACTTCAGATGTGAAATTGGGGGTTGGCTCCATAATCCTGACATTTTGGTAAGGGCAGCTGGTTGCATAAGGATATGAAATTGAGTAACATTTAAAAACATCTCCTGCTTTCTTCTCCAGCCTGACTGCAGGATCCTTTTCCTAATCTCTTTGTGCTTTCCCTTGTCGTAAAAGATTTTACTTCCTTGCTCAATGTATCTGAGTGTCTTTGTATCTTAAAACTGCATTTGGATACCACTTCACATCCCCAGGATGGCTATAATCAAAAAGACAGATAATGAGAACTGTTGGCAAGGATGCAGGGAAACTGGAACCCTTATACACTGCTGGTGGAAAGGTAAAATGATGCAGCCACTTTGGAAATCATTCTGGTATTTCCTCAAAGACTAAACATAGAATTACCATGCGACCCAGCAGTTTTACTCCTAGGTATGTATTCAAGAGAAACAAAAACATATGTCTACATAAAAATTTGTACACAAATTTTCACAGCAGCATTTTATATAATAGCCAAAACCAGAACCAACTCAAATGCCCACCAACTGATGAATGGGTAAATAATGTGTGGTCTATTCATACAAGGGAGTATTATTCAGCAATAAAAAGGAATAAAGTACTGATATATACTACAACATGGATGCACCTTGAAAACATGATGCTAAGTGAAAGAAGGCAGACACAAAAAGGCATATATTAGGAGGTTGGCCAAAAAGTTCGTTCGGGTTTTCCATGTTACGGAAAAACCCGAACAACTTTTTGGCCAACCCAATATGACTCCATTTATATGAAACGTCCAGAATAGGCAAATCTGTGGAGACAGAAAGTGGTTGCCAGTGGCAGTGGGGAGGGGGAATGGAGGGTGATTGCTGATGGGTGTAGAGTTTCTTTTGGGGATGATGAAAATGTTCTCAACTTGATTGTGGTGATGATATCATAACTCTGTGGATATGCTTAAAAACCATTGAATTATATACAGCAAATGGGTGAATTTTGTGGTGTGTGAATTATATCTCAGTAAAACTACTACAAAAATGCATTTGGATGACACATTAGAGTGATGAAAGACAAAATATTAAAACTTTTAAAATAAACTTTATGCTTTCTTTTTGGATTGGCCAAAGAATGTGATGAATTTTATCATTAACTTGATAACACATGACTACCACGCCAGATGGGACTGATATTTTATATATATCTTTTTATGGTATCATTCTTGATACAGCACAGAGAAAATATACCGTAAATAGTCCAGAAAATTGTCTCAGAACATTCCTGATTTGAAGATAATTAACCATATAAAAATCCTTCGTATTAGTGAGGTTTCATACGATGACTTTTTAAATCATTATTTATTTTTATGTTTTATATATAAATCTTTTATCTTGAGATTTGTCATGCAATCATAACTGATATTCTAATTACAGCACCCAAAATCCACCTTCTGTTTCTTCTATAGATTAATCCCAGAGATACTTAGCAAGAAAGTGGTTTGTAATAGAGCATTTAAATAAAGAAGGCCAGTGAATCTCACTGTTCTCTCTGTGGTAATGGTAGGCATGATAATAATAACAATAATACCTATATGGCATATATTACCTGCCAAAGACTCTTCCAAGTGCTTATATATATTATTAGAAATATATATTATCAAAAGCATATATATGCCTTTAAGCTTTCTAAGCTACTCTGTGTAGAAGATATACTTGTTATCCTCATTTTACAGATGGGAAAACTGAGGAATGAAATATGTAAGCTAACTGGCCATAGATTTTTCAGCCAGAAAGTGCTAGGGCTGAGAGTTCTTGCTCTTAAGCAAAATGCTAGATTACAATTTAGAGGATTAAGAAGTGTCAGGGTAAGACCAATGTAAAACTGAATCATATATATAAGACTGTGATATTCTGGTATGAGAACTTTTGCAAACAAGCAAGTAGACAAATGATTTTTCGCTTCTGTCGGGAAAAATCTAATTAATTTCTAGAGGTGTTTATGTTTTTACAAGATAGAATGGTCAGTTTCTCCGTTAACTTTTAAAGTGGGTCTCCCTTGCCATATGGTTTTGAAAACTTAATTTGAACTCCACTCATTCTGAATTTGTAATCATTTTAATGGGAAGATAAATTACAGTTCACTATTTTGCCAGCTGTGAGGATGGGAGCGGGGTAGGGGGAGAATTAAGAATGTAATGAGGAATGCTTAATTAAGAGAGAAAACACCTCAAGCTTTTCAGTTATGCTCACCTACCTAGACTAAATATGCTAAT
This sequence comes from Delphinus delphis, assembly GCF_949987515.2. NCBI lineage: Eukaryota > Metazoa > Chordata > Mammalia > Artiodactyla > Delphinidae > Delphinus > Delphinus delphis. The sequence continues at coordinate 61,809,781 of NC_082699.1, forward strand.
TACAACAGTCTTATCCAGTCATTAAAGCTGGGTCCCTAAAAGCAATTTACGAGGCAATGAGTTTTAGGTAAGTTGTAGGAAATTGCCGTTCTTTCAGATTGTTTGATGTATTGCCTTTTTGCTACACCAGACTGCCTTTCCAGACTCTTACAGCCTTGCTATTGCCTTTTTCATAAAAACATGTTAAATCAATATTAAGTTGCTTTTCTGAATTTGCTTTGCCAATGTTAATGCAGTACGCAGATAGAAGGTACAAGTCAGCTTCTGGAACTAAAGGCCAATCTACAATAAAGTAAATATGAGATATGGAATTTAGAGATACAGAACAGAACAAGGAGAAATACAGCTGACCCCTGAACAATGCGCAGGTCACGGCACCCGCCCTCTGCACAGTTGAAGATCCGAGTATGACTTTATAGTCAGACGTTCTCTTCATCCCTGGTTCCCCATCCACAGATCCAACCAATCATGAAATATGTAGTACTGTAGTATTTATATTGAAAACCTCCAAGTATAAGTGGACCTGAGCAGTTCAAATCCCAGTTGTTCAAGGGTCAACTGTAGTTTGTTTTATTGCACTTTGAACTTAAGGCACTTCAAAATTGGCTTAGAGAATGTCTTAGGGGGTAGCCCCTACTGGTGTCCGTTAATATGGAAGTAACCATTGTAACCAAAGGGAATAGAGGGAAAGCTACTGCCCAGATGCTACTACTGAAATGTAGGGATCCAAGCAGGAGGAATACGCTTTTATTCTTCTAATAAGCAGAGAGGATATCCTGGCCTTGGGAAATTACCGCCTGTTCAGATGAAAAAGGGAGAACTTTAGGAAATGGCAAATGACTGTATTTGGAGTCAGTGCAGACAAGCCTCGTGTAGAGTGATGAACTGCCTTTACACCAGAGGCTTTTCTCATATACAGACCCTGTTCCTACGAACATCTTTTCTGCTTCACACATTGGGTGTGGGGACAGTAGGCACAGTCCTGGCACATAGCAAACTCAGTAAAGACTCCTTTCTTCCCTGGAGAGAGAGCCTGGGAAAGTACTTTGTCACTTGCCAAAACCCTCATGCAAATGGAAGACACTGAGTAAGTGCTCAGTACACGATTGTGGAATTATTGTACACCTTCATGCGCTTATCCTGACATACACCTGTTTTTGAAATGAGTGCAGTGTTAGTTGTTTCTGAGTAATATGTTCGCGGTTACTTTTCTAAAAGGCCAATCCTGGTATTTAGGTTTTGGCTTCTGTCGACTTTGGAATCAATAAACCGGAAAATAAGTTATTAAATAAACACACCTCAAAAGAAGCGAATGAGAGGTGGCGGATGACTGTTCTCCTCTCCTAGAATTTCTAGTATTTATTTGGATCAGGAACTCACGTCCCTTTATTAGGTGGCGGCTCTTAAATGGTTGGTGTCTATGAGTTTAGTGATTAGGAAAAGACAAAGGAAACACTCATCAACCCTCCTTCTACCTAGTAAGTCATCCCACTTTTCTCTCTTCCTCATTATCTACCAAGCAGAGATGGGTCCCAGATCTGGGATCCTTGTCCCCGTATTATCAGCTTTAACCAAACTTGGAGGCCTATGGCAGTGACTGTTTTTATGGATTATTAGATGCTGGGGGAACACCAGTGGAGACGGAGTGCGGGGAGAGAGCTTAGTGGATCAGACAGCCTGCTTGTAAACAGCTGTTCCCGTGGCAGTGCCAGCAGGGGCAACAGGAGCTATTTTCATCAGGGCTGGGATGGCCCCAAACTGGAAGAGTTCAGAGAGAGCAGGAATTTACTCTCGTCTGCACAAAGAGTCACTTTTCTGTAGCTTTCCAAATATTTTTAAGGTTGAGTAGGAGAGGCGAGATGGAGAAAGAAAACACACCTGGGAGTGGGGGACAAGATATCCTTTTGTCTGTGCAGTTTTCTGATAACAGCTGTTGCTAGGGTGTGGCAAGAGGGGACAAATGCCAGGGCCTCCAGCTGGGGGAAGCCCACGGCAGCTGCAGAGGAGGTAGATAGCAGCTAGTGTCATCAGAGAAAGGCTCAAATCTTTCCACTTGGAACCTTTAGCTGCTTCTGGTGATTTTGTTATTGTTGGTGGTATGTGTTTGTTATTTGTTTTAATCCTGATGACACGGTCTCCCTGCAACACTTGTACCTACAGATTTCTGATTCTGATATTTACCCAGAGGTTCCTTTCATTGAAGTAAACTGTGGCTCAGCACCCACTTAGGTCTTGGCCTTACTTTGATCATCCAGCTCTGTAAGGCTCTCCTTTGGGTGGTGAAACTGTTACAGCCCCAGAGAACCGAACCTTGTGCTTTGTGGCAGATCAGGTAGGCTTCAGAAGGACCAGTCCTAGTACAAAGTGCTCAGTAGCTTCTCTGATCATGACTTAAAGTGTGAGAAACAAAAGAAGATCGGAATGAACATTCTCTCCTTAAGAGAGAAAGCCTCATTTCATGCTATCCTGTTTTCATTACAGTTAGGTTAGTCCCTGTGCTTTTATTATGTGTGAAGTTGGCCATTTTCTAACAAGTTGTAAAATTCTGGAGGAATACACTATGCGTGGTGTGTCCACAAAACAAACAAACAAACAAAAAACAAGGGGGATTGGGAGGGGGTTAGTGTAGAGACATATAACGAGGTACTGGTTTAAGAACAACCAGTGTATAAATGTGCAAATTTACAAAAAGGATATGTTAAGAAAGGATTGTTTTTTTCCATCTTAGAAAAGGATTTAGCACATTTTCTGTTGAGGATCCTGGGTTAGTTTTCTATTTAAAATGCAGTTCTTGGGCTTCCCTGGTGGCGCAGTGGTTGAGAGTCTGCCTGCCGATGCAGGGGACACGGGTTCGTGCCCCAGTCCGGGAAGATCCCACATGCCGCGGAGCGGCTGGGCCTGTGAGCCATGGCCACTGGGCCTGCGCGTCCGGAGTCTGTGCTCCGCAATGGGAGAGGCCACAACAGTGAGAGGCCTGCGTACCACAAAAAAAAAAGGCAATTCTTTTTATACGGTTTGCACACTATTTTCAGGCACATATACTGAGTCCAGTAAAGCGTGAACTTTTGGATTGTAGAAGTACTGTTTTGCTTCCCGATTCCTTTCCTCTTCCCCAGGAGGAAAGGAGAATGGGGTAAACTTGCACCCTGTTTTCACTGAATATTTTTATAAAAGTTCTACTTACCTTTGGTCATTAACATTTCCATAAATGATAGTGACTTTCACAGAATGTATTCACTGGAAAAAGCAGTGGTGCTATATGACTGTATTTTATTTACATCTAGGTGCCAAGTGCCTCTTATATCATCTTTAGTTAAGCTATAGGAAGGTTGATAAAATAAGACTTTACCAAAGCTCCTACTTGTACTATTTTCTTCTTAAAAACAGACAACAAAAATCAGTTTAGAGGTGAGGTTTTAAGGCAGTTATCTGATGCATAACCATGATTCATTTTCCTTCACATTTGTTAAAATTTACTTTCTAAGAAAACCATAATTCAGAAGGACACATGTACCCCAATGTTCATTGCAGCACTATTTACAATAGCCAGGACATGGAAACAACCTAAATGTCCAAGGACAGATGAATGGATAAAGAAGATGTGGTACATATATACAGTGGAATATTACTCAGCCATAAAAAGGAGTGAAATTGGGTCATTTGTAGAGATGTGGATGGACCTGCAGTCTGTCATGCAAAGTGAAGTAGGCCAGAAAGAGAAAAATAGATATCGTATATTAACGCATATATGTGGAATCTAGAAAAATGGTACAGATGAACCTATTAGCAGGGCAGGAATAGAGACGTAGACGTAGAGAATGGACATGTGGACACAGAGAGGGGAAGGGGAGGGTGGGACAAATTGGGAGATTAGGACTGACATATATACACTACCATGCATAAGATAGCTAGCTAGTGGGAACATGCTATAACACACAGGAAGCTCAGCTCAGTGCTCTGTGACCACCTAGATGGGTGGGATGGCAGGGGGGTGAGAGGGAGGTCCAAGAGGGAGGGGATATAGGTATACATAGAGCTGATTCACTTCATTGTACAGCAGAAACTAACACAACATTGTCAAGCAATTATCCTCCAATAAAAAAAGTAAAATGACATTTTAAAAATAAAAAAAAGAAAACTAAGGAAAAGTGACTACAGTATGAACTTCAGTAGACAATATTGTATCAGTATTAACCAGCTGTATCAAATTTGCCATATTAGTGGTGTGTGGTATAGCTTTACGATTTTTCTCTAAATCCGAAGCTGTTCTAAAATAAGTTTATTAAAGAGTAAAACAATAAATGAAGCACACATATACACAACACAGATACAACAAATGAAGTGATAAAAAGATAACTATTAATACATTTTTAAAAATTTGCTCATTACTGGTCTGTACCAAATAGCATGACTTATTTGTGGTTTCTAAGGTTTTCTTGAAATAACCGGAGATCACAGATGAAGTTGCTGAAAAGGATCACATGTTGATTATATTGGATTGAAAGTACAGGGCTGAAGAGTGTATAGACTGGAATCAGAATGCCTCAGCTTAAACCCCGATTCTGTTATTTACCAGCTGGATGACCTTGGGTTACTTATTTCATGAATCTGTGTCTTAGTTTCTTAGTCTGTAAACTGGTGATGAAAATACACTTCAGTAAATTGGTCTTAGAATGATATGTTGATATTTGTATAGCACTTATAACTATGCCAGGCAATTAGTGTTATGTTTATTAATAAATAAATATTGGGGAAAAAAGAATTTACTTTATTAATGACTGTTTTGTAGACTCTGATATAACCTGTCTTCATGAGAGAGGATGAATAGACCTTAGTTGCCATGATAAAGTACACTTATCCTGCTACCATACTTACAAGAGCCAAAAGTTATCACAGAGTATTTAAGGACATTCAAATATAAGGAACAAGAGTGAACTAGAGCTTTTTCCTCCAACATTTTATTACGAAAAATTTCAAACATACAGAAAAGTGTAAAGAATTCTACAGTGAACGTCCTTTTCTCCACCGCTTGGATTCCACAATTAACATTCCACCGTGCTTGCTTTAGCGCGTGATACAGGATACTGATTATAGTTCCCTGTGCTATACAGTAGGTCCTTAATTATCTATTTTATATATAGTAGTGTGTATCTGTTAATCCCAAATTCCTAATTTATCGCTCTTCCCCACCTTCCCCTTTGGTAACCATGTTTTTTTCTATGTCTGAGTCTGTTTCTGTTTTGTAAATAAGTTTGTTTGTATCATGTTTTTAGATTCTATGTCTAAGTGAGATCATATGTTATTTGTCTTTCTCTGTCTGACTGACTTCACTTACTATGATATTCTCTAGGACCATTCATGTTGCTACAAGTTTCTTTTTTTTTTTTTAAGAGATAAAACTTATGTATAATGAAATGCACCATTTGATGAGTACTGACTAAGACATACATCTGTGAAACCCAAACCCCTATCTGGATATCTTTGAATGCTTTTGGCTGCAAGAAACAGAAAATCGACTCAAACAATGTATTCACCCCCGTAACTGGAAATCCAGGAGATGTGAATAACCAACTGATACCATGTGCATATGTAATTATATTTCTTCTGAAATAATACTGTATCCTTAGAATTATGATACTCTACTATAGAATTGTCATCTATGGAGTTCTTACCTCCCTTTCCTTTCCAGGACTCAGCAGAAATGTTACAAAGCTGAAGGAAAGGTTGGATTTTACTTTTTGAAGCCAACACCTGTTTCAACAGCAGAATGAAGGGCTCTGCTGTCCTGCCATGTCCAGGCAGGAGTCCTCTCAGTGTCTCATCACTAGTTCTATGAATAATTTCCAAAGTCCATCTAGATGCCAGACACTGGGTTAGGTGCTGGGGACAAGAGGAGGACCTTCATTTTCCAGACTTCCCTCTGTCATCATCACTTGTATCTCTCAGAGTTTCAAGCCTGCTTTTGGCCTATTGTGGATCAGAAACTTTATTTTCACTTTTATGGTGTAAGATTTCCAAATCGTGAAATAAATCAAGTGCAAAATAATAAAAAGAATATTAATCTTAAGATAACATTTCTGGACTTGCTTAAGGCAAGAGTCCTTTGTTCCATTTGTATTTGTCCTGAAGCAAAATTAATTTCATGCAGGGGTGGATACCTTAGGGGAGTGAAACCTACAAGGATGCCAGGGTGGGAAAGGGCAAGTAACGTATATTACATGAATTTCCTGTCTCATATATCTTTGCGTAATAAATTTGTTTTAAAATATGGATACATAATAAATATAATTTAATAAGTTCATATGTTAATGATGCAGTATAATTCAGTAAGTATAAAAATGGAGAGGAATGGAAAAGAAATTATTGAAAATCTAAGGACGGGGAGTGTCGAAGATGCATTTATGGCAGAGAAGGACACTTAGAAACGGAAGCCATGCTTCCAGCACAGGGGAGATCACTGACTCAGAAATTCCTGCAGGGCAAGAGGGATCAATGACAAAAGAAAGACATAGGCCAGAGACCTAGGACATGAGTCTGAGAGGTGATAAACAGCTTATATCATGGGAAACCTGGCCAGAAGCGGATCTTCAGGTTCTGGGTTGCCTTGAATATCCTACTCTTCCCTAACAAGCATGGGGCCGTAGTTTGGTACAGTACAAAGATCTTCTCCTAACTTGTAGGGAAATTTGGTACAAAAGAGTTAGAGATGATGATAATCATTGTAGAGGAGGGTGATCAAGGTTTGTGTTTTTATATGTGGATTGTAAAGTGAGGGACAGTTGGACAGTTCAGGCATTTACTAAACAATAATAATAGCAAAATGTCAGGTCCTGTTCTGTGAGCTTGCATGTATATTGTTTTATTGAATTCTGATAATAATTCTGTCATCCCTGTTTTTAACTGGAAGAAACTAAGGCATGAGCAGTTTGACCAAAGTCACATAAGTAGTAAGTATGGGAGCTTGATTTTGAAGCCAGGCCTCTCAGAATTCCTACTAGGTGCAAACAACTAGGGAAATAACTCTGCAAACGAGCAAGCAGTAAGGCCCATCCTTCTTGCCTTCAGGTCACAGCCTAAGCCAGGTAGAGAGGGGAAAAATACATATGCGTTTAAATAATATATGGGGGCAGTATATAAAGGGCAACATGTAGAGTGGTTTAAACAATAAAGGGGATTTCTTGGCTTATGTAATGTTAAATTTCAGAGATATGTAGACTTCACATGAGGTGTGATCAGGATTCCAGGTCTATTTCTCTTAAGTTCTCTTGATTCTACTTTTCTCTGTGCATTAACTTTGCCTTCATGAAGGCTGCTTTTGCAGTCATATGACAGCCACTAGCACCGGTCAGACTGAAAAGAGAGGACTGGCTGCCATCAACCATCTACAGCAGTCTTGAGCGTTCATGTTTTTGGATCATCTTGACTTACAGACTCACAAGATATTAAGGCAGAACAAAGTCCTTTGCTGGTTGCCCTAGGCTTACCCATCTGCAATATTGTGGCAAGAAGGATGGTATTACCCTGACTGCCTTAAGTCAAGCAGGAGCCCCCTGCCTCCTCCTTAGGGGCACAGGTAGGATCATAGCTGCTATACTCTGGTGAAGGGTTCATTGGGTGTTGCAGAGATAAGCCCAGTGTCCTCCACAAATGATAATTTGGGCTCAATGATGAGAAACCAGTGGAAAAAAAATTGTACAGGGTATGGTGTAATTAAGGCCAAATTTTAGGAGAAATAACAAAGTTGCAGGGGTGGGGAGCTTATACAGAGAAGAAGAAAGTGCTCACAGAAAAGCCACAAAGAAGATACAATTTGGGAGTGGTTAGGAGACATTGGCATACATCCTGGACCCTAGTGCTTTCAAAGTAATTTTCCCTGTAAACTTCCCCATCATGACGATCACCTGTTCACCATCCATATGCTCCCTCCCTCACCTTTCACCCCTCACTGCCCTCTGAAATGGAAGAGATGCCTCTGGTGTTCAGGGTTTGCTCAGTAATAGAAGTAAAATAGAACTCTCAACAGATGACTAAAATGGCAGGTGGCTCAGGTTCAAATTGCAAAGAATGATTTTTGCATCACTTGGGTTTTGATGTCTTTCCAAGTAACACCTCCACCCAGAAAGACTCCCAGCCAAAGCTGTATAAACGTTATCTCTTTGTTTAAGCAGGCTGCTTTAGGAATCATTAAGATGCAGACTTTCTGAGGAAGTCTCAAAATGTTCCTTACTTACATAACTAAGAAAGATCTTTCAGGTCATGTGTTTTAATATATTTTGTCAATGTTTTCCCTCCCCTCTCCAGAAATTGGAAATAGGAGCTACCTTCGATTATCAAGAAGGCAGATTTTTCACCACTGTTAGTAAGATTTAAGCTGATATCTCATTGCACCATTGCATTGACTTTACAATAGCAACTTTGGCATTGATTTTGTACCGCATCTTACCATAAGGATAACTAATAGGAATAAATCCCAATTTATTCTTATGGTTTTATTCTCGGAGAACACTGCATGAGTTTAGCCTTTTATTCTTCAGAATGGGGGGTGTGTGTACAAATGCAATAAAGCTTTTGTCCTGAAGTACTGACAAGAAACTGTGATTTAAAATTGTGATTTTTTCTTATGCCTGTGTTGGCTACAAAAGAGAGAAGCTCCAGTTAAACCCATTGAGAAGCATCGATGAAAGCTAAGAAGCTGGGCTTGGAGCCAATGCATTTGTCTACACGTTCAGCATTTGCTGACTTGGCAGTAATTGGGGCTTTAAGCCAAGAAGAGCAGAGTCTGATTATTCAGGACTTTATCATAATTTGCAATTATGATACCTCAAGTGGAGGTGTAGTGGTTAGGGCCAGGAATGCCTTAGAAACCACAATTCCAATGCATCAGGGTTTGTCAGGCCATTTTGTTTAACAAGGGACAAAACCATTTGATGGTTTAAAAGCTTAACGAACCAGAGGGCATCTCTTCAGTTGTCTTCCTGTAGCTCCACTTTGGGTGGTTATGTTGCTGCTAGATGATTTCATTTCTGAAAGGGGAACACAGAGGAGGAGAGGAAGTCGGTTTGGCTATTTGTCAGCAGTTCTGAAAGAATGTTTATTCAGGGAGGAGTTTGAACCCTGTGAGAATTGGGGGATTATCTGGATATTTTCAGTTCTTTGATGTTGTGCCTACCCAACTAACGCTCCTCAGCTGACCTTCTAGCCTCTGCCAGAGAAAACTTCTAGTGGCCAGGACTCAGTCACTTCCTTATGAGCGTCTACATGTATGGGTGGTGAGGGCATAGGCCACCCTTAGCACTGCAATCATAATTATGGAATCTAATATATATTGGGGGAAATCATTGTAGTCCTTATTGGTGGCTTATGCGAAAAAAAATTTACTGAAATGTAGCCTGGCATTCCTTAAAAGAACACCCATCTATAATAAAATATGACAGTCTGTTTTACTTTGTAGTCAAAAATGTTCTTCTTGATAGAGCATAGCAGTAGATACTAAATTAACTTGCTTGGGGAATTCTGGGAGATAGGCCTTCATGGAGATTATAGTACAATAGGTAACAAAGAAAAAACACTTATTTAAAACTATTTGGTAGTCTATTCAGAGACGTGTTCAGAGGTTAAATCTGAGATACTCAGTGTGTCACTTAAAACTGCATTTACTGGAATGCACATACTTCAGTATTTCACCATAAGGCCTTGAGAATCGTATCTTATCTGTGTGACCTGCTCCGCCTCCCACAGGAGAAGGATTATTCAAGCGAAGTATGTGTTTTCACAGGGCAGATGTTTTCTTCTCTAAGAGCCCCTGCATCCAGCTTGATGATTCTCCTGGAAGAGGGTCAAGGTGATTGCAGGCCTGACCCCTTTCGCCCTTTAGACTTAGGAATGGGAGGTGTCAGCAAAAGGTAACACCTTCTAAAAGGGAAGTCCAGCTCTCATTGCTGAACTTATTCTAGTGACTTAAAAGAATGGGTGCTTCTCTGGTTTTGAGCCTTCCAGTACCTTGTACAGACGTACATCAGGGCATCTACAACCCTTTCCATTTTTGTCCTTGTGTAGTGAGGGAGGGTGAAGGTGAATACCATGGTTTATGGTGTGGATTAAAGAACATATTTACTGGGGGCCCATCAACACAAAGGGTCAGCAAGAGGGGATATGTGGTCCTCCATTCTCTCATTATTCCACAGAGTTGGGCATAAGCATGAAGCTGCCTGACATACAGTGTGTTTGTGTTCCACCGGAGGGACCCTGACCCCCGGCTACACAACCTTCCTATAATGCAAGCATGAGCATGGCCTTATCTCTGGGTTACAAATAATGTGAACTCAGGCGCCTAAGTGTCCGAGCTGGGAAATGCCAGATGCATCAGCACCTGGAGACCTCCGGGGCTTGTTTGAAGTCACAGCCCCTCCTGCTGGGGAAAGACCAGGCTCCCAGTCCCAGCCAGCGCGCTGCCTGTGAAGTCAGGCTGGGCCTCTAAGGTCACAAATCTTGCTGTGTCCCCCCCAGCAGCTGGCGGGTCTGTGCACTCTCCGAGGCAAGGTACGGCACCTTACTGATTCTTAGGTCCAGAACTTCTGTGTCTAAAATCCAGGAAGAGGCATACCGTGTTTCAACGCTACAAGTGCATTTTGACTTACTCTGAAGTTTTGAAACGAGGACTTTAAACTTTACCTTATTTTATAAATGAGGGTATTTACTTCAAAGGTCAAACTAGGTTATGTCTTTTAACCTCTGGCCTTGTTTTTAATACCTTAACACCAGGCTTCCTTCTGCCAAGAGAGATGGATAAATCATCCCTTGGCAGTAGGTTCTAAGTTTTATAGCTATGTAATTTGTTGCGATATTCACTGGATTGGTGTTATTCTGATTTTCTTTTAGCCTTCTCAGTAAATAATAATAATTATAATAAACAGTATTTATTTATAGTAAGCTTGGCACACTTACTGTATGCCAAGTAGCGTGATAAGTATTTTATATGAATTATACCATTTAATCCTTGAGTGGGTATCATTAGTCCCATTTTAGAGATGGGCACACAAAGTCTTAGAGAAATTAAGAAACTTGTCTAGGGTCACAAGGCCAGCAAATAGAAGAGCTGGGCTTTGCAGCTTCACAGTGTCCTGCACAAGTCATGCTCTTAGCGCGTACACGTTGAGGATACAGCTGCGCTCAGCTCTAAGCCATTGGAGCCTGGAGGTCAGAAGCAAAGAACTCCCCAACTACTATGGACATGGAGCCTGGACTTTTAAAATTTGTCTTGTCTCTGAATATTTATTCTGTGTTGGGCAAAAATTAAACTTACATATATAATAATACTTATGTCTACATACATGAAAAAGATGAATAGCACCATTAGTATATTTAAAAACTTATTAAGAGTTATTTAAAAGCTACAAAAACTTGGGTTCGCTGTGTGACTAATTGGCTATTTACACTGCTATGTATGGCTGATTACCAGGAAGCATACTGATGCGCGTGTATACATGCAGTGTGTCAGATTAACTTGTGTGTTTCACTTGAAGATAATAGTAAATACTCTTCACCTATGGATTAACTGAATTAGAAGTTCTGGAATGTGAGTCCAGTGGGCCATATTTTAGGTTCTAGAAGGAAACTTATTTATTGCCGCTTCTCAGCAACATGAAAGATGCATATCCTCGGACTTACGTTTTGCATGTGAGGAATAGATTAGTCAGTAGACTCTCATGCAAGAAACATTAAAAAATGTTCCAGATATTATTTTGGAGCTTTTCAAGGTATTGCTCAGCTTCTGTTTAGAGCTAGAATAAATTTTTAACTTAGTTAACTGTAGATCCGTGCAATAGACTCTAGTATAGAGCTCCTGACTCATTGTTCTCAAAGAGAGGACATTGAAATAGCCAGAAAAATAAGCACTGGGCATTTAGTTCAAGATCCTCTTGTTTCCTTTGTAAGAATGCGTAAGGCAATCATTTTATGATTATAATTGAATTTTTCACACCAAGCCTTTAGATTTGCAGGAAAATAGGTCCTGTAGTCTAGGTGTTGATTTTAGGATTAGAAGAATGCAGAACTCTCAGGGTTGGGGAATTTTGGATTCAAAACAATAAGTATAAAAATTTTCTAAGATATCAGGATATTTGGGCATAATGCTAGAATTTTCAAGTATCCTGAGAGAAAAAAGTAAAGACTTTACTTAATTAGCCACATAGAATCTTAAACCGTTTGTTTTCTAATTATTTTTTCCCCAGCATGCATGCCTGATACCTGTTGCACTGATACAGAAGATGACATTAATAATGTATACTTAACTGTAGACTAATGTTCTCTGTGCAGTGTTGCCAAAAGCCCATATTCCTTTTGGTGAAAACCATGTCAAGACTACATGTTGCCGTTTTAACAAGATGTGAAATGCTGACTTTATTTTCTCCCATCTTTGTTTTTCCTTCACCCAAAACCCTCTGTCAGCCACTATAGATATCAAAATAGTGTTGTAGGTATAAGGTCACATTCATTCTTTAATTTTTCCTTTTCCTGTGATATAATGCTTTCTTCATTTTGTCCCACGTTGAGTAGCTGCTTGTGCGTGTGTATGTTTCCAGGCTTCTTCACATCACTAGACAAGAAATTACACTAGAAATTATGGTTATTACTTAGCTGGTTTGCACTTTAACCACTTACAACTCCTCTCACCCCTGTTAATTCTTACTCTTTGTCTCAGGACCTAATCTAGGAACTGAATAAAGAAGGAATTACCTGCTCTTTTCATTCATTTCCATATCTCCTGTTAGTGGGAATAGTTGTCTATCAGATGGGTAAGAAGGCATGCACACATTCATTTAGACACTCAACATGAGCTTATAGAAGTTAACGCTTTAAATCTATGCAGAAATCTGTATATATTTAAATTGTTAGTCAAGAATCTCAGTTCAACAAAGTATCTTCTTTCAGAGACAAGTCTTTTGTCGTCAGCAATTGGAATGGCTTTTGCTTTGTAAAACCTTTAAAAAAAGAATCACAACTCTGTTATGAAACAACAGCAGTTTGTACTCCCTGAATCGCTATATAGCTCAGAGAAATTTGCTATCCTATTTCAAGATCTTGCAGTCTCCATCTTCTAGAAGGTCTTAAGACCTTCCCTGGAGGTCCAGTGGTTAAGACTCCGTGCTTCCACTGCAGGGGGTGCGGGTTCGATCCCTGGTCAGGGAACGGAGATCCGGCATGCTGGGCGACACGGCCAAAAAAAAAGTCACCAGGAAATTTCTTGCCTATCTAATTAGAAATCCTTCTAGCAGCCCCCCGTGCTTCCTTAGTGAGAGTCTTAAGCATATTCTCAGAGGAACACAGTTCCTGCGGTTTCTAAGCTTGCTTCTTCAGCCTTCTCTCAAATTTGTAAGAGCCTCTATATCCTTTCAGTAAAATCCCTTTTTGCTTAAACTAGCCAGAATTAGTTTCGGTTTCTCATAACCATCACTGACACAGAAATTAGTACCAGGAATGAGACATATGAATACTACGTGACAAAAATCACAGATACTTATTAACACTCATATTTTTTTAACCTTTTCTGTTTTCTTACTTTTTGTGTGTGGGTGCTAAAAGCAAAGAGTCAGGGATATTTATATAAAATATTGTCTGTTACAAAGTGTAAACAAAGACTAATTCTGCTTGGGATAGAATAATCATCTTACGATCCCTCACATTTGTATGAGCTTTACTTACCTAAAAGTGTTTGACTTGTAACCACATTTGTTATATAGAGGGCTGAATGTTGTTCTATTTTTGTAACTCTCGTGGCATTTCCACTGTTCTAGGAATAGGGTAGAATATAAATAAATGCTTGTTGATTGATCCTTTATGGAAAGTGAAATTGCTTTTGGTTTTCAAGTCATGAAATTTCATTCTTCTTTTTCCTCCTTAACAAATAGGGACACTGAGGTTTTAGGAATTGAACTTATCTATGCTTTAGAGTTGACGTTGGGCATAAGAAGCAGAGTGTCCATGGACAAGGACACTTAGGCAGTTCTATCGTGAGCCAGTTAACATTTTTTGGTCTTTTTATATTTTTAGTCTGTCACTTCAGTGTGCTGTTAAAATTGCTAAATATTTAGGTACAAACATAAAATCCCACTTTAGAGTCAGCTGATTATGCAATTGCGGGTAAGATGACACACAAACATATTAATATTTTTAGCTTTCACAGATACTATTAGAAAGATACGATAATTACAGCCTTGTGGATCCACAGAACCTATTAGTTGATGGCTCAGATACCTTCAGAAAAAATGGGTGGAGGCCATACTGTGAGCCTTTGGTCTGTAAAATCACAGAACACTTGCTGGGCGAGATGAATATATTCAAAAATTCCATTATAACAATTCTATAACAGTTTTTCTTTATCTTTGTTTTGTGATGAGTATTTGTGATACCAGTTACAAACACCAACTCACGTTTAAACAGCATCTTTTATTTTCGAAAGAGATGTTATATGTATCATTCTATTGATTCTTAACATTCTGTTGATCCTTAGCCTGTGAGCTAAGAGGAATCAGTGATTCTTTTTTTTATTTAATTGAAGTGTAGTTGATTTACAATGTTGTGTTAGTTTCAGGTGTGTAGGAACAGTGATTCAGATACACACACACACACACACACACACACATATATGCATATCTATATTCCTTTTCAGATTCTTTTCCCTTACAGCTTGTTATAAACTATTGAGTATAGTTCCCTGTGCTTGTTGGTTATCCTGAGTGATTATTCTGATTCCAAATTTAGAGGGGAAGTGCTTTCCTGAAGTTCTGTCATACTTGGGTACATGGAATAAAAATTTGCTAAGTGACAAAAATAAATGCAGCTCAGAGAGATTAAGTGACTTGGCCAAGGACACACAGTTACTAAGTGATGGGGGCAGAACTCAGATTTAAGATTTTTGATTCCAAATCCCACATTCAGCTTTGTAGTGCTGATGCCCCAGCAAGGGCAACTGAAGTTGTGTTCCGTGGTAGGAGGTAAGATAAAGAAATATGTTTGAAATCTTAGAATGCATATCTCTTAAATTGAACAGGGATTATTTTACAGCTAATAGTAAGTTCTGTGGTTCTGATGTGTGTGAATGGAATTTAAAAAAATCAATTGGAGAGGGAGTCTTGAGGGCCATGCTGCTTTGGAGTTCACACTGAATCATCACATTTCAGGGTTTTTAGACATGAAAGAAGCTTTACGTGTTGGAGACAAGGAAAGTGAAGTTTACAAAAATGCATGCTCCGTGAAGGTAGAGTCAATATATATCTTGTTTACTTGTTACTTACAGTTCCCGATGGATACTAGATGTTCAATTAATGTTTGTTGACTGGGCAAGGTCCAGAAAACTAACGTAGTTGCTCTAAGTCACACCTTAGTGAAGGTCTTCCCAAAGGATCGATCATAACATGGTTGATTGACATACCATCTCCATGTCATCAGCATAATCAAGTGGTTGAACTTTAGGCTGTTGGGACCTTAGTGATAATCTATCGAATCCAGCCTTTTAAATGACTCTTGCTTGGCCATCTGACTTGGTACCAGAGTAAGGATGGAACTGACCATCTTGGTTCCTCTCTACCCCTACTTTCATCATGTCAGCTCTGAAGTATTTATGAGGAATCAAGATGATCTCCTTCTCTGGAGACCAACTGGCCCCAAGGCAGTTAGGTGGTTAGTGTATGTAGAGCTGAGGCAGAACATGAGCCTTGTGACGCAGTCCTGAGTTTCTTTCCTCTCAGTCGCACAGGCATCTCCGCCAGACTGTTCCGTCTGAACTCAGCATCTCTCTGCGTTTCTGATTTGTTCTTCCCAGCTTTAGCAGTGCTTAGTCTCTGCCTTTAATTCAGGATTGAAACTGGCCAGCCCTCACTGGTAAATTTTAAATGCATCACTTTCTCATAGCCCATCTCTAAATTTTCTACTTCACTGGGGAGTCAGGGGTTGTAGTCTAATACCTTGAGTATGAACACACTTCCTCACCTCCACACAATTAAAAGGAAAAAAAAATGTTTTCTTGTGTTTCTTGTTCGTGTTTTTTTTTTTTTTTGGCTGTGCAGCATGCGGGATCTCAGTTCCCCAATCAGGGATTGAACCCACGCCCCCTGCAGTGGAAGCACAGAGTCCTAACCACCAGACCGCCGGGGAAGTCCCAAAAAAGAAAAAAAAAAAAAAAAAAGAATAAATTTCTCGTACGCACTGTGAGAGTCCCTTACGTGACAAGCACCAGGGCTAGCCTTTGAGAACAAAAGGTAAACCACAGGACCCCTGTCCTCAAGGAGCTCACAGACCAGAGATTCCAGCCAATTAATGCCAGAGAGAGAAATGTGGACAGTTACAATGCAGCATGATAATTTCTGTGGTAGAGGGATGTCCAAGGTACAACGGGAGCCGCGGATAGAATGGCTCGGCCTCTGAAGGCCTTCCCGAGCAGGTGACAGCTGAGCTGGGTTTTCAGGAGTTTACTCAGGAAGGAGAACAGTAAGAGGAGGAGGTGCTTTTTAGACAGTGAAAATAGCAAGAAGAAAGACTTGAATATGTGAAATGTCATAGCATGTTCAGGAAAGTCCACATAGTCCTGCAGTCCATTGGTTTTCAAATGTCTTGCTTGCCCATCCATGTCTGTGCAAACATTTTGAGCATAGATTCCCCCAGTATAAGCATATTACCTGTTATACACAGGTGCGCATTATGTGTATCCTAAGCACACCCACAAAATAGAAAGTTAAAAGATCCCTTTAGGGACTTCCCTGGAGGTCCAGTGGTTAGGACTCCGTGCTTCCACTGCCGAGGGCGTGAATTAAGATCCAGCATGCCACCTGGTGCGGCCAAAACAAACAAACAAAAATCCCTTGAAAGGCGAGATAAAAGAAATATAGACATTCTGATATTTTCTAGCCACACCCCAAAGGATGGTCTTAGGTTCCTCCTTTGTAAGCCACTGTCTAGACCCTCAGCTCCATGAGGGAGGCCAGGTCTGTCAGATTCACTGCAGTTTCTCCCATGTCTAGCACTGTTTCTTGCATTACTAGGCATCCAGCAAGTATTTGTTGGATTGAGTTGATTTTTCAGTATTGCTGGAGGGTAAGCCTAAAGTGATGAGCTGATAGGACAAATGCTCCCCAGCTTTACTGAAGGAAGACCTTTGTGGATTTTCCCAAGACCCGAAGCAGAACACCAGAGCTTTGAGTTCAAGCTCTGACTCCCACTGTTTATCTTAGGGAGGGCAAGACCCTCACAGAATTTCTCTGTGTCTCCTGAGGGCATTTGCGCTGTTCAGCAGGGGGCAATAATGTTCCCGCATGTCACGTGGCGCTTATGGGAGTGACTAATAAAAGTGATATTGTGAAGCACTTGGCACTGATGAAAGACCTATCAAAATGGTAAATAGCCCTTGTATAAGCAGGCAGAGAAAATGAGGGCCATTCTTCCTCCCACCATGGCTCTTATGGATAATGATAGCAACATCAAAAGCATACTTTTCTGTTTGACTTGTGAGAATAAGGGTCTATGATGTTCTAGCCACAGAACTGTCTTTTTTCACATGGCAACAAACAAAACAGAAGGTCTGTCACAGGCCTTGCAATTGTTAGATGAATATAAAGAAGACTTAAGGCAGTGTATGTGAACCTTTTAAAAAGCGCAATTAACATTTTGTTATAGATTAGTTAAGATTACAGGGTGGGGGAGGGATAAATTAGGAGTTTGGGATTAGCAGATACAAACTACTGTATATAAAATAGATGAACAACAAGGTCCTGCTGTATAGCACAGGCAACTATATTTAATATCTGTAATAAACCATAATGGAAAAGACTAGGTATATATATGTATAACTGAATCACTTCATTGTACACCAGAAACTAACACAACATTGTAAATCAACTATACTTCAATTAAAAAAAAAAAGATTATATACTTGTAGGTATATATAGAATATAGATTTCATCTGCATGTTTCAGAGAAACCTAGATATACCCTTTCTTATCTTTTCCTCCCAGAGAAATTTCTTATACACATGCCTGCTGATAATGTTTTATCTTTAGTTAATCAGCCTACAAATATTTATCAAGAGCCTGTGGGGCAGCTTTTGTTTGTACTGGAAAAGATATCCAGAAATAAACAGCATGGTTCCTGCCCCCAAGAAGATGACTTTTTAGGTAGAGAAATAGAATAGGAATCCATGAATAAATGGAGGGTAATTGAACAAAATATTGTGAAGAACCCTGGAGAATTAAAGCAACAGTTTTAAAAAGGAGAACTCCCTGTGACCTAGAAAAGAAGGAGATGGCTTCATGGGACGTGAGGAAAGATGAGTAGGTTTTATAGAAGTGGAAGGGAAGAAGACGGAATTCCTGGCACTGGGAATGCCATGGGCAAAGACACAGAAATGGGAGCTCTTCGTCCAAGGTGCCTAAGAATATTGCCTGGGTGGCTGGAATATGTGGGGAATCATTCCTAGCAATCAGATGTTGGGGAAGAGGAACTAGTTTGGCAGGGAATGATGATGAGAGAGAATGTGTGCGTTTATGGGTAGAGGTGTGGAGGGAGGGAGGAAAGAAAAGTGGGAGCATTGAAATGATTGCAGATTTGTGTCCACCATGTTTTGTGTATGTTGAGTTTGGCGGGGGTCTGGATTTGATTTTTTCACTACATGTTTTTAACCCAGGATGTTCACCTTTCTTTTCATTCTAAGGTCACCTCCTGACCTTCAGCTCATGTATTCAAGAAATGCAGAATACACATAATATTAAGTAAAACTTCAATGGATCTACTACAAGATAAGACTCAAATGTAGTAATATATTACAAAAACGAGCAGAATTTATTCTCAGCTGTGATAGCCACACTGCAAGCACATGTAAAGAAGTAATTGTACATCCAATGTGATGCCTGGACTTAGTCATTAGTGCAGATTCATTGTGGAAAGTTTCACTGGTTGAGTCTGGTTTGGGTAGGAGCTTCTCCTTTCTTTGTGTTAAATGTTCAGAGATTTAGAGAACTAGATAGTGTGGCCACTGCAGCAAATAAAAAAATAAAGAGAAACAGGAGAAAGACTAGAGGAAGAAAGATTCTTTTTTTGTGGAAAAGAGTTTATTGAATCAAATAGCAATCCAATCAAATCGCATATTTGTCCCTTCATTATGTATTCAGTGGGAAAGTTACAAGTCTGATAAATGGAGACTGATTTGCAGGACATTGTAAGGTTTCTCAAGGAAAAAACCAGATAGTTTAACTTATCAGACGCTCACAGGACAGATGTAATTATGATGTAAATCAGAGTCCCTGCGGAACAGACCCTACACTTACACAGATGTGAGGGCCTCCTTTAAAAACCACCAATTCACAGGACACGAGTATCATTTGCTTCTTGGTACCTAGAGTGAGAGTTTATGTCGGCTTTGCTTCCTAGCACACGATAAGACAAGTACTGGGATGGAAGCATATTGGAAACAAAAGCAGTAGCATGGCGACTTTAAATTAGCAAAGGCCTTTCCAAGCCCCTCTAGAATCTTAGTGATTTCCAAACAGTCTACTTTTGGTAGCTTTGCTACTATGCCTCGGGTAGTCTAATTAATAGTGTGACTTTTTAGTTGTGGAAATGCCACTGCAGTTCAAATGACAGCTGTCAGGAGAATGTGGCTGAGAGCCGACTAGATCTTTAGGTATCTAGCTATCTTTAGAAGGTACTGTCTTTGGTTTAATGAGTGCTGTAGTTCATAAGTAGCCACAGGTGTTTGGAACCATGTTAATATGTGAGCTTACCCTAGGGTTTGGTAAGTTTTCAGATTCCTTATATAATCGTCAATGGGGTTTAATAGCTGCCTATTCACCATAGCAAACTAGAGAGTTGTAGAGAAGATGGAGTGTTTGGGGTGCTTATAAAGTCACGGAGGACCCTTGAAAAGCATAAATATGCAAATACCACTGCAGATACAACCACTAACATAGCCAGCTACAGCCATGCAGAACTATTCTTATTAATGAATGAGATTGGATCTATCCTTACAAGCGTGGAGTCTTGGTAGATGAGCTATCTTAAGTTCTAGATTCAATATGTGGCTTCTCCACTTGTAAACTATTAGTGGCCAATTCCGACCACCAGAGTAAACCTTCTGCTCATCTGTAGATAGGGGTTAATCACCTCTCCCCTAACTACCTCACGTGGCTGTTTGCAAAATCAAATGAGGTGAAGAGTATGGAAGTCATTTATAAGCCATAATGTGCTCATAAGCACATGGCTTTATTAGTATGTAGAATCCCATGGCGACTCAGACTCAGAGAAAACTGCATATGCTAGAATTACCACCCAGAGCTTTTCTCTCACAGGCAGCGTAGTTCCTTCTTGGCTGTTGTTGATGGTTTTTGCTTCTGCTTTGGCCGCTCTTCTCTCTGATCCTCAAACAGTGTGAGTAACCTGGAACCCAGATAAGTGTGGGTCTAGGTACATAAGGTTATATGTACTAAAGCCTCATTAAATACAAAGAAACAGACACCAGGTGTATTCAGCGACCACAGCGGTACACAAGTAGCCTGAAAATTTAACTGTAAGTGTATCGAGTACCTGCAAGGGTCACTATGTTAAGAAAGGGAAAATGTAAACCTATTGAATAAGCCAATACCTAGATTTCTAGGAACTTTTCTCACTAGCTGTGTCTGACTGTTGAGTCTGTGAAGATTTTCCTGAAGGTGATATCAGGAATAGCATTTTATTATGTAGCCCTGATAAACCTCTTTTGCCTTCTTCATAGTCATAAGTGAAATACAGATTTTCAGGCTTTTTGAGTTTCTCCCACGGTTTCCTTTTACTTGCATTCTGTTAGTCATGAAAAAGAAAATCATAATAACAAGTGTATTAGGGGTCCCCACGGAGTGCAAAAGGGGACCTAAAGATTTGGATGGAAGTGTATTGAGTATTTGTAAGGGACAGTTAACCTCCCAAGATGCTTATTTTTGAGTGGTTGGATGTTTCTCAACAGCCCTGCATGACCTTTTTTTTGTCATGAAAGTCCAAGACCTTTTTTTGTCCCCTAGTATTTGTGTGTGTGTGTTTGCATCACGGCACCTGTGACTCTCAGTATTCCCTTTTTTTATGTCTGTGCTTTGTCACCTTTTCCCCACAGCAGAGCTGCCTCTGGCCCTTGGCGTCACAGAACTTGAGTGAACGCAGGACCTTCAGATTTGCCTCCTTGTCCTTGGGGCTGCCAGGCACTGTGGCCGTCTCCCCACTTTCCTCCTCTCTGGGGGTCTAGCTCCTCCGCCGGGCTGCCCGTGGACTCCTGGAGGGCCCCAGCCACTGGCCTGAGCTGTACCTGCCCAGACCCGCCTGGATCCTGACAGTAGACAGACCCTGAGCTAAAGCCAGACCCCTGCTGTATACTCATTCTGTGGAGAATGGCATGGGCTCTTCCTGAAGGAAGAATTACTTAACATTTCTTTTCCCAGGGGAACCAAACACCCACAGATGGTCCAAGTACTCCTTCATATTAATGGAAAGGCAATGGAGAAACACTTCGAAGTACTGCCCAGTAAGAGCAGCCAGAGTAGGTCTACAGCCACCAAAGGGCCCAAGACTAGAGACTCAGTTTTATATTCTGTTCTGTGGTCAAATTTCTCTCTGTCCAGCTGAAAACAAAGATGAAAGCCCAGACTCTTATACTGAGTATCATTTACCATTAGCCTTGTCCTAGACACTTCGGGAAATACAAAAGAAGGAGATAGTTCTTTCCTCATACAATTTGTACTATAGTTGGAGAGAATTAATGCAAATAAGAGTAAAGTAATACAAAATAATACATGGGTAAACATGGGCATTTGTAGAAAATATATCATAGGGGGTCAGGAAACCACATCATATCTGGTTGGTTGTGAGAAGACATTATGGAAGAAGGTTGAGTTAAGCTAGACTTTAACAGATGGATAGGAAAAGAGGGGGAGCATATACTGAAAAGGGAAGAGTGTAAGTCTAGGGACAGAGGCAGAAAAGAAGGTGATGCATTTGCTAAAACAGAGGAAATAGAGGAAAAGGAAAACAATGTTGGATAGATTCAGTTTTAACTGAATTTGGAGTATTATGGAGACTTTGGGGGGTGTGTGTGTGTCCTATACACAGAGGACACAGCATTTTCATTTTGAAGAAACAACACCTGTTTCAGTTATAGAGACTAGTCCACTCTGAGCAGTTGTTTAAGCTATGCCTGGTATGCAGTTGGAGCTCAATAAATGCATATTGGTTGAGAAATCTTTCACAAGCCCCTTAGCTGAAAGCAGCCTCCACTATAGCCACGGATGTCCCCGATAACACTTTTGAGGCCTCTTGGAATAATTTTAACCCCGAAGAGACCTTTTCTATTCCCTGTGATAGACCCGCACACCCACAGCCTGTAGCACTTGGGCAGCTTCAGCATCTGTCCTGTGAGCTGAAAATAGATGATGGTAACCCTAGACGGTGTTTGGACAGCATGCTTAGCACAGGATCTGCTCTGATATGTTCATCCTTGCTTGCAAGCCCGAAGGAAATGAAATTTGCTGTTTCGTGCTCCCTGGCCTGTGGTTTGTGGCTGATCTTTTCAGTACAAAATGTGCCCCAAATGGCCTGTTCTATTTTGATCTCATAAGTGAGGATTTACCCTGGAGGCGCTTCAGAATGTCCATAAAAAACAGAGAAGTTAGAGCTGTAAGAGAGTTTAGATAAATGTGGTTGGCTTCCTCATATTCCGGATTAGGAAATTGAGGTCCTAAGTCATAAGGGCCCTCCTCCAGGTCACGTTTCCTAGACAGGGGCTGTGCGCTATTGTTCAGGTGGCCTGACTTCTCCCAGAGACAGCACAGCACCTGGCTTCTGTGGGTCCACCTGCTCTGGGACGAGGGTGAAGTCTGCTTTCTGAACCCAGCTTCTGCGTTGGGCATCCTTCCCCACCAGCGGGACCAGCTGTTTCCTCTTCTTCCCTCGAAATCGTGCACCTTCCTGTTTTAAAACTCCCTTCCAATCAAAATGGGAACAGAGTCAATACTGTCATTTATACTTGCTGCTTAGCTGATTACATTTCATGTGAGTGAGCTTGTTCACTTGTTCCTCGGCCAAAGACCTGTCTTGAAAAAAAAAAAAGACTTTTGGGCTTCCCTGGTGGCGCAGTGGTTGAGATTCCGCCTGCCGATGCAGGGAACACGGGTTCATGCCCTGGTCCGGAAAGATTCCCACATGCCGCGGAGCGGCTGGGCCCGTGAGCCATGGCTGCTGGGCCTGCGCGTCCGGAGCCTGTGCTCTGCAACGGGAGAGGCCACAGCAGTGAGAGGCCCGTGTACCGCAAAAAAAAAAACACAACTACTTGAAATGTCTGTTACGATCCTTTCACATAAAAGTATACATATATAACCATACATATGGACATAATAGATTTTTGCAAGAATACATAATCAACTATTCATGCTGGGTTCCTTTGAAAAGTGGGGGTCAAAGAAAATTTCAAACCTATCCCAAAGTAATAAATACAATAGTGCAGCAACCTCCCATGCACCCATCTCCTAGCTTCAACAAGTATCAGTTCATCACCAGTTACCCAGCTTTGGATTATACTTATTTGAAGTTTTTTAATCTACCAGGAGCATGCATTAGTTTGATAATTTGAAATTTTAATTATAAAATAAATCCAAACATGAAAAGGAAATGCAGTGTGTTAGGTTTCATTTGTTCCTGTCTTTTTTCTCATCCTTTTAGATTCGGGGCCTTTCAGGGGTAGGTGATTTAGAGTGATTTTCTGTAAGTTCTCCGATCCCCAGGGACAGATATTGGCTGTTGCAGAACATCTGGAAGGGACAATAGCTTTGGTTTAAAGCACATCTATGTCAGTGCTGTTGCCCAAATCACAAGGCCCACACTGTCAGCCCCACTGTTCAGCATGCTGTGTTTTTTAATTAAACTGTTTACTTCAGCTGAGATTTATGACGCTGTTTTTAAATGAGAATGTGTGGTTTCTGTCCCCCTTTTGTTTCTTGAGTCCTGCAACCTGCTGCAGTTTTCTACCAGCTCTTTTTTTGAAGAACAATTTCTGCATTTCTTTTCCTATGGACAGTAATTTCTTAAGGATTATTAACACCCTGCACTCAGTAGTGTTTGTTCTCCTAGGGCTGGAAGAGGAAATTGTCGGATGCAGTTTCAGCAGCTGGTTCGCTGGCCACGAATAGAATATTACAGAATCACCTTGACTCTAAAGCCTGTGAACCAGCTGTCTGAAATGAATGATGGGAAGGTGGTTTTTGTACTTAAATTCCTTAGCCAGTGGTGTCGAAAATGTAGCTAAAACAGAGATGATTATTTTTCCCAGGGGTTCAATGTGGATCGATTTGCACTATGTTATTCAGAAGAGTCTTCTGCCGTATGCACCTCAAGGCTGAGGACGTGATATATGCACTAACTGATTTTTCACATCAATGAGGATCTATCCCCTACTATGTGCTAGGCACTAGAATTGCAAAATCAGATAAGCACCTCTCCCTTAGCATCCTTCGCGTCGTCTAGTTGTAATACAGTGGGATGAATTCTTTACTAGTGTCTGTAAAATAGCCACTAGTATTTTAGAGAACAGAGGAGTGAAGGTTGTTTTCTGCCTTTAGAAGTCTGAGAAAATGTTCACGAGCAGGTGCCTTTTAAGCTGAAGAACAAGTAGAATTTGTTTTTAATTATTGCAGGCAGGAGGAGGGAGCATTCTAAACAGAGGGGTCTCTGTCTTGAGCAGGGGCATGGAGGGTGATGGAGAAGAATCCAGGACATCCAGACTATAAGACAGGCACGCTTGTGATTGGAGGTGAGAGAGGGAGAGGAAGCTTGGGAGGCGGCCTGGGGTCAAGGTGAAGGCCTCCCTAGAGCCTGGGTAGGTGAAGTTATTTTGGATCCAGGTAGTCAAGGCTTTTACAGCCACATGAAAGGATTGGTCCTGTTCTGATGATTATTAGAGTGTATGTAGCTTGGAAGAAGAACTGGAAAACTCTGATGAACCAAGGCGCTCCAGGGTCAGGTGTCTCTTGCTGTCTCTCATTTGTGGCTTCAGGGCTCTTTCTCCTGCCCTCTGGCTTCCTGGAGCTGGCCTGCCTCACCCCCGCTCCTTCCTGCTTGCCCAGTTTCCTCAGTGTCTTGTAATACTGAGCTTTTTTAACCTGTGTTCTAAAAACTCCATGTGGATGGTCTGGGGGATGTGGAGGGTATACATGGGAGAACGAAATGGGAAAACCAGGAAACATCCTGGACCTGGGAGCCCTACCCACTTTTAGCCAGGGCACTCCACATTGCTCTGTTTTCTACATTGACCCCTAGGTAAGTTCCACTTGAAGAAAGTGTCCCAGCACAAATAGGGTTTGAAAACTTCAGCTCTAGTTTCAGTCTTGGATGGAGCCATTCTGCTTGGCTTAGCTAATCACTGTCACTTGAATTGGGTAGAATCTTGTGGCCTTGGTGCCCTCATTGAACTGCTGGTGGGCGTGTGCAGGGGCCTCTGTAAGTCAAGGGCTCTTCCAGGCAGGCGCCGCCCTGTGCAAAGAAAACAGGCATGGGGTGTTTGAACCCTGCCTGGTGTGGGTAAGGTGTGGAAGGCTGTTTTGAATCGAAGGGGCTGTTGAGCATAGCAGACAAGGTGACTGACTGACGTGTCCAGGCAACACACCATGTTTAAAAGCATGGCTTTCAGCCCCGGTTCAGTATCTTACAGAGTCTTTCTAGAGAATGCTATTCCATGAGAGGCTCAACTACGCAGAATTTCTGTTTTTCCACAAGACTTTGAAATATTGCCTGTCCTTCTTGGTGATCTCCATGCATATTAGTGTATTAAGTGTTGTGGAAATTTGTAAGCAGTAACTTGAGTTCAAATAAACGGAAATGCTTTTTTTTTTTTTAAAAAAACACATATACATAGGAATTCCCTGGTGGTCCAGTGGTTAGGACTCCACGCTTTCACTGCTGAGTCCCTGGTCGGGAAACTAAGACCCCACAAGCCACACAGTGCAGCCCAAACAAACCAACAGACCAACAGACCACATTTCCATCCACACAACAGGGATTAAAACTTTGGAAATTGATTGCCCTAGAAGTGAAAGCATATAACTAGTTATTTTACAAAAGATGAATTCCATGATATTAGATGTTTACTA
Organism: Delphinus delphis; assembly: GCF_949987515.2. Classification (NCBI taxonomy): domain Eukaryota; kingdom Metazoa; phylum Chordata; class Mammalia; order Artiodactyla; family Delphinidae; genus Delphinus; species Delphinus delphis. Next base: position 61,835,925 of record NC_082699.1, read on the forward strand.
AGTTGTGGGGTGGCAACTCCCACTTTTTTAGTGAGAAGCCTCCCTACCTTTTAGAAAGGGGTGTCATTTCTCTTAGTGCCCCTGTATATTTATTTGTTCACCAAATATTTATTAAGTACCCACAGTGCTAGGCAAAACACTTGGTTATTTAGCGTATGAAAATTCTTACCTCTTTATTGGGATAGCTTTTCTGGAATATATAATTTTTAATGCTCATTTTTAGAATTCTGTGTCTCTGACTATCAAAGAAAAACAGATGGTAGCACAGTTATTGAACATTTTTAACCCCTGGTAACATGTCTAAAAAGATCAAGTTCTATGCTGTCTCCCAGATTCAAAGTTCTTTCCCCTCCATCATATTTCTGCTCAGTTTTCTAAACATGGAAATATACCAGGTCCTTGTGGGGCTGCAGGGGTAGTGACCGGTGCTGCTTCTTACTGTGCAGGGTGGGAATCAGAGGGAATCAAGTATGCTTAAGAATTAGCACCAAGCTCAAGGTTGACAGGATAGTAACTGAAAGGTTCTATTCTGTAGTAATTAAAGTTAAACATTACCTAATACATTTTTTTTTTAAGTTGGAAAATTTACAGGAGCTGAAACTTGTCTCTCGGCTCATAACATATTCCTCCTCCACCAAATTATACGGTAGCTTATTCCACATTTCAATTTCTAAATAAATTGGTCTTCATTATTCTTAGATTCCTGACAGACATCCCGTCTAAAAATTAATGTTTTGCATTCTGCCACTTTGAGCATGTTAAACAAATTACTCAGTGTCTTTGTCACTGAATTAATTAGAGGGATTCATGTGATGACTTTAGCACACCGATGTGAATGTGTTTTTTTTCTTTTTTATTAGGGCTCATTTATTTTTCATTAATAATTACAACTCTACTTTGGTATCATCTGTGGCTGCAATATTACCAGCCTCGGGGAATTGTCATGGGGGTTAATGCCAATAAAGCAGTCAAGGGCTTCCCTGGTGGCGCAGTGGTTGAGAGTCCGCCTGCCGATGCAGGGGATGCGGGTTCGTGCCCCGGTCCGGGAAGATCCCACATGCCGCGGAGCGGCTGGACCCGTGAGTCATGGCCGCTGAGCCTGCGCGTCCGGAGCCTGTGCTCCGCGGCGGGAGAGGCCGCAGCAGTGAGAGGCCCGCGTACCGCAAAAAAAAAAATAAATAAAGCAGTCAAAACTGTTCCTGGCACATAGCAAGGGCTCAAATGCTATCTTTATTCTTATTAATGAGCTTTGTGACAGTGTGACGAGGTAAGCAGGGTAGCTGCCGTTATCCTCATTTTACTGATGCAGATGCTAATGCTCAGAAGTTTGGTCATCTGGAATTACTGGCAGTGCCAAGATGAGAGCCAAGCCCTGTGTTCCTGACTGTTCTCATAAGTGACCTTTTAGGGGTTAGTATTTCAACGTGTGAATTTGTGCAAACATTCAGGCTATAGCAGTTAAGTCAACTCATGTGAAAATGCTTAGTACAATACTGAGCATACAGCAACAACTCCATTAAAATGGTTCTTTTCTTTCTATGCAGTTTATATCTGTAAGGACTCTTATCTCTCTTGTCCTCTCCCTTCCCCCAGCTGGGCCCTTCATCCCCAGACCACTCAGGAGCCTCTTTGGCAATTGGTGGTTGTCTTAGCTCAGGCTCCCATAACCGAGTATCACTGACTGAGTGGCTTAAACAACAGAAATTTACTTTGTCACAGTTCTGGAGGCTAAAAATCTGAGATCAAGGTGTTGGCAGGAGGTTTTCCTGAGGCCTCTCTCCTTGCTTTGTAGCCGGCTCTTTCCTCCTGTCTTCACATGATCTTCCCTCCGCATGTCTGTGTCCTAATCTCCACTTCTTTTTTTTTAAGATGTTCATTGTTTTTATCTTTTTTAAAAGAATTTATTTATTTTATTTATTTTATTTTTGGCTGTGTTGGGTCTTCATTGCTGCACACAGGCTTTCTCTAGTTGTGGCGAGCGGGCTTCTCATTGTGGTGGCTTCTCTTGTTGCGGAGCACGGGCTCTAGGTGCACAGGCTTCAGTAGTTGTGGTGTGCGGGCTCAGTAGCTGTGGTGCACGGGCTTAGTTGCTCCGCAGCATGTGGGATCTTCCCGGACCAGGGCTTGAACCCATGTCCCCTGTATTGGCAGGCGGATTCTCAACCACTGTGCCACCAGGGAAGCCCAATCTCCACTTCTTATAAGGACACTGCTCCTATTGGATGAGGGCCTACCCTAATGACCTCATTTTAATGTAATTACCTTTTAAAAGACCCTATCTCCAATACAGTCACATTCTGAAGTACCAGGGATTAGGGCCTCAACATATTAATTTCGGAGGAACCCCCTTCAGCCTATAACAGTGGTCTAGAAAGGAAGAGCATCTAGGCCTCAGAGTTCCAGCCCAGTATGCTCCCAACTCACAATCACAACCCTTGGGCTATCAAAACCCATTAAATTCCATTCAGTGCACTCTGTTCAAAAAACAGGCAGGGGGCTTCCCTGGTGGCACAGTGGTTGAGAGTCCGCCTCCCGATGCAGGGGACACGGGTTCGTGCCCCGGTCCGGGAAGATCCCACATGCCGCGGAGCGGCTGGGCCCTTGAGCCATGGCCCCTGGGCCTGCGCGTCCAGAGCCTGTGCTCCGCAACTGGGAGAGGCCACAACAGTGAGAGGCCTGCGTACTACAAACAAAACAAAACAAAACAAAACAAAAACAGGCAGGAATAGGACCTAGTTCCTTCCTTAGGAAATGGAAGAAAGGCGGATGGGACCTGTTATGTGTCAGGTACTGTACTGTGTTGCTGGTACTTAGCAGACATTATGCCCCAAATCTCAACATCACCAAGGACAGGGTAGGCATAGTTGCCTCCATTTTACAGAGGAAAAAAGAGGCATTAAGTCACTTGCCCAGGTCACATGGTTACTGTGTGATTTACTCAGTCAATCCCATTTCTCAACAACAGAGATGACGAGGTAAGAAGCATAGGAGTCACGTGGGTTGAATAGGAAGAAAACTTACCTCCCGTTTCACCCAACTCAATCCTTCCCTTGAGAATTAAAAAGTAAACATAGGGCTGATAAAAGAAAGGAAGACAAATGGAAGAAACTTTTTTTTTTTAAGTCAGGTTTAAGACCCTTTTGGAAAAAAGTCACTGGGTTCTGAAGAGAGCCAGGGAAGATTCTGTGTCACTTACTTTTCTCCAGGATAATCCGGCAGCCTGTAAATAAGTTGTATTTGTCCAACAGCTTTTATCCATCTCTCCTGGATTCTTCAGTTATCCCTACCTAGCGAGAGGCAACGTGATGTGGCAGTTGGAAAGCCAGACTCTAAAGTGAGACCATCGGGGTTCAAATCTCACTTTCACTCTTTGTTAGCTGTGGGACAAGTCACCTAATCTCTCTGAGGCCTCAGTTCTCTTTGCTGTTAAAAAAAAAAAAAATGGAGATAGTAATAATGACTTCTGATGAGGTTGTTTTGAGCATTAGGTGATTTAATCTATGTAAAGAGCCTCACAAAAGGAGTAGCTGTTGCCCCTAGGAAACAAGGGCAGCAAGGGCAAGGATCTTGCCCATTTTCCGATGTATGTCTCTAATGCTTGCAAGTGCCTGATGGGCAGGTGGTAGACACTCGTTCATATTTGTTATGTGACTGAATGAATTCAAATATGGTGGATCCTGAGCAATCTGTGATGAAGAGGAAGTACCTTGTTTCAGCAAGTTTCCAGAGTCTTGTTTGTTAGTTGGTTGCAACCATAAGCCCACTGGTGGAGAGAGAGAAGGGAGTGAGCCAGAGTAGGGGTGAGAAAGCTTTTCTCAGTCTCCTGAGTGACAGGAGAGGTCTAGGTTGTCCGTGGTTGGGTTTCCCTCCCCTTTACCTGTATCATCTCTAGGTCTGTGGGTGGAATCACTTCCTGGGGCCTCTGGGCTCTGACAGTATGGAAATCACCCACTGACATAAAGGTGTTTGGATGGCACTCTGATGCATCTCAGGCTTCCATTTTGTACTGTTCTCTGGGATTGGCTTAATGATAATGTGTTATCAGAATTCCTCAACTGATTGCCAAATTTTCTTTCCAGGCTCAGGCTGCATGAAGAAAAGGTTATTAAAGATAGGCGACATCATCTCAAAACCTACCCAAACTGTTTTGTTGCGAAAGAACTGATTGACTGGTTGATTGAACACAAAGAGGCTTCTGACAGAGAGACGGCGATTAAACTCATGCAGAAATTAGCAGACCGGGGCATTATTCATCACGGTGAGTGAGGTGGCGACAGTCAAGGTAACTCGAGACGAAACAAAGGACTATATCTTCTGTTTCAGATATGAACCCACCCATTTAAGAAATAGACATTTTACTTTGTCTCTTGTATATCTCTCCCCAATTACATTCCCTTCCTTCTTCCAAGACGCATTTGGCTTTATTTCCTTGGACTTCTTTATATTTTTTCCTTTCTGTAGATACGTCTCTTAGCAATGTAACATATCATTTTAAATCATAGAGAGGCATGTTTATTCTTTTGCAACTTGATCAATTTGCTGTTTGTGGGATTCACTCATGTTGATAGTGTATCTTGTTTGCTCATTTTCGCTGCAGTGTATGCCATCACACCTTTATGCATTCTACTCACAGACATTTAAGTTGTTTCCAAGTTCTTGCTGTTACTCTCAGTGGTTCAGTGAACATTCATGAACGTGTCTCCTTGAAATCTCTAATCCTGGCCAAGACCTTAGCATGCTGTTATTGTCTTGGGCTGGAATGCCCTCCGTCTGCATTTCTGCTTGTTTTCTACTCATTCTTCAGGTGTCCACTTACATTCAAACTCTTCAGAGACGTGTACATTCCCCAAAGCTGGGGTACTGGGCGCTCCTTTGGGCTCCCACTGAATATCTCCTCAGCTCTTTCGTAGCCTGGTCATGCCATATTTTAATTGCATGTCGACATTTCTTTTAATCTCGCTAGATTTCATATTCTTTGAGGCTGATGCCTACCCCAATATCATGCTCAAGAAGAGTTTGTAGAAAGCATGATGAATTGAATTTTGTGACTCTTTTAACAGATGATGATGATGATAGCTAATAAAACTGAGCACTTTTCTGTGCCAGGTACCGTGCTAAATAGTTTACTCTGTATTAAATCGTAGAGTAGTGTGCTTGAGAAAGTAGGTAATAAAACAAATCTTAATTAGCATCCTCCTTCATTTGAGTAATTAAATAAGAGGTTTTTTTTCTTATTTGCCTCTCTGTGTATATTGCCTTTCAGTGTGTGACGAGCATAAGGAATTCAAGGACGTCAAACTCTTCTATCGCTTTAGAAAGGACGATGGCACCTTCCCACTGGACAACGAAGTGAAGGCCTTCGTGAGAGGACAGAGGCTGTATGAGAAGTATGTTCTGTAATCTTGTAGTGAGAAGCAGGGCTATTTCAGTCTTTTATCATTTTGACTTCAGCCTGGCTCTTCCATGTGGAATGGTTACATAACTATTCCTTTTTTTTTTTTTTTTTGCGATACGCGGGCCTCTCACTGTTGCGGCCTCTCCCGTTGCGGAGCACAGGCTCCGGACGCGCAGGCTCAGCGGCCATGGCTCACGGGCCCAGCCGCTCCGCGGCATGTGGGATCTTCCTGGACCGGGGCACGAACCCGTGTCCCCTGCATCGGCAGGCGGACTCTCAAGCACTGCGCCACCAGGGAAGCCCGGCAGGCGGATTCTTAACCACTGTGCCACCAGGGAAGTCCTTGCATTCTAGTTGAAGAGGCGGACATTAAGAGGAATGTAGTTTAGTATGGGTGATTTTCAGTATAGAGGGAGAAATAGACTCACTGAGGGTGACGAGGTGTTTTAGATGGGGGGACAGGGAAGACGTCCCTGAAGAGGTGGCATTTGAATAAAGTGGGCCTTGTGTGTATCTGGTGGAACAGCATCCAAGGTAGAGGACACAGCAAGGGTAAAAGCTTCGGGTGGGAATGCTCTACGTAGTTTAGGACAGCAAGGAGACCAGTGTGTCCAGAGGGCCGGAAGTAAGGGGGAGAGTAGGAGATGAGTTGGGACCAAATCGTGAAGGGCCCTTACCGCCACGATATCGAAAATGTTATTTTAAGTGTGATGGGAGGCCATCAGACAGTAAGGAGTGGTAAAGTGGTGATCTGATGTACATTTTGCATATGCTGTTCCCTCTGTCTAGAAGACTGTTCCTGCCACGCTCAGCCCTTTCTCTAGCTCACTCTGACTCTTCCTGGCTTCGTGTTCAATCTCACCTTTTCTGAGAATCCTTCCGCGTCCCCTTAAGACTGAGTTAGGTGCTGCTACTCTGTGTTTACCCCATGAAAGAACTGTGTTAAACTTTCATGTCGTTTTGTTTACGGCATTAGACTAAGAAACTTAAGTGGGGGGACTGCTTTATCCTCCTTTGTATTTCTTATGGTTTCACATGTTCCCGGCCAATCGTAGATGGTAAATATTTGCTGAAAAGGATGACGAAACTTTCTGATCCCTGGACGAATTGATCAATATTGCTGTACTTTTTCTGTGTGCACTGGCTTTCTAGTCATTAATGTTCAGTGTCTCAATTCCAAGTAAATTTATTTCTTCAAACTGCTTGTAAAATTAGCACTAGGAGAAGTAATTTCATAAGTACTGAACTTGAACGACCTAACTGCCACCTCACAAATCTTGGCCCCTACCTTTGGTTGCTAGAACATGCGTGGAACAAACTTTAGGGCCTTTGGAATTGATAGTTCAGTTTACCTGTTTGATCAATTTTGTTTGGTATATACACTTATCTATATTTTTAATGCATTTTCCTTGTTTCTCTGGCCATTTTTTCCATGAATCTCAGCATGTACTATTATTTCGTAAGTCTTGGATACTTAAAAAAAATAACATTAAGAAATGAATAGCTGATTTTGTTCATAGCTCATCTTTTCAAGGACTTTATTTTAGAACTGACTTTTTCCCCCTCTCTTATTTCAGCTGGAACCCTTGTTTAGGATATCTCTAATATTAGTGAAAGAAGGTCTTACGAAAGATATATTATTCCTTTAGTTGTTTTCCTTTTAAGATAATAACAATAGATAATATTTGTTGATTGCTAGCTATATATCAGACATCCTGACTGATCTATTTTATTTAATCATCATAACAACCCCTAGTTAGATGCTTTCATTGTTCCCATTTTATGGATGAGAAAAAAGTTGCAAGGAGAGGTTCAGTGTCTTGCCCAAGGTCACCCCATTCATTTTAAAAAAAAAAACCAAATAAATAAATAAATAAATAAATAAACCAGCTGGGATTTGAACCTAGAGCCCAAACTTATTGTTACTAGGCTATTAATAAATCTCTTCTGTTGCCTTCAATGGAGATTAAATGAATGAAACCAGTGTTTACTTCAAAAATGTAACATGGAGTTTGTGAATATCTGGGTATGAGATTTGCTATAAAAATTTACTGAAAATATTCCAGGATTTTAAAGTAGACTTTGGAAAAGGGGAGTAAAATGATTCTCCTTCATGGTAAATCTATGTGGTGTTCTGTAAATATGATAAAAAAAACAACAGGGACCTTTTATTTGTACATTAAGCTTCTCAAAGCACTGCCATTAGATTATTTTATCTGAACCTCCTGAACAGAGTAATAATAGAGTAGTAAATAATAACGGTAATAATAATAGTGATAAGGTAGTAAATAATTATATAATATAGATGGGGCATTACGTTATTGTCCCAGAAGGAGGGGAATCTGGGATCCAGAGCAGTTAAGTCACTTCTGCGTCCTGGTGCTACAGCTCGAGGGGGACAGGAGATGCCTGAACCCAGGGTGACAGGTGTGCAGGCCGTGCTTTCCCCAGCCTTCCATCCAGCCCTAAGGGCCTGGTTCTATTGTCAGTATTTCCTTTTTGCTCTCCTCTGGCTTGTTTGTTCTGTGTTATTTATAGGCCTTTGTGAAACTTGGTGGTTTCTGGCTGGGGTTTTGCTGAGATGTACTAATTTGGGGGCACCTTGGCTTTCTAACCCCTGGTGGTGTTTCTCAGTCTATTCTGTAGGACAAATCTGCGTCTCAGGACTAAAAGTCAGTGACTGTGTGTGTTGCCTTTTAGTGTCTACGTCACTTCCGTTACCTCAACTCAGAGGTACTCCAGTGAATGCTAGTTAAGGAGCAGAAGCTGACTTTTTCAAGTTGTCCCAATGCGAGGAACATTATAGGGGAGCTGGTGACATGAGGCGTCTCTCTCACAGTAAGTGGCAGAGGGTGTGGGTTTTGGAGTTGCACGGTCCTGGTCTTCAATCCCAGCCTCACAACTTGCTCACTCCGTGACCTTGAGTAGGCTTTGAACCTTTCTGACCTGTAGTCTTAAATGGAGATAAGTGGGGGACCCACTTGGAAAGGCTGTTGGAAGGATTAAATGAAATCCAGTCTGTACAGTACTTGGCATAGAGTTGAGAGCCCACGAAATCTGAGCTGCTGCTATTAGACTAGTAAATCATAATATAAATAAATGACATTTGTTTTTCTTGTTTTATGATAGTATTTTAAGATACAGCCTTTATCAGGAGTTTCTCTCTCCAGCCACCAGCAGTCTGTTTCTTCTGCTTAGGAGTGTATACCTGGTTGAAGAATTAAAGTGCCTGTATTCCATTAGATCTCTTTGAGTTCCCACTGCTTCCTTTATATTCTCTATTTCATAGAACTGAAGAGAAATATTAGGGGAGAACTATATACAAAGGGGAAAAGCCCTTTTGTGTGTTTTATCTTATCAGAGGTTTCTCTACCATATACCCCTGGGATCTTTTTCCTGTTCCCTCCCAGAGGCTGGCACAATAAATATTTGTTGAATAAACAAAGGATTCTACATGCTGTGATTGCTACAAGCTGCTGAGCTGGTACCTTGAAAAAGCTAAAGAGAGCTTGCTTTTCATGGTAAGCGACAGGAGTCAGAGGTGTACCTTGTCTTGCCTTTTTAGAGTTTACAAAGCATCTTGTCCATTAACCTGCTTGATGCTCTGGACAGCTCTGAGTTACACCCAGTAGGCACAATTAATCCCATTGCAGAGATGGGGCACCTGAGCTAGAAAGAGGCTTAATGGCTGGTGTAACCTGAGAACATGGAGCTGGAGTTTAAAAAAAAAAAAAAGGCTTCAAGTTTTTGTCTCTGTCTTATTGCATTTGCAGTATAGAAGTGCTTTCCAAACCGGGATCCTGAGTTCTGCAAATTGATTCAAGTTTTATGTTCAAAGTATATCTTAATTATTTTGCAAACTGTAATAAAAATACTTTCTAATATGTTATATACAGCTTTTCACAGTTTGCTTGTGCTTCCCAGTTAATTAGTGGTTTCACAGGAATCTTGGAGTAAATATTTCCTTCTTGGATGATTTGAAGGGCGTGCTAAAATTGCAGTGTAAGTAGAATAAAAGTTGTTACCTTTTGCAACTATTTAGTCTGGGTGACAAGGCATGAGTTTTGATACTGTGTTAACTCACGTTGAGAACTGTCAAGAGTCTTGAGATTTTATCTTACTCGCAAGCTAACGGGTTTGCCTGCCACCATTTCATGGACGCAGGTAGGAGACCCCTGGGTTGGGAGACAAAGAACAATTTGTTGCTCTTGGCAGTAGCGGTAGGCAGAGCGTCATCATTTTCTTGACAGGTCCTCCAAGGCTTAGCTCCCAAAGAACAGCACAATGAGGTGCAGATGACACCTGCCAGGGTTGGGTTACGGAAGAGGAACCCCAGGCTCGAGGAACCTTTTGAAATGGTCTTCAAGCAAACCTGCTTTCTGACCCAGAAGGAGAAATTATCTTTATCTTCCCGGTCTGTTCATTATGCAGACATTCTTGAACAGATGGTGAGAGGAGTTGAAGGGACAGTGGAGGAGGCCTGAAGATGCTGATGATATTGATGAAAGGAGCAACCACAGGACATTATTGATGCTTATTAGATACCGTGCCCTTTACATGTGTTTTCTTATTCGAGCCTCATTCTACACCAATGAGATAAAAAATGTGATTCTCCCTTTGGCAAATAAATGAACTTGCCTACCTTCACATAGCCAGAAATCAGCGGTGGGGTGTTGGGGGAGCATTTCAAACCGTGGTCTCCAGCTCCAGAGCACGTGAGCCCACGTGTAACTCCTTTTCAGTCTGCAGCTTCTAATTCACAAAGTTTCTACAGCTTCTATCCAAGGAGGCTGTAGCAGGAATGAATGCCACTAAACAATATTAAACAATATGCAGCTTGTAGATTTTTAAATGGGCCTGAAAGGGACTTTGCGCTCCCAGTGCAGGGGGCACGGGTTCGATCCCTGGTCAGGGAACCAAGATCCCGCATGCCGCATGGTGTGGCCAAAAAATAAATAAATGAACAAATAAATAAATGGACCTGAAAAAAGTGTTCATCTCCTGGTTTCTACTAAGTCCTTGAGTCTGGTTTTGGAAATCACATCATTCTTTACTGCTTCTTGGCAATGCCACGCTTTCCCTCCGTATAATAAATATACGGCGATAATATTAGAGCTTTGTTAACATACAGCACAGGCAGCAGGCCAGCTGTGCTTGTCAGAAGTCGTCAGCCCTAGATTGTCATGTACAGATTCTAGCTCTGGTTGATTATTCAGAAATGACTCGATTTAGAGGTAGACACGTGTTGTTGCTTCAACAGTAGACGTGATTCCTCGACAGGGATTGGTTGCCGGTCATTTCTGCCAAGTTCTCCTGATCTTGTGTAATTGCAGGACGACGAACCAAGTCTCTGTAACATCGATTTTGCCGATCAATCTCTGTAGTTACTTTTCAACTTGGTAGCATGGAAAAGCCATTTAAGATTTCTGCGGGTGGAGAAGCGTGTGTCAGAGTTCTTCTCCTGCCACTTATCGAGACATTCAACCTGTCTGAGTCTTGTTTTCATCCATAAAATTGGAAGAACAGACATAGCTCACAAACTTGTCATGAAGACTAAATGAGATAAAGTTCAGCAGAGTCTCACCTCATACAGGACGTGTTGTGTTTCTCAATATGTGAGGAAAAATGCACATCGTCCAAAGTATCCTCGTGTGACCCAGGTTGCATAAAAAACAAACAAACACGTGCCTTTATATGCAAGAATTAGGTTCTGCATGGTCAGATGCCCAGCCTGTACGCAGGACATTTCTGTTTGTCCTCCAGATCATTCTCTACCCTTTTCCCACCTTTCGTGTGCCCCAGGAGGCTGACTTACATGGCCTGAGTCAACAGGCTCCATTGCCTTTGGCTGGGTCAGTGGGAGGCACTAGCAGGAAGTAGGTAGAAGGGAGGAGAGTAAGGTCAGAGTACTTATTTCTCTGCTTGCTCCCTGCTCTTGAAGGCCACAGGTCCCATCAGGCAGCCCTCTTCTTAACATCTATCCCCTTTAGGCTCTGGAAACTGCCCTCTCTCCATAATCCTGAGGCCTGGAGTTGTTAATGATCACAGACCGCTAGTCTGGACCTTTGCCATCTCTTTTAGTTTCCCTTAACCCTGCCCATAGCTTTAGTAGTTCTTTTATGCTAGACTACCTCTTATTAGCCCATTTGTACATTTTTGTAGTTTCCTGCTAGGGGACCCTGATTGACAGAGCCTGTGAGACCCACCTGGGATCTGAAATGAGTTGTCTCCGATCTCCGTGAATGGACAGGCCACACACTGTCCATTGCCCACACTCTATCAATGGAAAAGTCACTTGCTCTTTCTGTTTTTTTCTGAGTGTGTACCATGCGTGATGTGATGGTTGGAATTAGCACAGGGTACTCTCACTGTTTATGAGTGTGGAGTATGGTTGGATTATAATGAATTTCTTTGGCTCCCTTTCTGACCCTCGTCAACCTGAGTTCTAGCCCGGCAACCACATTTCTCCAAGGTGACTGTGCTTGATGTTTCAGTCTCTCTAGCTTGACTAGAAGCTCTTTGAGGTTATGGACCTTGAGGTCGCACACAACTTTAGAGCCTCAATGTCCAGTACATAGCATATACTGAATAAATGTTTGTTGAAGAGATGAATAGATAAATGAACGCATGGTCATCCTTACTTAGGAAAGAAGTCAGTGGACAGCCCCTTTCTTTCCTAACCTTGGCATTTTCAAATTGGACTAAAACCAGGAGTAGATATTTGCTATTCTAAGATCACTCTATTCGTATTTACTCATTGTAGGTTCTGATCACAGACATTCAAAGAGTAAGAATAATAATCATAGCCATCATTTCCTGAGGACTTCTATGCATTAGGCATCATTCTAAATATCTTCCACATATTATTTTATTTAATTCTTCCTGTACTTCTAAGAGGGAGAGATTTTCCCCATCAATTTACAGGGAAGGAAAGCAAATTTGAGGTGGGCTAAGTAACATGCTTTAAGCCTCCAGTTGAGTGAACCTGTAGAAATGGCATAATGTCTCTCTCCAGTATGCTTTGAATCCAACAACTCTGGTTCACATCAAGTGTCAGTTTATTCCATCTGGAAGAGATGAAGAACTCGGAGTCTTTTCTAGAGGAAATGGCTCTTGTGTGTTTTTAAGTGTTGAGATTCTAGAGTGAATGGATCTAAGGTGGGTGGGGCAGGGTGAGGTGATGCCAAACATTCTGCAACAAAGGGGAAGAAGAACACACAGGGAGTAGGAGAGAAGGAAGGACCTCCTGGGAGGAGAGACACTTATTGGAGCAAAATAAAAGTAGACCTTCTAGGAGCGATACCAGGGGAAGGCTTGACTCGTTAGGGTTTTTAAAGTCGGAGGTTATTCCTCCATTGTTAGAAGCTTTGTGTGGAGACTCCTTGGGTAGGCGGCTTTGTCTTTTAATGCAGAGATGATTCCAAGAGGTATACAATTAGTCCCCCACATATACAAACGAGTTCTGTTCCGAGAGCACGTTCGTAAGTCCAACAAAGTTAGCCTAGGTACCCAACTAACACAATTGGCTATATAGTACTGTACTGTAATAGGTTTATAATACTTTTCACACTAGTAATACTTAAAAAACAAACACACACACAAAATAAAGAAAACATTTTTAATCTTACAGTACAGTACCTTGAAAAGTACTGTAGTACGGTACAACAGCTGGCATACAGGGGCTGGCATCGAGTGAACAGGCAAGAAGAGTTACTGACTGGAGGAGGGAGAGGAGGTGGGAGATGGTAGAGCTGAAGGATTCTCAGCAATAGGAGACGGAGGGCAAGCTGCAACGTCACTCACGCCTGACGTTGATGGAACACACGTTCATGTCTTTGAAAGTTCGCAGCTTGAAGGTTCGTATGCAGGGGACTTGCTGTAGTTGCTGTGTTGTTTTTCTTGCTTTGTTTGCTAAAGGAAAACATCCTTGCTGAATCACAGTCTCTTCACACAGAGCTGGGGAGTGTAAACAATGGCCTTGTTCTACCAAATCTACAGAAAGCATTTATTAATTTTAGAGCCCCTAACAAAAGAGTCTTTCAGACCAGAAGGAAAGAAAATCAGATAACATTTTAAACTTTATTAAAGTTAAATATGTAGTCAAACTTTAACTGTAAAGTTTAATGTACTGAAGTATAGTATATCATTATATACAGCACACATATCATAAGTGTGCAGCTCTCTCAGTGTTCACAAACTGAACACGCTTATGGAACAACCACCCAAATGATATTTTTTATAAAATCGTCCTCTGTATTCTACCATGATTCAACCTCCTAAATAAAATTAACTTTTGCCTCAGTGTTAGCACTCTCTAGAGTATAAAATTTCCTTTCAAGTAAGTAAACTTTGGTTTTTCTATGTTTCACCTGTCACCTCCTCTCCCCAGGTGCTTGGAATTGGTTCTTCTGGCTGGTTGGGACTATTGTCCAACCTGACAAGGATTGATAAGAGTTGATAAGGGTCAACTCTCAGGGGTGTGTGTGTGTGTGTGTGTGTGTGTATCATTTGTTCACTGCTGCTTTGTGCCAGACAATACGCTAGATGCTTTACACAGATTACCTCTAATTTTCACAACCCCACTGAGGTAAGCATTATTACCTTCATTACATAAGAGAAGAAACTCAGAGGATCATAGAGCCCAACCCCAGCTTGGAAATCACAGTTCAGAGATTGAAAGCTAGGACTCCCTCCCCTTGCCACTGTCACCCTGGAACTGTTTGTACTGATGGGAAAGAGCAGAGGAGAAGAAAATCATCCAGATCAGTCCCAGATTGCTTTTGCGTGGCACGGGGATATTGTTTTGTATTCATTATATCAATATTTCCTACCTGCGCTAGGACAGATAGATTCAAAAAGACTGTGAAGTCTCTCCTTGCCATCACATTTCACTCTTCAGACCATGCCCTTCCCTCTAGTGCATGCTAAGAGGTGGCTGAGAGGCTGTTAGCATCTCCACGAGCACCAGTGGCTCCAGCTTGCTGAGTGTTTATCCCATTACTCCTAGGCTGAGGTTAGTGATTGGTCCTTTGCCACCGATGACTCCCTGCCGGTTTCTAGCAGGTGGGTGAAGCCAGAGTGTACGAGAGCAGTTTCAAGCTTTCAAGAAGTTTGGTAACTTTGCTTCCTCCTGGTCTTCCAGAGTAGGAACTCTGACTTATTCTTTGTATTCTAGTGACCAGTGCAGGGTGGGGTATCCAATAAGTGCTGATACATTTGTTGAGCTGAAAACACAATTGTCATAATGGAAAGTGAAAGGTGACCATCACATGAAAGGATCACTGTGCTGTCATCTTTGTTATCTTTATTGACAATTCTGAGCTCAGAATTCATCCACTCTATCACTTATAGGATCAGAACCTTTCTGGCCTAATGGCGTCCCATTGCCCATGCTTATCTCCTTCTGCTTTGCCACCTACTCCCACCACCCCCCCGCATCGTGCTGCTACTTAACATTGAACTGCTTGTCCTGATCTCTCCTCATACTGTGCATCTGTACTTGCTTCTCCTTGATCCTGTATCCTCTCACTGTCTCTCTTTTTTAAATTTTTTAAAAATTTATTTTTATTTATTTGTTTTTGGCTGCGTTGGGTCTTTGTTGCCGCACACAGGCTTTCTCTAGTTGCATCGAGCGGGGGCGTCTCTTTGTTGTGGTGCCCGGGCTTCTCATTGTGGTGGCTCCTTTTGTTGTGGAGCACAGGCTCTAGGCGCACGGGCTTCAGTAGTTGTGGCTTGCAGGCTCAGTAGTTGTGGCATGCACTTATTTGCTCCACGGCATGTGAAATCTTCCCAGACCAGGGCTCAAACCTGTGTCCCCTGCATTGGCAGGCAGATTCTTAACCACTGCGTGACCAGGGAAGTCCCCCCTTACTGTCTCTTAAGGTCAACTCCTGTTTCGTCAAACAGGAGTTGACCTTAAGAGACTCTGGTAGACTTGGGTATTTTCTTCCTTACTTTCCTTTCATTCTATGGTAGACTTGGGTATTTTCTTCCTTACTTTCCTTTCATTCTATATATACTTATAACTCTACCGTAGCATTTATCTACCTTGTCCATAGGTTTTTTTATATATATTTTATTTATTTATTTATTTGGCTGCGCCAGGTCTCGGTTGTGGCATGCGGGATCTTCGTTGCAGCATGTGGGCTCTTAGTTGCAGCATGCATGCGGGCTCTAGTTCCCTGACCAGGGATCTAACCCGGGCCCTCTGCATTGGTAGCACGGATTCTTCACCACTGGACCACCAGGGAAGTCCCATCCATAGGTTTGTTTTTTTTTTGTTTTTTTTTTTTGCGGTACACGGGCCTCTCACTATTGTGGCCTCTCCCGTTGCGGAGCACAGGCTCCGGACGCATAGGCTCAGCGGCCATGGCTCATGGGCCCAGCCACTCCGCGGCATGTGGGATCTTCCCGGACCGGGGCACGAACCCGTTTCCCCTGCATTGGCAGGCGGATTCTCAACCACTGCGCCACCAGGGAAGCCCCACCCATAGGTTTTTAATGTTTACTTCCCACTGGATGGTAAGCAAGTTAAGGACAAAGTCCATGTCTTTTCATTTCTGCATCTCCTAGGATAGAAAAGATGCTCAGTAAATATTTATTGGATTAATGAATGAATAAATGAAATGTCCAAAGTAGTGATTTTTTTTTTAAATAAAAGTTTGGATATCCTTCTTTTTTTTTTTTATAACAAAGTGAATCAGTTATACATATACATATGTTCCCATATCCCCTCCCTCTTGCGTCTCCCTCCCACCTTCCCTATCTCACCCCTCTAGGTGGTCACAAAGCACCGAGCTGATCTCCCTGTGCTATGCGGCTGCTTCCCACTAGCTATCTACCTTACGTTTGGTAGTGTATATATGTCCATGCCTCTCTCTCGCTTTGTCACAGTTTACCCTTCCCCCTCCCCATATCCTCAAGTCCGTTCTCTAGTAGGTCTGTGTCTTTATTCCTGTCTTACCCCTAGGTTCTTCATGACATTTTTTCCCTTAAATTCCATATATATGTGTTAGCATACGGTATTTGTCTTTCTCTTTCTGCCTTACTTCACTCTGTATGACAGACTCTAGGTCTATCCACCTCATTACAAATAGCTCAATTTCGTTTCTTTTTATGGCTGAGTAATATTCCATTGTATATATGGGTCACATCTTCTTTATCCATTCATCCGATGATGGACACTTAGGTTGCTTCCATGTCCTGGCTATTGTAAATAGAGCTGCAATGAACATTTTGGTACATGACTCTTTTTGAATTATGGTTTTCTCAGGGTATATGCCCAGTAGTGGGATTGCTGGGTCATATGGTAGTTCTATTTGTAGTTTTTTAAGGAACCTCCATACTGTTCTCCATAGTGGCTGTACCAATTCACATTCCCACCAGCAGTGCAAGAGTGTCCCCTTTTCTCCACACCCTCTCCAGCATTTATTGTTTCTAGATTTTTTGATGATCGTCATTCTGACTGGTGTGAGATGATATATCATTGTAGTTTTGATTGAGATATAATTGGGTCAATACCATACAATTGACCCATTTAAAGTGTACAATTTAATTCTTTTTAGTATATTCACAGACATTTGCAACCATCACCAGAAATTTAGAAAATTTTTGTCACCTCCAAAAGAAACCCTGTACCTCTTAGCTATCACTCTCTATTTTGCCATTCGTCCTTAAGCAATCACTAATTTACTTTCTGTCTCCATAGATTTCTCTGTTTTGAACATTTCACGTGAATGGAATGATATAATTTATGGTCTTGTGTGATTGGCCTCTTTCGTTTAGTATAATGTTTTCAAGGGTTGTCCAGGTTGTAGTGTGTTTCAGTACTTCATTCCTTTTTATAGCCAAATATTGCTCCATTGTATGGATATATGACATTTTCAATTCCATCAGTTGATAGATATTTGGGTTATTTATACTTTTTGACAATAATGTATAATGCTGCCAGGACATTTGTGTACAAGTTTTTCTGTGGACATAGGTTGTCATTTCTCCTGGCCATATACCTAGGATTAGAATGGCTGGATCACATTGTAAGTTTGTGTTTAATGGTTTGAGGAACCGCGAGAGTATTTTCTGAATTGACTGTACCATGTTACATTCCCACCAACAAGCTTCCAGTTTCTCCACATCCTTACCCACAGTTGCTATTATCTGACTTTTTGATTTTAGCCAACTAGTAGGTGTGAAGTGGTATCTCAGTATGTGTTTTTTTTTTTTTTTTTTTTGTGGTACGTGGGCCTCTCACTGTTGTGGCCTCTCCCGTTGCGGAGCACAGGCTCCGGACGCGCAGGCTCAGCGGCCATGGCTCACGGGCCCAGCCGCTCCACAGCATGTGGGATCCTCCCAGACCGGGGCACGAACCCGCGTCCCCTGCATCGGCAGGCAGACTCTCAACCACTGCGCCACCAGGGAAGCCCCTCAGTGTGGTTTTGATTTGCAGTTCCTTGATGACTGATGATGCTTAGCATCTTTCCATGTGCTTATTGGCCGTTTATATATCTTCTTTGATCTATTGAGATCATTTGTCCACTTCTAAACTGGGTTGTCTTCTTATTTAAGTGTTCTTTATATATTCCAGATGCAAATCCATTATCAGACATATGATTTGCCTTTTCTCCCATTCATTGAGTTGTCTTTTCACTTTCTTGCTGGTGTCTTTGAAGCATAAAAGTTTTACATTTTAATGTAGTTTAATTTATCTATTTTTCCTTTTTTTTCTTGTGCTTTTGGTGTCATATCTAGGAATCCTTTGCCAAATTCAAGGTCACGAAGATTTATGGTTATGTTTTCTTGTCAAAGTTTTATGGCTTTAGCTCTTACATTTAGGTCTTTAATATATTATGAATTATTTTTTTTATAGGGTTTGAGGTAAGGGTCCAACTTCATTCTTTTACATGTGGTTCTCTAATTATCCCAGAACCATTTGTTGAAAAGACTATTATCTCCCCCATTAGATGGCCTTGGCACCCTTGTTAAAATCAGTTGGCCATAGATGTATCAAAGAAGTGGTTTTAAAATCTGTTTTAAGAGAGGGAGTCTTAGGATTGTACAATGTAAGACCTTGGTTGAAAAAAAAGAGGAAAGACTGTTTCGCATTCTTTTTCGTGTAACTTCCACAAATACGCAGGATAAAGTGGTCCTTCTGTCACCTAGCCTGTTAACCTGCAGAAAAGTAGTCCCTACTTGTCACTGTGTTCAGTTTTTTATCATTTTTGCTTACCTCTTTAAAATATGTTCATTTTATTTTCCCTTGTTGGTATTATCTTTAATTTTTCTTAATTACTTCATCTTACCCTTCCTAACCTTCTTTCTTTACCTCCTTTTTTTTTCCTTTGTTTTTGGCAGCAAATCCTTCTATTTTCTAATTAATTATGGAAGCATCCAAAATAAATAATAACCATTCCCTTAAAAGGAGCCTTTATAATATGTTTGAGAACCCAGCTTCCCTTGACAGTTGTTTGAAAGGGTTCACAGAGGTTTGAATTGTTTTGAATTCAGTGCAGAAGTGCTTGGTTTCTCTCCTTCTTGTGTAATTTTATGGTTATGAAACCGTAGCTGAATGTAGCCTTTTAGGACAGCCATGGCCTTGGAATCCACGCTCAGCTTCTGTCTAAAGCTGATTCAAGTTCAGTAACAACAGCTGAAATGTTTAACACGACCACACTAAAAAGCTGAAAATGTTTAGCACAACACTAAAAACTGTGGGCAATGTGAAAATTACAACTTAGGTTCTAGCATATCCGTCTCTTCAGAGCATAAAACCAGCGCTAAAAAAGTTCTTGCTTTTTTTCCAGCAAATCTAAAATAGCAAGCAAAGAGGAAGGGATTTTAACTTCAAAGACAAATAACACTCTCCATTACTGTTGTTTGTGGTGTTCTTAGTTTCCAGTCAGTTGATTAACAAATATTTGTTAAGCACCTAATTTATACTGCCTCCCGGGGCTGGGTTTTCACCAGCATTGAAGGCATGGTGTCTATCCTTCAGAAGCTTCTAGTTTAGCTGAAGGGGTAAAAATAGTGTGTTAAAAATTGAGAGAATATATACAAAACTATGGTACTGGCTCAGAGTTCAAAAAAAAAGGAGAGATCTGTATGAATTGCTTTTTAGTTGGGATATTTTCAAAGAGAGGTTAGTACTTTAGCCCTTCAAAGCAGAACCACACTATCTCACTTAGCACCTTTGTGCGAATGAGAAAGACGCCCTTTTGCCCTTCCCTTCAAGCTCCTACAGTACCTCTCCTCCACAGGGACTGCTCTTGAGGAGTGGGCACTGGATTTTAGACTTCATTTGTCACCGAAGCGAGGTTCCCTTGTGCAGTGAACAACCTGCACCAGTGTACGAGGAGCGCCTTCTTTTTTTTTGAAGAATAGTTTGGATTTCTCCAGGGAAGGGGAGGAGGGAGGATGTGAGGGAAGAACATGAGTAAGGAAAAAAGATGAGAAGGAGTATGTTCTGTTCAGTGTATGATATGAAGACAACTGAAGGAAGATGAAAGGTATTTGTTGGCAAAGAGTGTAAAATGCTGTTTTTCTTCCCTTTCCCTCACTTTTTAAATATATAATAGTTTTACTGACAAATATTAACCAAACAGCTCTCTGTTTACTAGTTCCTAACCAAATTATTATGAAAATTGTATCAATTTATGCCTGTCACATCTATTCTATAGATAATAGCATAGTATTATAATAGCACAGTATTCAAAAATATCAATGCTCATATAAGCATTTCGCCATAATTCATACTTTCTTCCTAATCACACAAGTCAGTGTTACACATTCAAACTGTATTTTGGAAGCATACATCTATATGTATAACTTATACATTGGGAGCAACTTTATTATATTGGGCATTAATATAAGCATTTTGTCAGGGACAAGTCATCTGGTGAAATATAAACTTAACCTTAATATAACTTCTTTATTGATAACGTTTTTCCCAGTTATAAACATAGTATACTCTCTCTGGGGAATAATTTGAGTAATAGAGAATTCTATTAAGGTGAAAAGAAAAATCATTCAGAAACTGCCCCCAGGGGTAAGTAACTCTTTTAATATTTGGATGAATGAATTTTTAATTTTTAATGGTTATCATTATATAATTTTATGTTCTGCTTTTCAAAATAATTTACCATTACACTAACACTTTTTATTTTTTTAAAGCTCTTTAATTTCTAAAGCATCTTTCCGGCCTAATAGCCCATGGGTCATTTTGGCTTCCTCCCTAGCTTGTGCCCTTGTATACCATTCACATATGTTCCCACGTTATATAGGGCCTTCTCAGTTCCTTTGAATGTTTTTTTCAATGCACAAGGAGATTGCTATCAGCTTATTTCTATTCCTGTACTGGCTCCTAAATGTAGCAGTTCCTTCTATTGTGATGCTGCCTTTCCCCTGGGTTAGAGTGAGTCTGGGAAATATGACTCAGATATATATCCAGGAAAGATTGAACTCAGTCACATGCACAATCAAAATCTGGTGAGTACTTCCAGGAGACGAATATTGTTAATGCCTAACACCTTATAAGGTGTGTGGCTTTATATCATGGTTATAGGCCCACACAGGACCATTTTGGCTGAAGATGAATTTGTTCTATAAAAATAAGACTTTCAGAGCATCATCCCCATTTCTCATTACTAATTAAAATGGAATTGTTATCCTTGTCTATAGAAATATGCACAGAATCTTAGTTCATTTTGCCATAAAGAAAGGGGTTTGATCTTATGGCTCCATCTAGAAAATTTTTAGCATCATAATCGTTATCATCATCATTATGGCTAAAATGTATTCAGTGTTTAAGGTGTGTTCAACACCACGATTGAAGCATTTTGTGCATAATCACACTTAAACTGCACAGCAGCTCCCCAAGTAGGCACTGTCATTATCTGCAGTTTACACTTGCGGAAGGAGAGTCACGTAGCTAACAGGTATGCAGAGTTAGGAATTGAAGCTACATTTGTCTTTAATTTCATGCTTTTAAACAAGTATAATTCAGGGCGATTGACATTCTGTGACTTCTGAGCCTAAGCAGTTTAAGAAGGCCTGGCATGGTTGATCGGTTTTGATAAGAGTCAAAAAGATAATTCAATGGAGGATGAATAGTCTTTTCAACAGATGATGCTGGGATAACTGGATAGCTGCATACAAGCAAACAGAGTTTGACCCTTGCCTCATGCCTTCTAGAAAATTTAACTCAAAGTGGATTATAGAGCTAAATGTGAGAACTAAAACTTTGAAACTCTTAGAAGACAACATAAGAGTAAATTTTCATGGGCTTGTGTCAGGCAATGTTTCTGACATGTGACACCGAAACCACAAGCAGCAAAAGAGAAAAATGGATAAATTGAGTTACATAAAAATTAAAAACTTTGGGGCTAGAAACAGTACCGTCAAGAAAGTGAGAAAACAGCCCATAGAATGGGAAAAAATATCTGCAAATCATATGTCTGATTAAGGACTTGCATCAAAGAATATATAAAGAACACTTAAAGTTCAATAGTAAAAAGACAAGTAATCTAGTTTTACAATGCGCAAAAGATCAGAATAGACATTTCTCCAAAGAAGATATATAAATGGACAATAAACACAAAAACATGCTCAGTATCATTAATCATCAGGGAAATGCAAATCAAAAACACACTCACATACCTCTTCACACCCACCAGGAGGATCCTAATAACAAAGAACAGATGACAGATGCTGGCAAGGATGTGGGGAAATTAGAACTCTCATACCGTACTGGTAGGAATGTAAAGTGGCACAGCCACTTTAGAAAACAGTCTGGCATTTTCGCAAAAGGTTAAAAAGAGTTACCGTATGACCCAACAATTCTACTTCTTGGTGTATATCCAAGAGTAAAAAAACATATGTCCACATAAAAAATTTGTATATAAATTTTCAAAGTAACATTATTCATAATAACCTAAAGGAAACAACGCAAATGCCCATCAGCTGATGAATGGATAAACCCAATGTGGAATATTCATACAATATGTGGAATATTATTTGACAATGAAAAGGAATGAAGTACCAATACATGCTGCAACATGATGAATGTTGAAAACATTATACTAAATGAAAGAAACCAGTCACACAGGATCACATATTGTATGACTCTATTTGTATGAACTGTCTATAAGAGGCAGATTCATAGATGTAGAAGGTAGATTAGTGTTTGCCTAGGGCAGGGGGAATGGGGAAGTGGGGGATGATTATTAATGGTACAGCACTTCCTTTGGGGTGATAAAGTATTTTAACATGGATGGTAGTGATGTTTGTACGACTCGCTGTATATACCGAAAACCATTGCATTTTACATGTTAAATGGGTGAGTTGTCTGGTAAGTGGATATATATTAATAATATTGTATTATTATTATTATTAATATCTTAATATATGCTAATAAAAGTGTAAAAAAATTCTGGCAGTATCTGCTTCTTTCCTCTTGAGCTCTGTATCTCAATGTCCAGGCTGTCTCATGGGAAGGAAAGGCTGTACTGACTTAGGAGCACCACAGGGCCAGACATCCAGCCCTGGCCCACTGTCTGCCTGCAACTGCATGAATGATCCCAAGCAAAGGTGGCAGACAAATTGCCCAGTTGAGCCCCAGGCAACCCACAGAATACTAAGATATGATTAAATGGTGGTTGGGCTTTTTTTAAAATTTGTTTTATTAAATTATAGTTGGTTTACAGTGTTGTATTAGTTTCTGATGTAAAGCAAAGTGATTCAGTTATACAAACATATAATAGTTTGCATCTGCTCATCCCAAACTCCCAATCCATCCCTTCCACACAGCCTCCCCTACCCTTGGCCACCACAAGTCTGTTCTCTATGTGTGTGAAGTCTGTTTCTGTTTTGTAAATAAGTTCATTTGTGTCATATTTTAGATTCCACATATAAGTGATATCATAAGGTATTTGTCTTTCTCTTTCTGACTTACTTCACTTAGTATCTTCACTTAGTATAATGATCTCTAGGTCCATCCATGTTGCTGCAAATGTTATTTCATTCTTTTTTTTTTTTTTTTTTTTTTTTGTGGTACGCGGGGCTCTCACTGCTGTGGCTTCTCCCGTTGCGGAGCACAGCCTCCGGACGCGCAGGCTCAGCGGCCATGGCTCACGGGACCAGCCGCTCTGCGGCATGTGGGATCTTCCCGGACCGGGGCACGAACCCACGTCCCCTGCGTCGGCAGGCGGACTCTCAACCACTGCGCCACCAGGGAAGCCCCTATTTCATTCTTTTTCATGGCTGAGTTGTATTCCATTGCATATATATGTACCACATCTTCTTTATCCATTCATCTGTCACTGGACATTTAGATTGTTTCCTTGTCTTGGCTATTGTAAACAGTGCTGCTAAGAACACAGGGGTGGGACTTCCCTGGTGGTTTAGTGGTTAGGACTCTGTGCTTCCACTGCAGGGCGCCAGGTTCGATCCGTGGTTGGGGAACTAGGATCCCACATGCTGCGCAGTGTGGCCAAAAAAAAAAAAAAAAAATTAAAGAACATAAGGGTGCATGTATCTTTTTCAATTATACTTTTGTCTGAATATATGCCCAGGAGTGGGATTGCTGGATCTTATGGCAACTCTCTTTTTAGTCTTTTGAGTGACCTCTGTACTGTTTTCCACACTGGCTGCACCAATTTAAATACATTCCCATAAATGGTGGTTGTTTTAAGCCACCAAGTTTTGGGGCAACTCGTTACATAGCAAGAGATCATTGGACCGAGTAGTGAGTCAAATTATTGTTTTAACACTGTGACTACATATTGATACTAAAATCAGTCCCAGGCAAGCCTTTGTCCTAAGGAGAGGAATCTGGATAGGAATAGTATTATGCTTGATTTTAAGGGAAAATGAAATAAGGAAGAGCTAAGGGTTGTGGAGCATGTTTTAAATAACTAGCTGAGCCGATCCAGGCAGGCCTGCCAACTGGTCTCTTGTCTAAAGCTCACATTGGCAGCAGCAGCTAACCAGCCGTTTGTCCAGAGGCCAGGAGTTACTTAGCAGGAGCTCTAGAGGGCTGGCAGGTCATTTTTCTGGTTTCAAGAAGTGACACAAATAAACCGCTATCCACTTGTCCTCCCCACACCCTGAAAGGAAAATTGCTAAGCTGGAAGGGACAGAGTGGATTGACAACAGAAGTGAAGGCCAGGCATTTGTGTCTGTATCTTAAATGGAGTATCAGTAGGGCAGAAACTCTTTTTTTTTTTTTTTTTTTGCGGTTCGCGGACCTCTCACTGTTGTGGCCTCTCCCGTTGCTGAGCACAGGCTCCGGACGCACAGGCTCAGCGGCCATGGCTCACGGGCCCAGCCGCTCTGCGGCATGTGATCCTCCCGGACTGGGACACGAACCCGCGTCCCCTGCATTGGTAGGCGGACTCTCAACCACTGTGCCACCAGGGAAGCCCCAGGGCAGAAACTCTTGATTCATCTCGTCTCCACACAGGGTCATTCTAAGGGAGCCTTTTTTTTTTTTTGGCCACTCTGCAGCATGTAGGATCTTAGTTCCCTGACCAGGGATCGAACTCATGCCTCCTGCAGTGGAAACATGGAGTCCTAATCACTGGACCACCAGGGAATTCTAAGGGGGTCATTTTTTATATACTCTTGGATAATGATGTGTAGCAGGGGAATGCAGAGAAATGAGCTTCATTTATCATTCAGAAAATACTTTTCTCGGACCTACTGTACTAGGAAGCAGCTGTCAACTACATAGACAGGGATCCTGGTCTCAAAAAGCTTATAGTTAAGTGAGCAGACCATTTCCCCAGGGCTCTGAGAAGGCCTTTCAGGGACTCTGGGAGCTCTTAGAAGTGGCACGTGGTCTAGATTTGTGGGATGGGAGATTTCTTAGAGAAATAACAACTAAAACTGGAAAACTGAGGAAGCTCATCTTCACTCTAAAATACCTTATTTGGGGGCTTCCCTGGCGGTCCAGTGGTTAAGACTCTGCACTTCCAGTACAGGGGGCATGGGTTCCATCCTTGGTCGGGGAACTAAGATCTCACATGCTGCTCGGAGCGACCAAAAATAATAATAATAAATAAATAAAATAAGATAAAATACCTTATTTGAGGGTGAAAAGAAATGAGGAAATGGTAGTATTCCTTATTTAGGCACTTTGTTTTCTAGATTCCTATCACTGATGCAGGCTCCCAGGTCTAACTCCATGTGGCTTTATTTTATACAGTTTATTTCCAGGACCTTCCAGTATTTATTAACTGTTCTTTCAGTACTTTCCAACTGATGTGACATGTTCCTCTTTGTGGGTTTCACATCTTTTTTGCCATTTCTCATTGATATGAATATATTCTAGTTATCTATTCCTACAAGACAAATCGCCTTAAAACTGACTAGTTTAAAACAACAGTGATATATTATTTCTCCTGATTCTGTGGCTTGCAAGGCGATTCCTGTACTGGTTTCACCTGGGCTCATTCATGCGGTTGCCGGAGGGTCAGCTGAGCTGGAACGTCCAAGATGGCCTCATTCTCATGTCTGAGAGTCGGTGCTGGCTGTCGCCTGGGCCTGTGGCCTCTTCACCTCCAACAGGCTGCACTTGCTTCCTTACACTGCGGTCTCAGTATGGCATTCCAAGGGGACAACGGTGGAAGCTGCAAGGCCTCCTAAAGCCTTGCTTTGGGAGTCAAATAATGTTGCTTCTGTTGCATTTGCTTGGGTAGTGGAATTCACAAAGGCAGCCCAGGTTCAAGGGAAGGGGAAATAGACTCAACCTCTTGATGGGAGAAGCAGTGAAGTCAGTTGGAAAGAAGCCTCGGGAGCTGTTGCGGCCATCATGGCGCATAGTCTCCTATGGGACGTCAGGGTTCTGCCCCTTGTGTTGAGGTGTATATGTGGCAGTTGTCCCTTCCATCTTCTAAGAAGGGCCTGGTCATTATTATATTAAGTCTAATTCTTATGGCTCATACCAACTCAGCTGCTACTAAGCCTCTGAAAGCAGCCTAGTAGCTATTTCTAAGGATGGATTAAAGTACAGAAGAGGGTTTACTTAGGAAGAGGTCTAAATAATATTTTTTTTGCAGATTTAATTTGTTTAATTGAAGTATAGTTAATTTACAGTGCTATGTTCGTTTCAAGTGTACAGCAAAGTGATTCAGTCATACATGTATATATATGTATGTGTGTATATACATATATTCTTTTTCAGATTCTTTTCCATTATAGGTTGTTACAAGATATTGAGTAGAGTTCCCTGTGCTGTACAATAGGTCCTTGTTGTTCACCTATTTTATATATAGTAGAGTGTATATGTTAATCCCAAGTTCTAATTTATCACTCCCCTGCCAACAAGATTTTAAAGTGAGTTCTGTTACAAGCTGAATAAGGTTTTTAATAAGTTCAGTTATATGCTAAAAGCTTTTATAAATACTCTTAATTACTTCTTGGACTTTTGGCTAAGATCAAGTATGGTATCTGTTCTTATCAGTTTAGTGTAAATACTCTTAAATATAAAAGCATACACTTACATGCTTAGAACTTTCTAATAAAAGTTTTTAATGATAGCAATCCAACGAAGGCAGTAGAACATGTATTATCTTCCTCATTTAATATGAGTTTGGGGACACTTGAAGTAGTGAAAAATCATGTCATTAGTTTGTGGCAGAGTTGTATTTGAGTCCCAGGTGTCCTACTTCCCAAGGCTGTGCTCCTTCCATGGCTTCCAACTAGTAGAACTCTGAAGATTCTGGGAAGAGTGGAGGTGTCCCACTCCAGAGGAGTCCCTGTGTAGCTACGGGCACAAATTCATCACACCCTGAGGAACCACCATGATTAGTTAAGTTTAACGCTTTGTATATACATCGTCTTTTGTATTGTTAAGTTGTTTCATTCATACTCACTCTATCATTCACAACAGATGGGTGAAGCTATCATTATACTCTTGAGAAAAAGGAAGGTTATAAAAAGAAAAGTGGCTTGCTTTTCATCTCACAGCTACCAAGTGACCCATTCTGAATAAAACTTAAATCTTCAAATTCCTAGTTGAATATTCTTTCCACAGCAGGATTGGGCTTCTAAGTCTGAAAGCACTGAAAATGAACATCATATGAGTGGACACTGAGGTACACAGGTTCAGTTACCCACAAATGATATGATTTATAAACGTGTAAAGTGCTCTCATTTGTATGACCCTGAGCAGGTTTCCTCCCCGCAACACTGAATGCTGTCATTCACTTTTTCTCCTTTGGATGAGAATTACATTTTTCTCATATGGATGAAGAGGGGGTTGTATCGTAATAATCTCTAAGGTTTCTTCCTGCTCTAGAATGAAATGGTACAATTTGTGTTGCATACTGTTGTTAGTTTGAGAAGACCTGAAGGTTTTTAAAAGAGAGAAATGAACTTTCATATAGAAGACAAGAACTCATCAGGAACAGTTCTAAAGGAAGATGATACAATGATTGTGACATTTTATGAGGTTCTGTTTTCATTGTACAAGGTTTTGTGGACAAACATGAACTCTATCTATCCTGTTGGAGCTTATAGTTGAGTAGGGAAGGTAGTCTTTAATCTGATAATTACGTAGACTGTATAGGGAGCAATGGAGATCTGATAATGATTGAAATGCAAAGGATAAGAAGTTAAGTAGGCTTGAGGAGTAGAGGAATAGTCCAGAGAAGTGAGGAGGAATGTTCCAGGTTTGGGAATGACATATTCAAAGGCCCTGTGGTAGATGGGCATGATATGTTTGAACTGAAAGAAGCCCAGCCTCTCTGGAGCACACAGGGGCCAGAGGTGAGAATGTTCCAAAGGGGACGGGGTCAGGGCCATGCATGCATTATAGGCCATATAAAGGGTTTTGGTCTTTAGCCTAAAAGCAATGAGAAGCCATTAAAGTGTATCTTCAACAGGGGCAGGACATTTTCAGGTTCAAATTTTTAAAAGATCATTTTAATTGCTGTGTCTGGTCTTGGGTGCTTGAGGTTGGGTTGAGAACAAGAGTGGGTGCATAGTATAGTCCAATTAAGAAACCAATGTAATTGTCTAGGTTAAAGGTGTTGGTATTTTGGGCCAAGGCAGTGGCAGTGCCAAAGATGGGAAGACTTAGACATATATGAGAGCTATCTGGGAGGTAAAAACCACAGTTCAGACTGATAGACTGGGTTGAGGAAGATGAAGGCATCATGGATGAAGCCTTGTTTTCAGGCTGCATGGTGGAAGCTCTCATAGGCACAGGACCTCAGATTTGGGGGGAAGAACCTGAATTCAGTTTTGGGCTTGTTGATTTTGAGGTGTCTTTGGGATGTCCATGTGGATACAAAGGTCTGGGGTTGGGAATATAGCCCTGGTCTAAGGATATAAATCTGAGAATCCTTGGGGCATGGATGGTAGTTGAAGCCATGGGGATATAAGAACTTGCCTGAGAGACGAGAGAAGAGAGATATTTGGGGAAATGAATCTCAAGGGATTCCAGCCTTCAAAGTCCATGGAGATGAAGTGACGGTAACCCACAATGGTCACTGAGAAAAGGTAGGGACAGAGGGAAAGCAGTATAGTGTGTGACGTCCTTCTAACTGAGGGGAGTGCTCAATAGCATCTGATGCTATTAATGTCAACCACATGGGGGACCTACAAGATGTCCATCGTATATGGACACAAGGGAGAATGCTTGTGCCCCTAGTAGTAAAGGCAGAAGCTAGAGGAGTGAAGAGTGCATGGGAAGGTAGGTGTGAGACAGGATACGTGGGGCTAGGGGGGTGGTAAAGGAGTGACTTATGTAGTTGTCTTAGTTCAGGCTGCTTTAACAAAAATACTATAGACTGGATGGCTTATACGATAGACCCTCATTTCTCACGGTCTGGAGGCTGGGGAGTCCAAGATCAAGGCGCCAGCAGACCTGGTGTATGGTAAGGCACCTTAGTTTGCAGAGGTCTGCTCATTGTATTATCGTCACAAGAGAGAAACAGGAAGCAAGTTCTCTTCTGTCCCTTCTTATAAGGACAGTAATCTCATCGTGGGTCTGTAGGGGAACAAAGTTTGCCACCCCAAAATGTCTCTTTGGTGTGTGGATTACTTCGAGCTGAAAACAATCAAGGCCCGAAAGATTCTGGAAGAACCTTTGACCTGTGACCTAACTGCCTAAAAAATTTTAGATAGAGGACCTGTTCCAGGAAGGGAGCTATCAACATAGATAACTATAGTATGAGCTAGGTGTGTAGGCAAGGAGAAACCTGGGAAGTCTGTTAAAATTCCCCTCTGTGTCCCATTGTCTCTGCATGACACAACAAACATTTATTTACCAAACAGTTGCCTTTACATCTCCATGTGAATTGCCTTCCTCCCCTTTGAAGTCCTGAACCACTACCCCAACATCCTCTTTTGTCTTTACCTGAAGGTAGTATTTAAAGTGAGGGTTTTGACTCTCTGACATACATCACAGCAAGATCCTTTTTGACCCACCTCCTGGAGAAAGGGAAATAAAAACAAAAATAAACAAATGGGACCTAATGAAACTTCAAAGCTTTTGCACAGCAAAGGAAACCTTAAACAAGACAAAAAGACAACCCTCAGAATGGGAGAAAATATTTGCAGATGAAGAAGCAACGGACAAAGGATTAATCTCCGAAATTTACAAGCAGCCCATGCAGCTCAATATCAAAAAAACAAACAACCCTAACCAAAAATGGGCAGAAGACCTAAGGAGACATTGCTCCAAAGAAGATATACAGACGGCCATCAAACACATGAAAGGATGCTCATCGCTAATCATTAGAGAAATGCAAATCATAACTACAATGAGGTATTACCTCACACTGGTCAGAATGGCCATCATCAAAAAATCTACAAACAGTAAATGCTGGAGAGGGTGTGGAGAAAAGGGAACCCTCTTGCACTGTTGGTGGGAATGTAAATTGATACAGCCAGTATGGAGAACAGTATGGAGGTTCCTTAAAAAACTACAAATAGAACTACCATATGACCCAGCAATCCCACTACTGGGCATATACCTGGAGAAAACCATAATTCAAAAAGAGTCATGTACCACAATGTTCATTGCAGCTCTATTTACAATAGCCAGGACATGGAAGCAACCTAAGTGTCCATCAACAGATGAATGGATAAAGAAGATGTGGCACATATATACAATGGAATATTACTCAGCCGTAAAAAGAAATGAAATTGAGTTATTTGTAGTGAGGTGGATGGACTTAGAGTCTGTCATACAGAGTGAGGTAAGTCAGAAAGACAAAAACAAATACCGTATGCTAACACATATATATGGAATCCAAAATTTAAAAAAAGAAATCGTTCTGAAGAACCTAGGGGCAAGACAGGAATAAAGACGCAGATGTAGGGAATGGACTTGAGGACATGGCGAGAGGGAAGGGTAAGCTGGGAGGAAGTGAGAGAGTGTCATGGACATATATACACTACCAAATGTAAATTAGATAGCTGGTGGGAAGCAGCTGCATAACACAGGGACATCAGCTCCGTGCTTTGTGACCACCTAGAGGGGTGGGATAGCGAGAGTGGGAGGGAGACGCAAGAGGGAGGAGATATGGGGATATATGTATGCATATAGCTGATTCACTTTGTTATACAGCAGAAACTAGCATACCATTGTAAAGCAATTATATTCCAATAAAGATGTTAAAAAAATAAATAAAGTGAGGGTTTTGGCCATTTTGGTGAGTTACTCAGTTTCCCTGGGTCTCTCCCCTGTACATTTTATTAAACTTTTGTATGATTTTCTCCTGTTAATCAGTCTTATGTCAATCTACTTCTTAGACCAGCCAGAAGAAACTAAAAGGGTAGAGGAAAACTTCTTCCTCCCCAGTAGGGCTCCACCCTCATGAAATAATCACCTCTCAAAAGCCCCACCTCCAAATTCTATCACGTTGGTCTTTAGTGTTTCAGTATGTTGCAGAAAGGGGGGCCCCTTCTAGGGCCCTAGAGAGCCTAATAGGTGGACCCTCTCGTATCAGATGTATTTTACGTGGAAATACATTTAGAGCATACTATGTAGTTGTTGCCAATATACTGAACTCTTAGATCGGATCCTGTCATACTTCTGCTTGAGACTTCTCAATTATTTTCCATTGCACTTAGAATAGAATCCTCAGTGGGGCCGATGGGATCTGCTGACCTATTCCCTACCAACCCCCCCTTTATGTCAGGGCACACCTATTTCCTTTCACACCCTCACATATCCCAAGATCTTTCCCACCCCTAGTCCTTGTGTTGCAGGAAGGGACCCCTTCCAGGGCCTGAGAGTGGGCTCTTGTCTAACACTCGGAAATGAATTGCCCGAGGAGACACACGTGCTGACAATGCAAGAGACTGTATTGGGAAGGGGCGCCCGGGGGGAGAGCAGGAGGGTAAGGGAACCCAGGAGAACTGCTCTGCCACGTGGCTCGCAGTCTCGGGTTTTATGGGAATGGGGTTAGTTTCTGGGTTATCTCTGGCCAATCATTCTGACTCAGGGTCCTTCCTGGTGGCACTTGCATCACTCAGCCAAGATGGATTCCAGCGAGGAGGATTCTGGGAGGTTGGGAGGACATGTGGACTGGCGTCTCCTCTCTCCTTCTGACCTTTCCTGAATTCTTCCAGTTGGTGGTAGCTTGTTAGTTCCGCGTTCCTTACCAGGACCTCCTGTTGTAAGATGACTCATGCAAGTGGCTACTATCCAGCCTGGCTAGGGTGGGTGGTTTCAATCAGTGGTTCCCCTAACAACTATGTGAATTTGGGGAAGACACAAACATTCAGTCCATAGCAAGTCATCTTCTTATTAGCCCAATGACTTGGGAAAAGGAAAAATGCCTTTAGGAAAGAAATACGAGAGTTTTTTAGGAAAGTAGGGTGGCGTTTGGTCAGGAACTCCCTCTCAAGATGGCTAAACTGAATACAGTTTGCTAAAGCTAGAGTTTTGGATTGCTTTTTCAGTTTTTTTCTAATCACCAGGAAAAAATGCATCTTATTCACTTCTGAAGCAGATCCTTCTCTTGACAATTGCATTTGGGGCAACACATGACAGCCACATCTGTCTGTCTGACAACCTTGCGGTGATACTTCGCAGAAGCCTAGGATGTGGGATTTCAAATGAGTAATTTTCCTTTTGTGTAGGTTTCTTTTTCTTTCTTTCTTTCTTTTTTTTTAAAATTGAAGTATAGTTGACTTACAATATTAGTTTTAAGTATACACCATAGTGATTCCAAATTTTTATAGATTATACTCTATGTAAAGTTATTATAAAATATTGTCTGTATTCCCTGTGCTGGACAATATATCCTTGTAGCTTGTTTATTTTGTACGTGGTGATTTGTACCTCTTAACCCCCAACCCTATCTTTCCCCTCCTCTCTTCCCTCTCCCCACTGGTAAGTGTAGGTTTATTTATTTATTTATTTTTTCACTATCTTCCTCCAGGCTGATGAGCCCTGAAAACACACTCCTGCAGCCCAGGGAAGAGGAAGGGGTCAAGTACGAGCGCACCTTCATGGCGTCTGAATTCCTGGATTGGCTGGTTCAGGAGGGTGAGGCCACCACAAGGAAAGAGGCGGAACAGCTCTGCCACCGGCTTATGGAGCACAGCATCATACAGCACGGTGAGTGTATGGTCAGCTTTTGCTAAACCCTAAAATCTTGTGCTACGACTGCAGGCTTTTATTTCTCAGGCATGGCTCTGTAAGTCAACTGTGCCTCTGCTTGGGCTCCGCTTGGCTTGTCTCCAAACTGGGGGTCACATTCAGCTATGTGTTTCATGCCTTCTCATTCTGGGACTCAGAGTAAAGGAGCATCCACTCTCTGGACTCTATTGTTTTGACAGATGAGGGCAGAAGCTAGAGAAGGCAGGCAGATTCTTGCAGCGTCTCCAAACACTTCTGCTTGGGTGTGATTTAACATTACAGCTTCATGTCCAGCTGGCCATAGCAGGTCATCTGGTCAAGTCTGGATGGGAAGTAGATGGCTCTCGCAAGGTTGGTCGCATTGGGAGAATGAAAATTCGCTGAACCGTGGTTCAAGCTGCCTCACTGAAGAAGTATCCAAAGGCCTTCAGATTTTCACTTTTCTTTTTAGAGCTGAATCATAATGCAATATAATGTACTGTTCAGGAACTCTATTCGTTATCTGTTGCTACATAAGAAATTACTCTAAAACTTAATGGTATAAAATAATAATAAATGTTTATGATCTCACATAGTTTTTGTGGCTCAGGAATTTGGGAGGAGCTTAGTGGGTGGTTTGGCTTGGAGGTCTCTTACGAGGTTGCAGTCAAGACATTGGCTGGGGTTACAGTCATCTGACGGCTTGATAGCCTGGAGGATTTGCTTCCACAGTGGCTCACTTCTGTGCCTACCATAGAAGTGCTGGTGCTGGCTGTTGGCCGGAAGCTTCTGTCCATTGCTCTATGGACTTCTTCATAAGGCTGCCTGAGAATTCTCATGACATGGCAACCTGGCTTCTTGCAGAGGGAGTGATCCAAGAGAATGCAAGACAGAAGCTACAGTGTCTTTTAATTGAGCCTTGGGAGTCACACACTGTTGTTTCTTCAATACTCTATTGGTTACCAGGTCAGTCCTGTTGAGTATGAGAGAGGACTATGCGTGTGCTAACCAGGAGGCAAGGATCGCTGGAGCCATCTCAGTTCTTATGAGGCTGCCTATTGCAAGAACATAGGCTCTGGAATCCCAACTCCACCAGTGATTAGCTACTTACCTTCTCTCATCTGTAAAATGGGCATACCTGCATAGGTTGGTTGTAGGAGTACAGGTGGTAGATATAAAGCACTTGGCTCAGTGCCTTGCTCTTAATAAGTGCTCAATCAATTTACTAATATAGCTGCAAGGTGTAGGCTTAGAACAGTGAGGAAAGGGCCGGGAACCAGATAAGCATTTCAGCCTAGGAGTCAATATGAAAGGTAATAACTTGAATCATTCTTACTGTAAACCCTCCTACCTCCACTTCCACACAGGCCTAGAATTTCTATCCAAGTGTTAGGGAGATAATAATGGAATTATTTGAAAGAAACTTTTGAAATTATTGGGAGCAGTGTTTCACAAACTGCAGATTGCAACCCTTTAGTGGGTTTAGTGAAATAAGTTTAGGGAGTCATTCCCCCAGCGTTAAAAACATTTTTTTTAGGACAGGGAACTATATTCAGTATCCTGTGATAAACCATAATGGAAAAGAATATGAAAAAGAATGTATAAATAACTGTCACTTTGCTGTACAGCAGAAATTAATACAACATTGTAAATCAACCATACTTCAATAAAATTTTTTTAAAAAAAGAACTACTAAGAAAAAAACTTTTTTCATAGACTAGAGTAGACTCTTAGTACTCAAAGTGTGGTCCATGGACCCACAGTGTCACCTGGGAACATGATAGAAATGCAGACTCTCTGATCCCACTGAATCTGATCTACATTTTTGCATAACCCCGAGTGATTCGAATGCACTTTAAAAGTTTGAGATGCAGTGGATTGGATTTAACTAGAATAGAAAATTTCAGAGCATAGTTTATGTAATAAGGTCAAGGATTGTTTTGCAAAACTTTATTGCAGTTAGATATACACTATATAAACATATGACCATAGTCATGTGTGCACTGATTTGTAACATAAAAATTAGTACTCTGCATTGTGGTCAAATATTTTGAAAAGCCCCTGATCTAGAAGCATTGGTTTGCAAGGCACTCAAGCCACTCAGTTATTTTGGGGTGTTTTCTCCTAACTGATGTTGCCACAATGGCACTTACAACTGTTTATTGACGATCTGATATGTTTCCTGCTGGGCTATTGATTGAGGTTTGGAAGGTGGATAGAATTGTAAAATACCAGTATGGTTCCTGGCCTTAAACAGCTTATAGTCTTGTAGAGATTATAAAACGGATATAGAAGCAATTAGAGAGCAATTGAAGTTGTAGGATATAGTTTATTTATTGGTTATTTATTTTATACCATGTGCCACGCACTGTCCTAGAGATTTTACACATTAACTTATTGAAACCTCTTAAACTCTTTGAGTCAGATATTCTAATTTTTGTTGTTGTTAAATTTATCTTATTGTGGTAAGAACACCTAACATGAGATCAACTCTCTTAACAAAATTTTTTTAAGTGTACGAAATAGTAACCATTAATTACAGGGCAGGTATTTTTATTATCTCCATTTTACAGATAAGGAAACCAAGGCACCAGTAGGTTAAGTAATTTGTATGAGGCCACTCAGGTGGTAGTGTCCAAATGGATATTATCGCTAATAAGTGTGAACTCAGAATTGGTTGGAGTGACTGGTGCTTTCCACCATGAAAAATGGTGTGTTTGGGTTAGAGTTAACGCTGTCATCTTTGCTCCAGACAGAAAACTTGGTGATACCAAACTCTAGAGAAAACCAGAGTTTTATACTACCATTTACTGACTGATAATGTACATCTCAACTTCAGAGAGAAGATAGAGGATGCCACAAATTGTTTCCAAATGATTTCCAAAGAGTGAGTAATTATGCCTCAATTACAGTGTAATTATTATTATTTTTTTGGCTGCGTTGGGTCTTCGTTGCTGTGCGAGCTTTCTCTAGTTGCAGCGAGCGGGGGCTACTCTTCGTTGCGCTGTGCGGGCTTCTCATTGCGGTGGCTTCTCTTGTTGCGGAGCACAGGCTCTAGGCGCACGGGCTTCAGTGGTTGTGGCACGTGGGCTCTAGAGTGCAGGCTCAGTAGTTGTGACGCACAGGCATAGTTGCTCCGTGGCGTGTGGGATCTTCCCGGACCAGGGCTTGAACCCGTGTCCCCTGCATTGGCAGGCAGATTCTTAACCACTGCGCCACCAGGGAAGCCCCTACAGTGTAATTTTATAATGCTTTAAACATAAATGCCATAACGTTGTGATGTAAAGGATAAAATAAGGAATTATTGTTAGCAAATCTTATCCACGGAAATTTGTTTTCCATGGTTTTAGGAGGATTGAATATTCTCTATATACAGAGTCAGAGTTTCCAAGGGAGTTCCAGTTTCCCAGCAACTCATTGCTAGATCACAGATTCTAACTCTGAGTTATGAAAACATGGCCACCACATATGTGTATGTTAGAGTTAATGATAAATACCAGCTAGTATCTTAAGCAGAGCTCTGAATTGTCCAGCTAATAATTAATTTCATAAGTTAAACATTAAAGAAAGTCAGCCTCTAGGCTTTGAGCAAAAGGTTGCTGGATAAAAGTGGTTCCCTAGCTTGAAACCAGTAGGCATAAAAATCAAGCCCACTTATGAAATCCTAACCAGCTTCATTTATGAATGGTTAATGGTGCTCTGTAATCAGGACAGAACTTGTTAGCTGAGTAATTAACTTGCATGCCAATGTATATGTGTGTGTATATATATATATATATATATATAATGATATTATTATCATTATTACAGTTTTACAGTGAAGAATTCTTGAATTCAAAGCCTTTAAGATATTTTTCCAAGGTTGCATAGCTACCCGGTAGCTACTAGGCATTGTGCCTTAGAAAGGAGTTTCCGTTGGTCCAGGATGTATGTAATCGGGTGTGGCTTGCCGGGCACTGTGGAATGAACATGGTCTTTGGAGGGAAACAGGCAGGATTTACATCGCATCTCCTTCACCTACTGTGTGACCTTGTCGACATCTCAACTCTTCCATTCCTCAGGTTTTAAAATTTATTAAATTAAAGTCATATTATATACCTTTGAGAGTTGTTATGTTTGGATGGTTTGTTGGGTTTTTGGTTTTGCTTTTTGAAATCCTAGGACTACCCACATGTACTAGAAAGACTCAACATATGATTGGACTCGTGGCTAAGGTTTTTTAGTCTTAAAAAGACACAGAGAAGGATCAGCAAGGGAAAAAGACACATTGGGTGTTGTCTGGAGAAATCCAGGTGCAGGATTCCTCTGTTCTCCCTTCCAGGGCCGGGCAGAACTGGTTCCTTCTTCCAGCAGGGACATGCAGTAACACGTGTACAATATCTCTGCCCAGGGAAACCCACTTGAAACTCAGAGGGCAAGATTTTTATTGGGGGCTGCTCATAGAGGTATACTCTGCCTGCCCAGACAGCCACAGTATACTCCGTGCCTTCCAGCCACAGTATACACACGGTATACTCCGTGCCTTCCAGACTCTCAGAAGGAAAGCACGTATTCTCCATTAATTGCAGTGTTTGTGCAAACAATCTGGGCAGGCTGGTGCAGCAGAATTCAGTGTCCCAGGTAGAGCAAAGTTGCCTTATCAGATGGTAACTCAGAGAACCTTTCAAAAGCCAAGTTCCCAGAAGCTAGCCACGGGCCAGGCCCACAAGCACGCTTTTCTGTTTCAAGGCTGCTATGATAACTCTTTCCTGCCCAGAGCTGCTGTGAGAATTAAACGATAAAGGTGGGCAAAAGCTTTTAGCAGAGTCTACCTCTTATGGCCCTCAAATGCCAGCTATTGTACTTGATCTGATCAATTCTAAATAACAGCTAAAATGTACAGAGTCCCTGCTATATGCCAGACACTGTTCTAATCACTCTACATTTACTCCTTTAAATAGCTCTATGAGTTAGGTATCATAATAATTCTCATTCTTAAAATGAGGTTAAGTAACTTGCTGAAGACAAGAGCTAGTAAATGGTAGATTCAAGATTCACATCAAGGCAATCTGGCTCTTAATCAGAAAAGAAGATTGGATGCTAATTATAAGCTTCCCTAGACTAGGAAAAAAATTCTCAACTTTTATTGCATCAGCTCATACAGCCTGTCAGATATTGCAACTATAATCATTGTTAGCTCGTAAAATATTACAAGATTCCTTTTTCACAAACGGTGACCAAGTACCTTGAGATTTTTGTGTGACCTTTGCCAACGCGATGAACACATTTCTTTACTCACGTAAATATCTCCCTCAACTGCTGAGCTGCTCTCCAGCTATCTTTTCCTTAAATGGAGGGTAACAGACAGCAGAGTCACGTGGGTAAATTGCTCACAGCTGCAGCAGCTGACCCTGGATAATCAGGCTACCGCTGCTGTGTCCAGGCGTATAATTTCCTCTTTTAAAGATTTAGTCAGAGCACTTTAACAATTTCAACACTTCATCAAGCCCTCTTTCTTTTTCTTTTGTTTTTGAAAAATATAATTATATAAATTTTGCAACACACAAAGCAGTTTTCCATGTATTATATTTTTAATCCTCCCAGCTGCTCGAGGGTAGTTTTGGTGATCCCATTCTCCAGTGGAAGACAATAGCTGAGACATTCTCCCTGGTAGCCACGAAGAGAGAATTTGGGATCTTCTGCAAAGGAAGTTAGATGCCAGATCCAGACAGGAATTAACCCCATCTTCTCAGTAATTAAGAGCACTTGACAGAGTTCGGCCCAGCCTGGAATAGCGTAGCCAAAGAAGAAGAGAGGGAGGGAAGGAAGGATGGGAGGAAGGAAGAACAAAGGCACTGATGATTGAGGAGTTTGCAACTTGCCCAAGACCATATGATATTACAGAAAAAAGTTATTCTGACACTTGTTAAAATGGTAAGGAATACTTTAAGACTAGTGCAATAGGACTATTGTAGCAAGGGAGGGAGATGGGGCTCAACTCCAAGAACAGCGAGGACAAGTGGGGTTTTATAGCCATGGAACAGGGTGAAGGGGGTCAGTGGATGGAAATTTATTAATGGGAGACACCAAGGGCAGGGGGATTTTGAGGCCAGGGACTTAGACGTCAAAGATGGAGGATGAGGAACTTGATAAAATAATAAGAGTGATCAGGTATCACGATTTGGGGGATCCTGACTTAGCAGGATTCTTCGCTAAGGCTGGGCTGGGTAGGTCAAATCTGGCTGAGTCACATGCCTACCTCCTGACCCTGGATGAGCAGGGCCCTTTGACTGACAGACTCGCCAAGTCAGGGAGGGGCATTCTTCCACCAAAAAAAAATTTTTTTTGTAAGTTCTGTTACCACAGGATAGGGGCCAATGTCAAGGCCTAGTAGAAATGAGGGCTCAGGGACTTCCCTGGTGGTCCAGTGGTTAAGAATCTGCCTTCCAGTGCAGGGAACTTGGGTTCCACCCTGGTCAGGGAACTAAGATCCCACATGCCGAGGGGCAACTAGCCCGTGCTCTGCAACTACTGAGCCCGTGCACTCTAGAGCCCCAGCGCCACAACCGGAGAGAAGCCTACACACCTCAAGGAAGAGCCCACGCGCTGCAACGAAAGATCCCACGTGCCGTAACTAAGACCCAAGCAGCCAAATAAATAAATAAAAATATTTTTTAAAAGAAATGGAAATGAGGGCTCAGAGAAACCTGACTGAAGTCTGGAAAGGAGAGAGTCTTTGTCAATGGCACCCTACCCTTGCTTACCTGCCCTTTCTTCTTCCCTATCGAGACTATCCTCTCCTGCTTCTGCTTTTGGTAACTCCTTGTCACCAACAAAATGAAGATTTTTCCATTACAGGTGGTACCCAGTATCTTAGTGTTTCTTTACCCTTAGCTGGAATATAAGTGCTTTGAAGACAGATAATTTGTTTTCTGGGAACTTCCTGGTGGTCCATTGGTGAGGACTCCATGCTTCAATGGCAGGGGGCACTGGTACAGTCCCTGTTTTGGGATCTAGATCCTGCATGCTGCTCCGTGCAGCCAAAACAAAGAAAGGATTTGTTTTCTTGTCTCTGTATCGCCCATGGCTTGGCACTTATGTATCAGCTATTCAGTAAAAAATGTGTAGAACGAATGAACGACAGTAGTGACCACTTTCTGAGGATTTGCCATTTGCCAGGCACACCGTTGGGTGTTTACACCAGCTAGAGTTCTTTGAATATAAGCAGCCTCAATCATCATTTGCTTCAAATATATGGCAGAGTGAACTGATAGTTAAAGCCCTGGAAAGCCAAGCTGCCTGGAGAAGAACTGGAGCAGCTCTTGGGGATCCAGTTGCGAGGAACTAGTGATGAAGGGCAATCCCTCTCAGACACCTACAGCTAAGAAACCAGTGCTAGCTATTTTCTGCCTATGCTGGCCCTCTCTCCGGAGACTAAACTCTAGAGAACAACTCTGATTGGCTGAGTCTGGGTCACATGCCCACCTCTTGTCCCCTGGATAGGCAGGGCCCTTTGACTGACAGACTAACCAAGTGGTGGTGGGTCATTGTTCCACCCAAAGAAAAAAAAATTTTTTTCTTGAAAGTTCTGTTACCACAAGGCAGGCTGGGCAGGCGAAAGCAACAGACAAGCTGTCCTTTACTGCTATCAGTTCATTTAATCCTCCCCCCAAATCAATTCACTTGATATTATTTTCCCTGTTGCTTTAGATGACAATATTTAAGCATTTGCCATGAGCCTAATCATTCTCGGCTCCTAAATTTTATACTCTGAATAGAAGAAAATACAGATTGGGTAGGATAGTTCCATAATCCGCTTTCAATAATTAATATTTCAAGTGTCATCTTTATCAGCAGCTGTTATCTACTGTAACTTTTTCCTTTCTCGATTTAAAATTTCTTGGAATTTTCCTACTGTGCCCTCTGATAGGCTTTGGCTCTGTTTTACTTTTTATTATAGCTGAATCCAAAGCAGGAAGAAAAACGGACACAGCCAGCCTGCTGTCACAATGCAAACAGAAGGAAACAGGTTTCCTTGGTAAAGTCACAGGCTAATACTTTGGCACACAATATAGTATTGGTTTTGTTGAAGGACAACAGGTCTGTAGCTACACAAAGGCTTGACTTTTAGAAGGTATGAAAGGAGTGAGAGATGCCTCATCTTATGTAATCTTCCAAAAGAAGGGTGTTATGTGCAAAGAATAGAGGTCTTTTGTGAACAGTGTCATAACTGTAAATATTTCTTTCCTCAGTTGACATCAGTATAGCTTTTGTCAGGTGTCCATAAACTGATCCTCTAGATACAGACTGTGGCTCTGTAGCCTGGGCCCCTACCGACTCCTGCCTTGCTTCTGACAGCTTGTGGGCCGGTGGCCGCTGCAGTACAGGGTCTTCAGTTTGCCCAAATGTGACCTTGTTAAAGTGGCACAAGGAAGCCTTAAAAACACATGCACACAATCTCTGTGCAGTTGAAGTTTATGAAAGTATGCAGTCTCCTGGCCTTACATGGTAATTTAAGGACTCAGCTGGGTTTCGGTGGTCATTTTTGGAGGGACCTGGAGGCTGGGGTCTCAAGTTTATTAAAAGAACAATATGTCAGGATCTCCTGGGTGGAATGGACAGTTCAGACTGCTGATTCTTCTCCTGGTCAAAAAGCACGGTGGTGTTCACTCCTGGTTACTGATGGACATGAGCTTGACCACAGCCCTCAAGGGGAGATTGGGGGTAAGGGGGGCAAAAAGTTAAGAGGTTCTCCTTTAAGGACAAACTGCCTCCATTCTCTTTTTTCTAGCTCTGACCCTGTGTCAATCTTGAGGGAGCTCCTCTCTCAGCTGGGAGGC